>NW_024354875.1:43758492-43878658 GCF_902729225.1 Pteropus medius
GTCATTGTTCAGTTTTACTTGGCATATGACAAGCCAGTTCAATTTGAAGATACATAATTTCTTTTATTATTTCGAGAAAATTATCATATGTATCCTTTTGCTTCAATCCCATTCTTTCTATTCATTTCTTCTAGGACTGCCACTAGAAGAACCTTAAATATCTCTTTCTATCTTCAATGTCTCTTAAGTTTGCCTTCATTTTATTCTAGTTTTTATCTCCCTGCGACACACTTTGAAATGTCTCTCTGTGCTTTCTTCCAATAACAATTTTTCTCTTCACAGGTGCCTTCCTATTATATATAGTCTACTGAGGTTTTAGTTTTATAATCCTTTTTTACTGGACTTCATATTGGTTCATTTTTAACCACTTATTTTTATTTATACATCTAATTTTGTGCTCTTGGATGTTTTCACTAATTAGACATTTAAAATACATGTAATATTCCTATTTCATTGACGTAAATTCTTCAAATTAATGTTGAGGGATGTTTTGCAGCATTTGTCTTCCTTATATGCTCTATAATTTTGTTTCAGAGCTGAGGTTTAAAGAAGGTTTGTTCCTGATAGTGAGTTTTCCTCTAAGATAATTACTTATTAGTTGAATAAGCTCTTTGCTTAAAGTTTAGTTTGGAGCTCCAATTGCATGAACAGAGAAGTGGTTTTCATACTTTTATTGCCATTGGAAAATTAATTTATTCAAATGCATATGGGTAACCCCAATAATCAAATATCTGAATTTCATGAAGAGAAAAGAATGAGACTGAGTTTTTTTCTTTTCTCTTTAACTTTTCATCTTATCTTGAGGCATTCTTTTCCCCAAACATTACCGTTCTAAAGAAGAAATCTTATGGACTATTATCTTAAGAATTTTGAGTATCTTGCAAAAAAAGTTTGCTAAATATATACATATGTTTAGTGTGTTGACAAGACAGAAACACTCTGAAATCTCTGGATGACAAGCTTCACGTTGAAATATGTGCAAAGAATTGTTAGGGAATCATGTCAAGATAGGCAATTTTTCAGATGTAAAATGCACTATTTAAAATGAAATATTGAGAGGATAGATGTATTTAGATATTGAGTTTAGAGAAGATATTAATGAAGTGTCATTTCTCAGTGCTACATTTTAGAGAAGAAAGAACATGCAGAAAAAGATTATTAGTTTCCCAAATGGTGTGACTTTAATATTTAGCAAAAGTTAAACTTTCATCAGATCTATTACATGGATATGTTTGGTCATTGCTTCTTTGTGTGGACGTTGTATAAATAACTCTGTAGTGCTTGTAGTTATAAAAGCTCAAGATAGGTATATGCTGTTATATAGCCAAGTGACAAAGTAAGGAGATAGTTGCTTCTTTTGTCTGATAATGAAGGAAGCTTGGCCTGTTTGGGGATTCTCACATAACTAAAAGTGACACTTTTTCTCACTAAAGGTAAGATCTCTAACTAGTGGATTAAGTGGTTTTGAAAAAAAGCAGTTTCAGATCCCAGTTCCATAATTTTCTAGTACAGGTGACCATTTCATGCTAGGACCTGTGTCTGAGACCTAGCCTCCCTGCTACAATATATATCCTGCAGTGACTGCATTCGGTTACTTCCAAGAAAATTCACTATACTAAATTTATTGTTTGTTATTACAGTCGTATACATTTCTTGATAATTTTACTATAGCTGTATGAACATGCATACAATATAGTTTTACTATATATGTTTCAAAATTTGATGTAAAGGAAATTGTTTTTGTTTAACATTATGCTTGTTAGATACATCTATATTGATTTATAAAGTTTACCTGTTTTACTATTTATTTTTGCTGCCATATGATATTCTTTTTAATGAAGATAACGTAATAGATTTATTTCCTTCAATGGTGTTTTTCTATTACAAAGAATGCTGCAATAATTAGTCTTACATATATTCCTTTGTGCAAAAATTTTTCTAAGTATTTATAAGTGAAAGTGCTAAGGAGTAGTATATTTGCATCTTTAATTTATCTAATATTGCAAGATTGCTATCTAAAGTGCTTTTACTAATTTACCTTCTAAAGCAATATATGAATTCCATTACTCTTCATCTTACTAAAATGTGGTATTATCAGGTATTTAAATTTTTGTTAGTGTGATGAGGTTAAAATGTTATCTCACTGTGATCTCACTGGAATTTCCTTTATTACGGATAATGTGTATTTTCCTCTATAGTGACCATTTTAGTTTTCTCTTTTATGAATACTTATTCATATCTTTTTCTCTGAACTACTTTTATTTGCTGATTTTTAGAAATAATTTTATTTTCTTCTTTTTGCTTGATACTTTAGAATATTTCTTGATGTAAAACATTCTTAACTACTTATTCATTATTTCTTAATTCATTTTATTTTTAGTATTTTCTGTGTCCTGTTTGAAAACAAGACATATGTTTTCATTTTAAAGGTAAAACGTTTCCATCCATTTTCCTATGCTTTCCATCCAGCTGGTATTGATTTGTGTGTGCGTGTGTGTGTGTGTGTGCGCGTGTGCACATGTGATGGAGGAATCCAATTATATATTTTTTTCATTATGGCATTCTATATGTATATGTTGAAAGAGTGAGTGAATCCTATCATTTCATTCTTATTAGATTATTTGTAAATTATTAAATTAATTACAAAAGTATCATCCTGGCCCAGATGGGGGAAAAATTACCCTTGTATTATACAATTTTAGTATATTTGCTGTTGGAGTAAGTACAATTTAGAAATAAAGTAAAACACAAGTATATTAGATGTGGGTGAAAATTTCTAAAATCATGTTGATAAATGGATGAATAATATATGCAGAAAATTTTATTTTCACCTAAAATATTTTCTTTAATCAGAGTTAATATTACTTAACATAAAATGTAGAAACTTTGCAATTTAGATCATTTTCTCCCTACTCTTCTAATGCCCATTATTTATTTGCTTTAATAATCATATATATTTTCAAGAAATTAAGATAAAGAAATAGTCTGTCATTCACTAGGGTATTTACTATTTCTGATTCTCTTTACTTGTTCTTGAAGATCTGACTTTCTCCCTAGTTTCATATCCTTTCTGCTTGGGATTTGCTGAGCTTCTTGAATTTACCTTTCACCAAATTTGTAAACTTTTTAGTTATTATCTTTTTAGATTTTTTTTAATCTACTTCACTTTTATTCTGAGACTAAAATTATACGTTAGATATTTTGATGTAGACTTCGTGTGATCTTAATGTCTCTACACGTCTGTTTATTTTTAATCTCGTTCCTTTCTTTTCTTCAGATTGGATGATCTTTATTGACTTATCTTCAAATTTATTGAATTTTTCCTCTATCATCTTTATTCTACTATTAAGTTCAATTAGTGACATTTGGATGGCATTTTTTGCATCTAAAATATTTATTTAGTTGTTTTTATGTATTCTATTTATCTACTAATATTTGTTTTTATGTATTCTATTTATCTACTAAAATTTCTTATTTTTTATTTATTACAAGTATATTTTCTTTTACCTTACTGAATATGTATTTATATCACCTGCTTTAAAGTCATTGTCTGATAATTTCAACTTCTAATTATCACAGGGCTGGGCTCTGCTGATTGCCTTTTCCCTTGAAAATGACTTATATTTTCTTCGTTAACTATATGTAACATAATTTGAATTGTATCTTAACCATTTTAAATGTTATCTTGTGTAGGCTCTAGATTCTGCTAGATTCCTGGAAGAGTATTTATGTTTTTGTTTTCGTAGGCAATTAACTTGGTCAGATTCCAACTAAAACTCTGACTCACCTCTGGTGGGTAACATTTCAAATCTCAGTTTAATTCTTCTATGTTTAGATGGTCTGCTGGAAACTTTTCCCAAGCATCAATAGTTCATGAATCTGCCAGAGACCTGGGCAGAATTTATACATACTTGAAGAATCCCCTTGTTTGGATTTCTCTTTTCCATGATTTTCTTCCACTCTCTATCATCTCTGCTTGATTCCTCAAGACATAAAGATGGTAGGCTTTCTATCAGACTATTAGAATTTTAACCACTCCTCACTTAGTCAAACCTATAGAAAAACAGAAAAATTATGCAGTATTATTCCCTTTTCCTAGTGACAACTTCTTTTTAGAATCTGCCAGCCTTATTTCCTCTTCACAGCCTTCAAGATGTTTTTGGTATTTTGTCCAGAGTTTATAGCTGTTATTAGCAGAAGGGCTTTTGGAAGTTGGAGCTTATTTAGCTATTTCATAAGAACACCAACTTTTTTTTTTCCTGTAGAATAATGAAACAATGTTGTGGTATGGAGTTTTTTCAAATGAACAAATATAAATTATTAGTTTTTATGACTTATTCTTTCTAGATAAGAATATATCCATCTTATGAAGCTATTTATTCTGACAAATGCTACGTTTTTCAACACATGTCTAGAACTTCCTTGAAAGAGCCTGTGATATGTTTTTCAATCATCTAAGAATTGGCATTTATTTAGTGACTTTCACCTCAGGAGGATATTTGATATCTAATATAGGCAAAATAATTATATTCGGTTTTAAGTCAAATAAATAAGGTGAATGTTATGGACATCTAAAATTCATTTTGTTGTCCTAACCCCCACTGTATTTGAAGGTAGGACCTTTAAGGAGGTAAATAAGATTAAATGAGGTCATAAGGGTGGGGTTTTAATCTGATAGGACTGGTGACCACATAGGAAGAAGAAGAGACACCAGACTTAGCTCTGCCTCTGTGCCCACACAGAGGAAATATCATACGAGGACACAGTGGAAGGTGGACATCTGCAAGCCAGGAAGAAAGGCCACACCAAAAACCAATCCTGCTGGAACCTTGATCTTGGATGTCAGCTTTCAGAATTGTGACAAAATAAATCTCTGTTAAACAAGCCCTGCAATTTGTGGTATTTTGTTGTGGTAACCCGAGCATACTAATACAATGATATAACTTGTTTATATCATGTTTTGAGGATAAAAATGCTTTAATTATATAAAGCAATAAAAAAAGATATTCAAAAACATTTTGTACAATGACAACATGCTTAAAGTCAGCAGAGTGTCCTAATGCAGCAACATTGAAAAGGAGCAATCTCCATGATGACCATCTGGGCTTTGGGGAGGAAACAGTCTCATGATTTTAGAGCATACCTTGTATATTATTTATTTTCTGGGCAACACATTTTTAGACTACTCTAAAATGACACATTTCAAATTTGTTTTAGACTGCAGAATGGTAAAAGTGATTTTTAGATTGCCAATTTTAGCTTTCTGCAAGCTTTCAACATGTATGAATTTCTATTTGAAACAGATATTTATTGCCACCTTTAAGAACCCTTTGACCTTAGGGTGAAAAGATATATATTTGGCTTAAATCTGCAGGACTGTCATGAGTCCACAAGAGAAGTTACTTACAGAGCTTAGGAGAGATAAGAAAATAATCACTCATTACTCTGCCATCCAGCAGCTGTGACCCCAGTGGTGAGTGTTTGTATGTGTGGGTGTGTTTTTAAATTTGCTAAAGGAATGGAATGGTAAATCACCAACAATAACAGGAGGATCAATACTCTCTCATACCTCTTTTGTGAAATCTGGAGCATGGCCTGAATCTGTCAGACAGAATTAAAAGGCTCAGGGTGTCAGGGAGAATGCCAACAAATAGACCTGCCATGCTGTCTATTAACAAAAGCCCCAGATCACCGCCATCTCCATTGTTACCACTTTAAAAGGGGAACATTTGGGACCTGCCATTTTTAAATGAAAGGTGGTCTGGTTATTCACAGCAGAGATTACTTGCATTTCTAACCAATAAAGTATACACTAATTCAGTGATAACATTAAATAAACTGTGGAAAGGGAGAATCAGTGTGTTTTATCATGATGAGGGAAATGACATTTGATAAAAAAAGAGTCGGTTACTGTGAGGCTCAGAAACACAGCTTCTGGCTTGCTTGAAAGTTTCTGTCACGTGCACAATCTTCCTTTGGCAAAAGCTAATGCCTTAGGCTTTCTGGGTTCTTTTGTCTTTGTACAACAACAACAGCACATCACGCATCTGGCCAATTGTGCAGTGGGGTACCACAGGGAGATTTTCCACCCCAGCACCAGCTGGCGATGATTTTACGGCTACCAGCATGAGGACTAATAGCTTCCATAAATTCACATCCAGCTAGTGTGCCCACAGATGCCATTCTTATTCTTATCTTGAAACTTTACTAAATTTTAGCCTGAGAAATATCCTGCAGCAGTGAATTCTGAAAGCTGATTATGCACCACATAAAAAGTCTTTTTATCCATTTTCAATCTGCTGCCTTTTGAATTCCATCCAGTTTCTGCTCTTTCTCAAATTAAGGTGAATGGGAGTGTGGTATATAATTAGGCTGTGTTCTAGTATTCATTACTTCATTCACCTTAATCTTATTATCTTTACAGACATGCTAGGTCAGTTCCAGCACCATTTGTACAGAAGGTGTGGTTAATTTTAAATGATCTGAATATAACTAATAATACAATTGATTGAGATAAACTCTAAATTGAAAGAAATTGTCATAAGAACTTTATTCTGTTATTAACATTGGCAGGAGGGAAGTAAGCATTTTAAGGCACAGTGCTGGGGTCAGGGTGTCCCTTTGTATTTGTGAAAAGCTGTGAAGACAAGGGAAAATATCTGTAGATCTCCTTCACTTTGTATTAGTTGCAGATGAATAATAGATTTGTAAATTTTCAGTTGTGTGATTGTGAGCCTTCCAAAGGATGAACTTGTAGCACACATTTGTAATAGATCAAAAGTATGTAGCCAGCAAGTTCTAATACTTGGCATTTCTAAAATAGAATGTTAGCAAGGGAATACATGAAAATATTTTAGTGCACTGTAGTCTGAAGAATACAATAAATGACTATACATCCTCGTAATGGAAATAGAATTAGATTGTTCTGCTGAAAAATGAAAGGAATGTTTTGTACATAATAAGCATTGTATTTACTACAGATATTAAATACATATAAGCTAGAGTTTAACAAAATTATTCTTCTTTCATCTATAATAACTTTTCAGATTTTATGCTTGTGAATAAACTACATTACAGATCTACAGCAGCACTGTGCCCTGATTTACACACTGGTTTTCTCCTTTATCCAGCAATTTTTGGGGACCCTTAACCTCATTCACAGTCTCTCTCTCACAAACGCACACAAACACACTTTATTCTCTGGTGTCAGATATATAAGAGATTACAGAAATGCATATCCCCACCTATTCTTACTCTTCTCTCGTTGGGTTTGCTGATATCTGCTTTCTTATATGGACTCTGAACTGGCCAAATCCTCATACTAATTTCTGTTCTAGCCCAGAGCACATATGAAACTTCCTGGCTAGGGAATTTACCCTCAACATTCCCTCGACCTCAGTAATGCGATTTTTATTCTTTCCTGGTTTCTGATTTTCTACTTGCGTATGTGACTGTCTACTGTGTTTTATCCATCCGATCTTCCTTTGCTTATATATCTCTGATCTGTACCTGTCAGTTTTCTAATTTCCTTAAATCATAAATGTTTTGACTCCTACATTACCAGCTGTACATTCTTGTACTTTTGATTCCCTGTCTAGTTTCTGATCCAGTCTCACCTAGATGCCAACTTCCCATCCACACTTCATTACTTCAGCTACAACACACAGTCGAAAATAGTATTGTTTTTTCTAGGAATCATGCTTATTTTTCTACCTTTCTTTCTTAATAAATTATAAAATATACCTTATCCTTGTGAAATAATTGCAAATTAGCCATAAAGTTAAAGAAATCAGAACTAAACAAAACAATTCTATGATCCAGAAGCAAAATGGACATTTGGCATTTTCTTTTTCTTTTTGTTTTTTTTTTTTTAAAACATAATTCAGACAATGTTAATGGGATTTTTTAATTCAAAATTATAACATAAACAATTTCATATATATTTAAAAATACTTTGACCCAAATGATTTTTTAACTATTTTTATTTAAAAAAATTTTTTAAGTTACAGTTGACATTCAATATCATTTTGTATTAGTTTCAGGTGTATAGCATAATGTTAAACATATAATTTATGAGGTGATCCCACCCAATTAGTCAACTACCAACCTGGCATTATACATAGTTATTACAATATTATTGACAGTATTCCCTATGCTGTATTTTACATCGCCGTGATTATTTCGCAAATACCAATTTGTACTTCTTAATCCTTTCGCCTTTTTTATCCAGTTGCCTAATCTCCCTCCCATCCAGCAACTGTGTTTGTTCTCTGTATCTGTGAGTTTGTTTCTGTTTTGTTTGTTCATTATTTTGTTCTTTAGATTCCACACATAAGTGAAATCAAATGGCATTTGTCTTTGTCTGACTCATTTCACTTAGCACAATACCCTCCAGGTCCATCTATGTTGTTGCAAATGGTAAGATTTCATTCTTTTTAATGGCTGAGTAATATTCCATTACATATATGTACCACTTGTTCTTTATCCAATTGTCTATTAATGGATACTTAAGTCGCTTCTATATCATGGCTATTGTAAATAATGCTACAATGAACATATGAGTGCATGTCTTTTTGAATTAGTGTTTTGGATTTCTTTAGATGAATACCCAGAAGTGGAATTGCTGGGCCATAAGGTTGTTCTACTTCTAATTTTCTGAGGTACCTCCATATTGTTAGTGGCTGCACCAATTTGCAATCCCAGAGATTTCAAGTATTCCCTTTTCTCCACATCCTTGCCAAGACTTGTTGTTTGTTGATTTATCAATGATAGATATTCTGACAGGTGTGAGGTATATCTCATTGTGGTTTTAATTTGCACTTCTCTGATGACTAGTAACATTGAAAACCTTTTCATACATCTATTGGCCATCTGAATATCTTTGGAGAAATGTCTATTCAAGTCTTCTGCCCATTTTTAAAGTGCATTGTGAGGTTTTTTTTTTTAAATTAAATTGTATGAGTTCTTTATAAATTTTGATATTAACCCCTTATCGGATATATCTTCTCCCATTCAATTGGTTGTCTTTTGGTTGATGGTTTCCTGTGCAAAATGTTTTTAGTTTAATGTAGTCCCACTTGTTTATTATTTTTCCTTTATTTCTATTGTCCAAGGAGATATATCAGAAAAAATATTATTAAGAGCAATGTCAGAGTGTTTACTATGTTATTTTTTAGGAGATATGTGGTTTCAGTTTTTATGTTTAAGTCTTTAATCCATTTTGTGTTAATTTTTATATATGGTGTAAAATAGTGGCTCAGTTTCATTCTTTTGCAAGTGGTTGTCTTGTTTTCTCAAAACCATTTATTGAATAGACTGTCTGCCTCTTTGTATAGTCTTGCTTCCATAGTCAGAGATTAACTGAACATACAGGTGTGGGTATTTCTGGGCTCTCTATTCTATTCCAGTGATCTACGTGTCTGTTTTTATGTCAGTACCATGCTGTTTTGATTACTATAGCCTTGTAGTATAGTTTAATACCAGGTATCATGATACCTCCAACTTTGTTCTTTTTTTTTCAAGATTACTGTGGCTATTTGGAGTCTTTTGTGGTTCCATATAAATTTTAAGATTATTTGTTCTAGTTTTGTGAAAAATGCCATTGATATTTTGATAGGAATTGTATCGAATCTATAGATTGCTTTGGGTAGTACAGACATTTTAATGATGTAGATTCTTCCTATACATGATGATGGCATGTGCTTTCATTTATTTGTGTCTTCTTTAATTTCTTTCTTCAATGCCTTATAATTTTCTGAGTATTAGTATTTTACTTCCTTGGTTAAATCTATTTCAAGGTATTTTATTTCATTTCATTTTTTGACGTAATTGTAAATGGAATTTTTTTCTTAATTTCTCTTTCTAATAATTCATTATTAGCATATAAAATGCAACCTGTTTCTGAATATTGATTTTGTATTCTGCTACTTTACCAAATTCATTTATCAGTTCTATCAGTTTTTTGGTGGAATCTTATGGTTCTCTATGTATGGTATCATATCATCTGCAAATAATAAAAGTGTTAGTTCTTCCTTTCTAAATTGGATGACTTTTCTTTCTTTCTTTTTTTTCTTGTCTGATTGCTGTCTAGGACTTCCAATACTATGTTTAATAGAAGTGATGAAAGTGGACATCCTTGTCTTGGTCCTGATCGTAAGGAAAATGCTTTTAGTTTTTCCCCATTGAATACGATTTTAGCTGTCAATTTGTCATATATAGCCTTTATAATTTTGAGCTATGCTCCACCTGTTTCCACTTTGCTGAGAATTTTTATCATTAATGGATGCTGGAGTTTGTAAAATGCTTTTTCTATGTCTATTTATAAAATTATATGATTTTTATCCTTCATTTTGTCTATGTGGTATATCATGTGAATTGATTTGCAGATATCGAACCAACCTTGCATCTTATGAATTCAGCAATACAGTAAAAAGTTCATACACCATTTGATCATGGTGTATGAACTTTTTACTGTATTGCTGAATTTGGTTTGCTAATGTTTTGTTGAGAATTTTTGACCTATGTTCATCAGGGATATTGGCCTATAATTTTTGTTTTTTTTCGTAACATCTTTGTCTAATTTTGGAATCAGGGTAATGGTGGCCTTACAAAATTATCTTGGGAGCTTTACTTCCTTTTTAGTTTTTTGGAGGAGGACAGTCTTGTAGGACTGAGCCCCTAACCTGTGGAATCTGATGCTATCTCAAAGTTGATAGTGTCCAAATTGAGTCAAATTGTAGGACATCCAGCTGGAGTTAAAGAATTGCTTATATGCATGGGAAAAATACCTTTCTTTACAGTTTAAAATTGAGTGTCAGAATCTTTAGTTTTTAAAAATATTTATCTCTGCTGAGGTTTCCTATTTTTCACATATTACAAGAATATTTTCCCTTTCCTATGAGTATATTTAAAATAACTGTTTTAGGTCTATGGCCATGCTACCCTAAACAAGCCTGATCACATCTGATCTCGGAAGCTAAGCAGAGTCGGGCCTGGTTAGTACTTGGATGGGAGACCACCTAGGAAGATGGTGCTGTAGGCATAAAAAATAAAAAAAATAAGAGATTGTAAGCTGACAAAGTCCTTGCAATATGTGAGGTCAACCGAAAGTTGCCTTGCCTAAAAAATAAATAAAATAAATAAATAAATAAATAAAATAAAATAAAATAAAATTAAATTAAATTAAATTAAAATAAGATAAAATAAAATAACTGCTTTAAAACCCTTGCTTGATAATTCTAACATCTGTAATATCTTGAGGTTGGGCTCTGTTGATTGTTTTTTAGCCTTGCAAATAGGTCATATTTTTCTAGTTTTAATATTTTATGAAATTTTGGAATGTGTACTAGCTGTTATGAATCATGTGTTATACAGACTTTGGATTCTGACATATTCCTATAAAGAGAAACTCCAAAATCTGAATTCATAGTTCAGGTTTTTTATTTTTTTATTTTTTATTTTTATTTGTTTATTTGTTTTTAGCCTTGATTGGGCTGCTTGTAAGCTTAAGAAGCTGCCTCTTAAATGCATAGCTCAGGGCTGAGTCAGAGATGTGAGCAGAGTTATTTATAGAGTTTGGAATTCCACTGTTCTCTAAATTCTTTCCAGTTACTATGGATGCTCCATATTCTGTATTCTGATTCCTCAGTAATCTGAGGTCTCTTTATGGGTTTTATCCACTTTGCATGCCAACTGTGGCCTGATCTTAGGCTAAAAGCCGTTAAAAAATGGATAATTTACCTCATGCTATTTCTTTCTTCTATACGTTAACTGCTCTCAAATGTCTGGGCACTTTTGTTCTCTCTCCAGTGCCTTGAGTAGTTGCCTTCTGTGGAATCTGTTGCATTCTGTCCGAGTTTGATAGTTGTTATTCATAGGGTCTTGGTCTAGAGAGTTGCTTGGCCTTTATTGGAAGTAGAAGCTTGGCCATATTTTCCTTAAGAAATTTGTATTTGTGTCTGTCTGATTTTCTTTCCTTTGTAATTGAGGTCTAAAGCAGATATTTTACATGTGGAATAACTGCCCTAAGAACCCAGATTTATGAATCGTCAAGGGGAAAATACTAGTAGAGTGGCTTGGATTTCCATCTTACAGTTGAGTTCAGCTGCCGGAGGTAGACTGTTCATCTTCATGCAGTGTTCTGCCAGAGACATTCGAAATGGGTCAAGATGTTGCTGTTAGAATTTTTAAGTAATTCAAATGCGTAGTGTCTGTGAATGGAGGTGGATCGCAGGGAGATGGGATGGGAGAGTTGGAATATCACTCTCTGTTTTCCAGAGGATGAAATTCTTGATTAACAGAATGGTAGGTTCAGCCTATATCAGTGTATCTCAAAGTGTGGTCACTGAAAAACTCAGAATCATCTAGAATATTTTTAAAAGAATATTTTTAGCCCACCCCAGACCCCCTGAATATTAAGCTCTGCAGATATCTGCAGTCACATGTGGGTGATGTCTACATTCATTAAAGTTTGAGAACATCACACTGTATCATTGGTTCTGAAGCTTGGCTACATGTTAGAGTCACCTGGAAAACTTAAATCTTATGGATTCCCAGATTTATCCTGAGGCATTCCTAATTGGTACAGTTTAGGACACAGGCATTGTTTTCTTTATTATTATTATTAGTTTTAAGTATACAGTACATTGTTTCAAGTATACAATATATTATATAGTTTATGAAACAATCCCCCTGACTTACTCTATCTTCCTTCTGGCTCTACACCTAGCCATTACCTTATTGTTGTCTGCGTTCCCTATGCTGTGCTCACCATCCCCGTGACCCTCTATCAACTACTAATTTAGGCATTGGTATTGTTTAAAGCTGCCTGGGTGATTCTAATATGCTTTCAGTGTTGAAAGCACTGCTCTTTGGGAATATTGGTTGCTATATAGAGGGTTAATAGAATGACTTCTAAAACTCTGAGGACAAGGGACAAAAGATAACACCAACTAGTAACTCAGGACATTTAGGCAGAAAATATACTCATGAATATAGCATTACTTTCTTCTAGATACTCTTTTTGGCACATTTAGGGGGATAAGAAGATGCTTTGAGGTCATTCTACAATGATATTTCTGACTCGTAAATCCCAAGTCAATATTGAACATTTCTTTATTATAGGAGTTTATAGAACCCGATTTATAAGTATTACAGAGTGAAAGATGGTATGTCACATTTCTCAGACTTATGGGACCCTTTTAACTTGTGTAATACATTGACATCTTACACAATCAAATTTGGGAACTATTTGTGCTAGGAGGCATTCATATAGAACAAACTTACTGGTTAATCACACTTTTTAACACTATTAATTTTAATATAACTGATAAGCTTTTTACTATCTGCATTTTTTTTTTATCCTGGAGGTTTCTGCATCAGAAAAGGGGAAATTATTTACTTATATAGAAATCTCAGCATGAGCACTCTTTCCCTCCTAGAGGTGGTGCAATCAATAAGGGCAAATGTCACCTACATGTGTAAAATAGGGTTTTATGCTATTGCTGAGGAACTCCAAAACTATAGATTTAAGAGTTGATATAGGAACTTCTTTTCCAGAGATAGGGAGAGGAAATGTTTCTCTCTAAGGGAAAGAAGTTCTTTCTGGAAAGAGATGAGAAGATCTCTAGGTATTTACAACCCTTTAAAATGTAAACAAATGGCTTCAGATTTTATTACTTTATAAAATGTAAACACAAATATTTAGGAAAATAAATCTATAGTTTTCTAAAGGTTCTATTTTGAGATAGCTAGTCCATCACTCTTTAACCCTTGTTGCTAGCAATCTTTGCTCAGAAAGCCTTGAGCAGGCAAAACATCAAACTATTAATATTTTCTTCATAATACTGTCTACTCTGAACCTGGAACATCCTCACTCATTCCAAAAAATGTTTCTGATTCAACAGTATTTTCTTGTATCAATCCTGACAAAATGCTCCCTTCATGAGCTGACTACCCAGAATAACTCTGGGACATGCAAATGGACTTGCTAAGCATCCTGTCACATGAAAAATATAACTGAAAACTGAAAATAGATTGCCAACTGTTTTGTACTAGTTGGGGCTACTATAACAAAAAACTGTAGAGAGAGTGCCTTATAAACAGAAAAAAAAAATATTTCTGAAAGTTCCAGAAGCTGGAAGTCCAAATCAGTGTGCTAGCATGGTCCTCTTTCTAGTTGCAGACTGCCAACTTCTCATTTGCATCCTCACATGTTAGAAGAGGAAAGGGAGTTTTCTCATGCCTCTTTTACAAGGGCACTAATTTGGGACCTAACCTCCCACCTCTTAAAACCATCACATTGGACATTAGGTTTTCAACATTTAAATTTTGAAGGAACAAAAACATTCAAGCCATAGTACCAATCATCATGCAAAATGTTTATTTATGTACAACTACACTTATCAACCTATCCTTTCTCTAAGACTGTCCCTCACCTCAAGATATTAGAATTGCTGCAAAGTCTTCATAAAATGAGCTTCGATGCTAATTATGATCAATTAACTTAAGGTTACTAAAACTCGCTATATCACCTCATGCTGTTACTTAAGTTCAATACAGTGTTTCATTGGTACCTCCACCCTCAGTCAAACATGAATTCTCACTATATGTTGCACAATAACATCGTCTACTCCCGTGATAAGAAGAGGAATCTGAATTACCTATCTAAACTATCTCATAGTCATATAACTTCTGTGGACATCTGCCTTGCTGTGAAGCTTTAATGGAATAGAATTAAAGATACACCTAAAAATTAGACAGCAATTTCAATCTCCTCAAAACTTTGGAAACTTTCTAAGATTCTACCTGTCATTAGAGATTCTCTCATCTTATTCAATCTAGATATGGTTAACTACAGACTCAAGTGAAGTTACTCAGGCTCTCTAGAATTAAATTTCTTGATAGCACATATAGATTTGTTGTGTTAGTAATCCACAGCTGTTCTTGAAAATTATAATTTGTAATAATAATTTACTCATTGTCCTAGTAGCATCTTGATTTTTTTCCTTAATGTTTTTCAATCATAAAGCATATAATTAATAGGACGAGTGCTGATCTCAAACTACCTGGGTTCAACACTTAGCTCTGTCATTTTCTCATAGTAGTAGGAATATTATTAGTAAGTACATAGTAAACTTCTTTGTCCTTCAGTGTCCTCATTAGTAAAATGAGATTATTATTATTTATTTCTAAAAGTTGTTATAAGATTCAATGAGTTAAAACATGTAGAGTGTTTATAAAGAGCTTATTTCTTAGTACTTAATAATGAACTATTACAACACATTCTGTAAGTCTAGTTTGTAATTTTATCTAAGTATATTGTGATTTACTATTGTTGGATCTGTATTTAATAGTACTTTTTCCAGATAGTGTGGAATAAACTGTAACTGGGATATAGTTTAGGAACTTGACATATAAATGGAAGTGAGAAATTTAGCAAATTAAATATTACTCAGCCATAAGAAAAGATGAAATGTTGCCATTTGCTTCAACACGGATGAATCTCAAGAATATCATGTGAAGAGGAATAAGTCTGACAGAAAAAGTTGAGAACCATATGATTTCACTCATATGTGGGATAATAAAACTGAAAGCAATGAATGAACAAGACAAATAAACAAACAAACAAATTCATAGATACAGACAACGGCAGAGTGGTTACTGCAGGGAAAGGGGAAAAGGGAGAAATAGAAAACAGTAAGACAGAAGATTTGACTTTGGGTGTTAAACACACAATGCAACATACAGATGATGTATTATAGAATTGTATACTTGAGACCTATATAATTTTATTAATCAATATCACCCTAATAAATATCATAAAAAAATAGAAATAAAATAATGGCAAATCGAGTATCAGGTCTACTTCACTGCATGAACGTTTGGTAGAGGGGATGGTAGCAAAGGATGAGAGATGGGATTGGGGTGGAACAAGCCAGGCAACAAGTCAGCAACAGATTTTTTCCCATGACAAGAAATTAATAGGATTGAAACTATTTGAGCCATAAATTTCAAGTCAGGGCAAAGAGTTAACCTGGGATGAAAGGGAATCAGTGGTTGACAGTGGCTGACAGACAAGAGACTGTGTGGATAAATAATAACTAGGGGTACTGCTATTTCTTCTGGCTCTTATTGTCCTAATAGTATGGAAAAAACTTTTGCCCCTAAAGTTTCTTACAGGTGTTTAAGAACCAGCTGGAAAGATAATTAGATAGATCTTTAACAATATCTTCTTGCATAAGAAGTAAAGTATTCACGTGCCTGTCTGCTTCCACCCCGCTAGTCCCCAAGTCACTTTGCATGCTGTAATCATGAATGTCTTCTCCACACCTATTCTCCCTTGGTTTTATTTTTAAATGTTTTACTCATATCATTCTGTGAGTTCATTCTGGGACAATTTTCATTTTTATTCTAAGAGTTGATGTGTATATGTATGTATGTATGTATGTATGTATTTAGTGCTGTTTTAATTTTTAGTTTGCCTTTGATCTTGATCAATTTGGGGGCCTTCCTCTTTTCCATGGTTAAGCAAACTTTCTATGTTATAAAGACTTTTTTCTCCATAACAATATTACTTACTATTATTGATAAGCCATGCAAAGCTGATCCATTGTTTATTTGTATATGTCTTTTTTATTTGCATTTTGGTACTTATTCATGTACCATGTATATGCTGGGCCTCTGATACAGATGCCTGGAAATAATTTTCAAGTTTTCTGTGAATTTTTCACTTTTTATGGTACCTCCTTTTTGGTAATGCAGTGCACCAGTTTAAATTGCTAATCAGTTGAATAATTTAATAATTTAAGTTGAATTTATTGACTTTACAAAAAGTGTTCACAATACACTAGTATTCTATTTAATAGCTGTTGTTATTGCAAGCTATCTTTAAGCTTTATATGTATATAGTTAAGGATATCAATGAGAGTTAAGAAGACACTTAAAAATTGTATTCTGGGCAGTGGTAAGCAAAGTGTTTATTAACTAGGTTTAATTCTGACAAAAAGTGAGCTATAGCTGCTGTGGAAATGACCAAAGGCATGACTAGAATTGTCAATATCCCTATAATGCAGAAAGCCTGGATTGCTATGCATTGATAAAAGCTACATAGGGCTGCAGCTGCTGCCTTAAAGATAAAATTGAGAAAGGCTCTTACTTCTGATGTAGGCCACTGACACATGCTGCACATATTTCCACCGACCAGCCACAGGTGACCCAGCTGGTTCCTAAGTGGTGCTAAATTTAAATTGCAGACTGATTGGCAACTCTACATGTAGGAATATATGTGCTGTGTGTGCATGTGTAAGTATGCCCGTGAGCATGTGTGCTCTGGGGAAAAGGGCATGGAAGAGATTATAGTACAGCTGGACAAAGAAGTTATATTTTCCATGACTGCTTTCATTCGACGGACGGATGGGGCTTTACAACCACACCCTCTAATGGATCTGGCTTGGCAATTGGTTGCATACAATTTTTCCATATCAGTTTAAACTCTGTATCCCAAAACATTTGTGCTTGCCTCCTCTGACTCTAAATAAATCTCTTATTTTCATACCTCCACCACAACAGTTGGCCAACTAATCCTTCAGAATAGCATTAGATGGCCAAATAAGTAGCACCATCTGCTGCAATTTAGAGGAATCCTCAGTGGTGCTGTGACAGCTGTCTGGTTCTGAGTCCCAAGCACCAGAATTCATTTGTCAGAGAGGACACATATTCAGTGTTAAAATGACCATTTTCTATAAAAAGAATGTTTCTAGCAATGCAGTAGCCTATTTTTACGGAGGTCAAATTTCTGGAAACCATTGTCTATTCTTCAAAATATAGCCCCAAATGTGAATGTTGACAAAACAGTTCTTCTGAGTGATTAGATTTAAAGCCCAAACTTTCAAGCCATGCTTTAATGTATGAAAAGTTATTATACCCTCCCTAAGTGTCTAATTACATTAATTTAATACACAGTCCTTAATAAGCTTGATTATCTGGTTTGTGAGCATAGAGTATCTAGAAGCTACAAGCTAGAATTAGACATGGTAGCGTTATAAGTGACTCAAAGTCAATAATTAGAAGTAAGTGGAGAATCTGCTAAATTATTAGGTAGAGAATATTAAAACACAGTCTATGGTTTTATACATATTACAATGACATATTCATATATTCATTCATTTAAGAAATATCTATTAGTGACACAGGCACTTTTCTAAATAATTGAGTACGTAAAAAAGTTAGTAAAATGAAACCTTTATACATAAAGAATTTGAAGTCTAGTCAGATGGGCTACCTCATTAATAATGCAAAGTTGGTGTACAAAAACCATTAGAAGAACAGATAATTTAACATGAGAGCTCAGGCTGGGCGAAGATTACTTCAAACACAGGAAAGATTCATTGGAGATATGACCTTTAAAATTAACTTTGAAAAAAAGTGTATATGTAATTTAAATGTACCAATGGAGAGAGTGTGACATTCACTGTAAATAAAAGTATGAGAAAACATGAAAGCCCAAAAATCTATGAGAAATAGAGAACACCATCAGGGGACTGAAAGCTTTACAAGCAGAGACTGTGTCTATCCTGTTCACTGCTAGATCCCCAGTTAAAGGACTGGCATATGGTAAGCTCTTAATATTTTGAATGAATGAATGAATGAATGAGTAGCTTAGTTGTATTTTATATAAAATTTCTGACATTAGATTAATAACTAAATGTACAGGACCAAAATAAAAGTCCACAGATGTAACTATCACCATAATCAAGGTACAGAACATTTTCTCCCCCCAAAAATGTTTCCACATACCTCTTTATAGTCAGTTTTCTCCAAGTACCCTTGGCCACAGCCAGACACTGATCTGTTGTCGCTATAGATTAGATTCTTCTTTTTTACATTTATACATGTATTAGAAACAGACATATTGATGAACTATTTTTTTGTAGTGAACAGGCATTGACCTTGAAAGAATGCCAAGTAATATGTTCAAGAAAACATTTGACAAGATAAAGAATTTCACCAGGAAAAAAAATTTTTATTAAAAAAAAAGAATAAAATGAAAATTCTAGAAGTGAAAACTAAATAATTGAAATTAAGAGCTCAGTATGGTTTTCAGTAACAGACTAAATCAGCAGAAGAGAGAATTAGCAAATAGGAAAATAGGTCAGTAGAGGCTATCCATGATGAAATGAAAAGTAAAGAGGAAACACAAAAAGGAGCTTAATAATACGTAAGAAATAATGAAAAGCTTTGGGGTTTTGTTTTTGCCTTAAGACATGAGTATACGAGTGATTATTTCTTTATTTTACCGTCATTCCTCTCAGAAGACTTCCAGTGGTAAGTGGTGTGCTCCCAAGTTTGCAGGAAAGAGTAGTTCTAGTATTCTTCTCTAGCATAAATTAAATTTGATCAGATGTTGAAGGTAGATCTGAGGCTTGTGTACGAACAAGCTCTTTCCGAAGATAAGACCAGCCATAAAAAGCTTATGTACTTAAAAAGGTCAAATGAATAATTTTTATATATACTTTTAGTTAGTATTTAATCAAGTTAATAAAAGCCTATTTTACAAATAATAAATGTATGCATTTTCAAATCTAAGTCTGTGTATTTGACAAATATATAGAACATTTATATCATCTTGAAAATTGTTTTCCACATATTTGGGGATTTTTCAGTTTTCTCTTTTAAAATTTATAGTTTATTTCCACAGTGGTCAGATTATATATTCTGAGTAGTCAAATTGTTTTATTGAGATTTGTGACTCGTCATACTGTCACAAGTTTATACACTTGAAAAAAATATGTATTTTGCTTGTTGGGCAAAGTGTTCTATAAATGTCCATTAAGTCAGGTGGGCAGCGCTGTTTACATTATCTGTATCCTTACTGATGTACTGCCTACTTGTTTTACTGAGGAAACAGCATTTGTCTGTTTCTCCTTTCAGCTGTTCAGCATTTGCTTCACAAATTTTGGAGCTTTCTGCCAGGCATACACCATTTGGGGTTGTTATTCTTCTTAATCAATTGACCCTTTTATCATTATTAAACATATCTCTTTACAAAAGGTCAAATTTTTTGTCCTGAAGTCTACTTTACTAATATTTAATTGCTGCTGCCACTTTCTTATGATTAGCAAATAGTATTATATATATATATATTTTTTATCTTTTTGCTTTAAAAATATATGTGCTCTATATTTTCAATGCATTTTTTTAAACAGAAATATGTGGGTATTGACTTTTTATCAGTCTAATAATCACTGCCTTTTATTTAGAATACATAAACTGTTTATATTTATTTTTTATTTTAATGTGTTTAAGTCTAGAATTATTGTATTTGTTTTATATTTGTTGCATCTGTTTATTTTATTTTTCTCCTTTTCTTGTCATTTTTTCAAATTATTTAAATATTATTTTTATGTCCATTCTTGACCTACAGGCTGTATCTGCTGTATCTCTGTTCTGTTTTTAGTGATTGCTCTAAAATTTACAATATGCAATTTTAATATATCATTGCCTGTCTTCAAATATTATTATAGTACTTCATCTATAATGTATGATTCTTACAATAGACTTCCATTTCTTCCTTCTGTTCTTTGTGCTGTTGTTGTATATTTTACCTCAATGTATCTTATAATTCATTGTTATGTCTTATACTATAGACATAAATCTAAAGATTTTTTAAAATAAGAATGAATTATATTTTTTCACAATTTTAACATTTCTCACACTCTATTCCTTTTTGAAAATTTAGCTTTCTATCTGAAAAACTTTCTTTAATAGATCTTGTAGAGCAAGTCTGCTGACACTAAATTTTCTTAGGTAGTCTGTACGAAATGTTTTCGTTTCATTTTATTTTTAAAGGCTTTTTTGCTGCAGGTGAAATTCTAAGATGATTTTTTGTTTCTTTGTTTTCAGCAATTTAAAGATTGTTCTTCCTTTCTCTACTGCTTTACCTTTTTTTTTTTTTAACCTTTGATGTAAAGGCAGGGATCATTCTTATCTTTGTTCTCTGATTTTCTTCTCTGGATGCTTTGAACTTTCCTCTAGATCATTGTTTACCAGCACATTGATATGATTTTCTCTCTGTTTATCATACATAGAGTTTATCAAACTTCTTGGATTTTCATCAAATTTGAAAACAATTTTAGCCATTATTATTATACACATTGTTTTGGTCTACTCTTTCTTTTATATTTGTACTTAAATGGCATGTGTATTTGACTATTTGATATTGCTGTACGAGTCACTGAGATTTTTTTGTTTTGTTTGTTTTTAACCTGGCTGTGCTTCAGTTTAGATGGTTTCTACTGTTATGTCTTAAAATTCACTGATCTATTCTTCAGTGTCAAGTATGAGTATATTGTTAAATCTACTAGTTAATTTTTTTATCTCACATATATAATTTTAAAGTCGTTGTCTACTAATTTATTTATTTCTGTCATTTCTATGTCTGTTTTAATGAAGAGATTTTTTTTCCTGGTTATAGATGACTTTTTTTTATATCTTCACATGTCTAATAATTTTGAATCAGATGCTGGATATTGTGATGTTATATGTTTTATATATGTATGTAAATATATGTAGGCATGTATATGTAAATGTGTATGTTTTACAAACACAAATCTTTTTGCTTTCTTTTAAAAATTGTTGTTTATTTTGGTAAGCAGAAAAGTTACTCGCCAATCAACTTGATCCTTTAAAGCTAATTTTCAACTTTGTTAGGAAGGTTTTAGAATATCTTTTTTTTCCAGGATTAATTTAGCATTATTACTAAGGTCTCACTCTCTAGAGTCTCTAATGAACCCTGAGTTTTAAGGATTCTACTTCCTGGCTAGTTGGAAGATGAATATCTCCTACCCCTGTGTGAACTCAGAAATTGGGTAGCTTACCGCTTCCTGAAAGTTTTTTGTTTGTTTTTGTTTAGTATCACAGAACTTTATGAATGTACAGCTTGGTATTTGACAACAGACCCAAGTAGACCTCTATACAGATTTTTTGAGTATTTCTTCTGTAGAACTCACTCCTTACAGTTCACTGGCCTGAAATCTCTTCCTGACTCAACCTTCTCACACTTGAATCTCTATTTTCTCAGTTCAACAAAACTGCCTTGCTCTGCTTCAGTTCCTCCTTTCAGCACTGAAGTTGTGTAAGTGCCTACTGAAGTAAAGCCAGGAAAATTGTAGGGCTCAACTCATTTGTCCTTCTCTGAAAGTTGAAGCCCTTGGCTTCTATTTTCGGTGCTTGATAACAGTTTCATATATTTTATTAAATTTTTTTTTTTTTTTTTTGGTGAAGGACAAGGCAATTATTGTTTGAAATGTCAAGGTAAGTATAATATATATGGTGCCGGTAAGAAAAGATTCTGAAATTTTGCATGCTTGGTTCAGAATTAAAATTTTTATTTGGTTTTAAGCAATTAATAATATAATATTTGAATTTAATAAATCAGTGACATGCCAAAAATTATAAACAAAAGCAAATTATGAAGTTTATGCAATTTTTTTTTTTATATCTTGTTTTTGACTACTCAATCTAGTATCAGAACAGAATCCCTGTGATTGGTTCTCAAATTTTATAGTGTAAAGGAATCAGTCAGAATATTTACCAAGGAGCAGATTCCTGTGTCCCAACTCCAGATAGCCTAATTTATTAAATATTGTTTAAGGCAGAGGTAATATCATTTTTTAGTAATACTCTTATTGACTCTAATGTAGAAGGTCTAAGAGAAAATTTGGATAAAATGTCCTTGTGTTGTTCATATTTTCTTTTTGAGTGACTCTTTAATGACAAATGCCCATTTTGATTCTGCAAGATGAAAGCGTAATTTAAGTATTGCCATGCCTAGAGGCTACGTGTCTTGTGTTCAGTCATTCAGATAAGCGAAAGTGAAATGCAGAGTTTTTTTTCTTTCTCATTTGAACTTTCCCCCTCTCAATTCAGGAAACTAAAGTAGATGATATTTAAATTTGGAATGAATTAAAAATACTACAGAGGTAGCTTGGAAGAGGTTTTAAGTGCCTTATAATCATAATGAAGACATACTTGAAATGTTTAATGGAGCTCAGTTGAAAGCCGAAAGCAGCTTACATCTAGGTAAATATGAAGAAAAGAAAATACCGTTTGTGATGAAATTTCATAGCACTTGAGTTCTGGTTTTAATTTTCTCCAAAAGGTAGTTGGCATCAGGCAATATGCCATTTGCTAGTATTACTTTCATATTAATTATTTGGTTGACAAATTAAAGAATATTTTCTCTGAAGTAAGTCTCTGAAGGCCACTGTGTTCAGGAAGGTATGAGAGACTGAGGACATTCTCCCCATACTGAATTCTCCCCTATCTTCTGTCCAAATAAGGATCCTTGGGGTAGGGATGAAGGAGTCACCATGCCCCAGAAAAACATACAGAGTAAAAGCTGCAGTTTGATGAATCCGCTAATATATTGAACACTGGGACATGCTTGCATTCTCTTGACCCTCCGAAGGTTCAGATAAAACTATAAAAAGCCTAGGAGACTATTTGACAAATAACCATTTCATGCTTGGCTTATTTCTTATCTTCTAGAAAAATCTAAGGAGAAGTTGTTGATTCTGAGAAAGAAAATGAAAATGTTCCTCCTTGCAAAGCTGGAGGTCACCTATTTTTCTTCAAGCTGGAAACTTGCTAGTCTATCCCATGGTGGAGCAGCCTCTAAGCGTCAACCCCAAATCATACACTGAGTTCTTATTGGCTGGAGGCTCTCAATCCATCCTGGAAAATGCCTTTAGCAAAAGTTGCAAAGTCCAAGAGTTCTGACTCTTGCCAAAACAGAGAAGAAAATGTGAAAGCAAACTTGGTGCTCTTAGACACATGCTTTGAGAAATCTAAATGTCTTTTAACAAATACTAATGTAGGAAATGCTAAACTCATAGCCCTAATAGTTTTTTCTTTTACTATTTAATAAAGGCTTTCCTTTATTGAATATTATTATATAGCTAGACATAAAGCACTGTGCATATTTTTCTCATTAAGTCTTTACAGCAATTTTATGAAGTAGATGTTATTATTATGCCCATTTTACAGGAGAGCAAACTGAAGATAAATATGTTAAATAACTTGTAAGAGCAAAGGCTAAATGTGGTAGAGCAGTAAGTGGCAGAGTCAACATTTAAATCCAGAATTATCTGACCCTAAGGTCCATGATCCTTATGATTATACTATATTTTAATAACTCAATCTCTCAACTTCTTTCCTCTCTAACTACTGACTATATACACAGGATGCCCATGCCTGCAAACTTTATTCTTCCCTAACAACCTCCCTGGCTGATGATAATATATTATCAACTTTACTGAAGTTTGGAGCTAAGACTTTCATTTAGGTTTGGAAGTCAATGTTCCAGTCACATTCCTTGCTTAACTTCCTTTGGGTCCTCCTTAATCCCTTTTGTTACCACCAGATTACAAATTCAGTACTCTAGACGTAGGTGCCCATATTTTCCCAAGACACATTAATTTCTATGACTCCTCTTTTTCTGGCGTTGATGTACTCTGGAGTTGGGCCTGGATTTTTTCTCCTTGTTTTATCTGTTCTAGCCAGCTTTTATTTTGAACTGAAATTCCATTCTTTACCCCAGGTTGTTCACAGAGTTCTGCTTGACTCTTGTATTTTTACTTTCTAGGACTACACTCTGTTCTCATGTTGTCATCTTTTGAGCTGGATATCTTCCACAGACAAACCATTTAACGATGACCACCACCTGGAGTCGCTGTTGCTATGGTTGGATTGCATCCCTTATTTACACTTGATTGGATACCCTCAAACAAACATTTAGTAAGCATTTTCTGAATGCAGACTCTCTGGGGGCCCTCACATATATGAAGAAGTATATTCTCTGTCATTGTGGGGTCCACAGTCCAGTGACTGCTCTATGATAGGACTGTGTTAACTATTTCCATTGGTCAATTAGCCTCATTCATTTTTTTTCTGTGAAACTGCCTTCCTCCAGTCTCACCAAGGCAGGAATGTCTCTGCTTGATCTGTTATAGTTCAGTTTTCTGACTTAGATTTTCTAAAGACTTTCTGTGGCACATGAAGGAAAATCTGGGCAATGTCACCTCTTGTCTCTGCTCTTTCCTTTCCTCTTCCATACCACTGCTGAGATGTGACCTGAAGATGACTGTTCCAATCACTTGCCTTCATCCTCCTAGTTTAATGTCCTTGTGGTCATCTTTCTCACTCTGTCCACTATTAGCAATTTTGAAGTGCCTAGCAAATCCCTTTGTTCATACTCATTGGGAGTGAAAGTTGTAGGGAAAAAATGGTCAATACCTTCTAAGGCAAGGGTTGGTAAATTGTATCTTACAAACCAAATCCAGCATACCACCTGTTTTTGTAAATTAAGTTTTATTGGAACACAGCCATGCTCATTCACTTAGGTGTTGCCTATGGGTGCTTGTGCTATGACTATACTAAAAAATGAGTAGTTGCCAAAGAGAAAAAAATGGCTCACAAAGCTTAAAGTATTTATTATCTAATAGTTTACAGAACAGTTTACCCACACTTATTTAAGACATTCTCAAACTCTTTAGGAAGCACATTAAATAATAATACATTGTTGTCTTAAGAGCTCTAATGGTCAAGAGAGTAAATTTAAGATGGATGTATAATGAAAAGGATACACTCTTATAGTCCTTGTTTCTTTGGCCACACACATATAACCTAAGTAATAATCAAGGGGGCATTTGACTTGAGCTCTTATTTATATTTCTCGTCTCTGCCACATTAACTATCCTTGATTCCACATTGTGCTCATATTTCTTCCAAAGTGGATGCCCAATAGTCCCTTCATAACTTTTTATGAAACAGTATAAGATGTTTGAAATCTTAAGGTCTTGGTTGATAACTTCTTGCCATGTTGCCAAACATCTATGCAGCACTTAACTTTCAGCTTTATCTAACCTTCTTTATCTCTAAGTTCCACCACTGATCTGGCTCCCAAGTGTAAGAACTCTTCATTCCAATCTTAGTATTTCCATATTTGACCTTGGCTGATTGTTTTCTCAATGTGAACATTTTTATGGTTCTTGAAAAGGTAGATTTGCTCTTTTAGGTTTGTAGCTCCCTCTTCTAACAAGTTCACCAGGGCTAAATTAACTTTCTAATAATAATGATGGTAATAACAATAGCTTTGAATGTTTATAATATACAATAATAATTATGATAAGCATTATAATAATCAGCTATAATAGTTTTGAATACTTGTTATAAGTTATATGTGGAAGATGGTTCCAAGTTCTGAACACAAATTAACTCATTTAATCCTCACACCACTTCAATCATTTTGGCACCAGAACCCATGTTTTTAATCACTATGCAAAAAGACATAGTACCAGGGTTTTTGTTTGTTCTTCGGCATAGGTGGCACACAGGAAAGTGGTATTACTAGTTGAATGTCTTTGCAAGGGCTACCTAAAAAAAATAGAATATACACATGTTGGCATAAGAATATCCAAACCTATAGAAACATTTTATAAGAATTTATTAGAGTTTATTTGAGCCAAACTGAGGATATGCCCAGAAGCCAGCTCTCAAGAGATAGAGAAAATGCTCTAGAGAATGGTAGTTTTACAGTTTTTTATGCCTTTGAAATCAAAGGTGGGAATGTAAGGAAGATTACATGAAATTCATTGGTAGTAGATTAAGGAGGAGGGAGAAAGCAAGGCAACAAAATCTCTTTGATTGGATAAATAGTAAAATGGAGAGATACATACTTCTTTTACATTGACAGGTACAGCATAGTTAACATTTAACATTTATAGTGAATAGGACTGGTGTACAGGCAACAAGATTACGTGCCTCTGAGGGGTCTGGAAAAGAGGCTCTCTCTACATTTCAAAGGTGTGTTAACCTCATGGAAAGGAATGTGGACAGGGCTTGCTTATCATAAAGATTAACCTATGAAAGTTATAGGCCTGGGGCGTGACTACCCGCCATCATCTACCCAGTTAGGAATTTATGATCAGATCATCCTATGAGGTTTCTTTTGGTCATTGAGCTTGTAAGATTTATTATATAGCCTCTTTTTGTTCACACACATATTTATAGCTATACATACACACACATATAGACATACATATGTAGATACATATTTCATATATACATACTATGTGGTAAGTACACGGTAAATGTTGCTAGAAGCAGAGAAAATTAAATTTATTAATCAAGAATATCAAGTACTATAAGGCAGGCACTGTTGTAGTTGGAAAAGAATGTTTCAATTACCAGATGTATGCATATTCTCTTAAGAATCATTTTTGCTGAGAGTAACAAACTCATGTATTGAATTAAAACAAAGAAGCAAAAAAACAAAGTAAAAAAATTTTCCGATTATACAAGGGTTATTATGAAAGTTAAGGGCAAGAAGTGCAAGCAGCAAGCAGTTAAAGGCCAAGTTAGTCTCCACCAATCTCTCTGTCTCCCTTTCTTGTTCCTTCTCCCTCATCCCTTCACATGTGCATCTACCACCTGGTCCCTTGCCAGCACCTTTCTGATGTCTGCCTCCTGTGAATGAAACAAGGGGTTCTATGAATAGTAACCTCACAAGATGAACTGATCATACATTTCTAACTGGGCATGTTTATGGTGGGTAGTCATGCTCCAGGCATATAACTACTATACTAAAAGGCTTATCTTTGCTTTAAGAAAGCCCTGTCCATTGTTTTTGCACCTCTAGGTTAATAAACTTTGAAATATCTCTTTTTAGAACTCTTCTTCAAAGATGTAACCACCCTCAAAAGAGCAAATAAAACTATCCTGTAATCCAATCCCAGCCTTGCTTCTTCCCACATTCATGTAGTCGTCCTTATGTATCTTCCTTAATTTTGAAGGCATAAAAGAAACTGCAAAACCGTTATTCCGTGGAGCATTTGAGATCTTGCCCCCGGCATGTGTCATCAGCTTGGCTCGAGTTAACTAGTAAAAATTCCCTACGGGTTTGGACATTTCTTATATTGACACTCCTTTTCTCTGCCTTTCTGCAGACAGCCTCTTTCTGTTTCTGAATGAACATGGAAGGCAGCACACTTCAAGCTCCTGTAATACTAACTAGAACTCCTGTAATACTAACTTGAACCAGATGTCCTCTTCTGGATCTAATCAGTAATGCCTGGCAGCAGAGTCAGGATGTATTCAGATGACCTACTGAGGGAACAGAATACCTAAGAGAGGGGTCTTGAATAAGGCATGAAAACTGAGTAACAAATTTGCTGTGTGTAACACATGTGACTCTTTCTTCTTCTCTCTCTTTGAGTGCTTAGACACCATAGCAATGTTCTCTGAAACCAGGTAATAATATTTCTAGCTGCCATCAAAGATTATAGGAAACTCTCTCACAAGAGATAAAGAATATATAGAATATATTCAATGTGATGGCAGTGCGTTGTGTTCTTAGACCTTCACTCCTTGGATAATGCAACTCCTTGGTATCTTCCTATATTTCTGAGTTTGCTTGTGATGTCAATAAAAGTTGGAGTGAAGACACCAAAGCCAGACTTTCTGATTTGACCTGTAGTCTCATCAATTGCAGACCTCATTCTTCCCTCTAAATTGCCAGTGGGTGTACACTCTACAAAGAATAGCCAATGAGTGTGGAAGGGGTGCAGTGGAGCCATTTTGAGTGGTGTTCTCTAGACCTGCAGAAATCATAAAACTGGGCTTACCCAAGTCAGGCTGGGGAAATTTTGCCACTTCACTGGCAGAATTCCAGCTACCGATTTCCTTTCCTCATGACTCTCCATAGGTTAATACTGTGTCTAAAGAACCATGTAGCTACTACTGAACAGGGAGCACTGGGAGATGCTCAGTCAATTAAATAGCTAGCCTTTCCAATATCAGCTCTCTTGATGTAACATCTTTTTTTTTTTTTAACAACTAAAAGTAAAAATGCTTCTTTTATTTGAGTGACTGGTAGTTACAATTATTTTTTGCTTTTACCATATCCATATTGAGAAGATTTATGAACAAAGTGTGGAGATTGAAAATAAGACAGATGCTACAACTGAGACTTAATTCCTTTAAAAAGTAACAGAAATGAGAAGAAAACACTTATGCTTTCTGATATAGACTGTATAGATGTACTACAGAACTGGTAGACCCCTCACTTGCATATGACTTTTCAGATACAGAGGACTCTTATATAATTATCTAAATTGCCTAAATTTTGTTTGTCACAAAACCCTTCCCAGATCCCACAACTTTCTCCTAGGGAAGTTTTAAAGCTGGTGTAAAAGAATAGATGAGATGTATATGGACTTCAAGATATACGGTGGAATATGATTTTTACAAGTCACTATGTGAATTTATTCTATTTCTTCTTTTCTTTTCAGTACCTGGTAATAACATTTTGCAGAGTTAATTAACCCGAACCTAAAGAAATGTTTTCCCTAGAAATACGAAAATGGGCAGATTGTTTCAGTGCTAACTACCATGCTGGCCAAGTAGAAGTTAGATTTAGTGGCAAAGTTATCAGTTTAATTCTATGTGAATCAGTGATTCCCAAGCTTAGTTGCATAAGAATCTCCTGGGGATTTAAAATAATACCAAAGCCTGGGTCACACCCCACAGATTCTGATTTAATTTGTCTTCTGTGTTCTCTGGGCATCAGCTATTAAAAAATAAACTTAAATTTTTCAAATACTTTCATATTTGCAGAACCATTGCAAAAATAGTACAGAGAGAATTCATACGCCCCCACCCAGTTCACCTAACTGTGAACATTTTATGTTATGGTGGTGGGTTTGTCACAACTAAGAAACCAGCACTGGTACATTATTATTAATTAAAGTCCAGACTTTATTCAATTTCATGGTCTTTTCCATTCATGTCCTTTTTTCAGTTCAAGAATCCCATCCAGGATACAATACATTTTGTCATCATGTCTCCTTTGTCTTATCAGGTCTGTGACAATTTCTTAATCTCTCCTCAGTGTCTCATGATTGTGAAACCTTTGATGAGTACTGGTCAGGTATCTTGAAGAATGCCCCTCAATTGTGGCTTTTCTGTTGGTTTTCTCATAGTTAGGCTGGAGTGACAGGTTTTTGGAAAGAATACCAAGAGGTGAAATGTCTTTATCATATATCAGGGTGTAAATGCCATGAACATGACTTCTCACCCATATTTCTCACCGAAGATATGAACTTGATCACCTGACCAAGGTGGTGTTTGCCAATTTCTTCCCTGTAACATTATTCTCTACCCCCTGTACCTCTTCATACTTTAGTTTTTGGGTGAAATTTATCAAGTGGGAAGACGGAGAGGAAGGAGTTTGCGATTACCTCCTGCAGGAGGTGGATATCTACGTAAATTACTTGCATTTTTTTTTCATTAAGAAGATTTGTGTGTTCTCCCACTTTCATTCACATATTTAATCCTTTATTTATGTAAATACAGACTCGTGGATACTTGCTTTATGCTTTGCGTTATAACCCAAAACTACATTATTTATTTTGTTACTCAAATTATTCCAGCTCTGGCCATTGGGACTTCTTTCAGGTTGGCTGCATAAGTATTTTAAAAGCCCACCAGGTGATTTTCAAGTGAAGCCATGATAGAAAACTGATTTATATGCAGCAGACTCATATTTCTCAAAGTGTAGTCCCTGGACAAGAAGCCTTGCTATTACCTGGGAAATTGTTAGAAATGAGAATTTGGGGGCTGCAACCAAACTTACTGAATTAGTACCAGGGAGTGGAGCTCCGGTGAACCTGATGTTCACTAACTTTTGAAAACCATTGAAGTAGATATCAGGGATACCCTCTAGTCTGTATTAATGTACTTAAAAAATTGCCACAGCATCACTTCATAACATGCCCGCATAGTTTAGGACGAGCATCACATTTTAGGTCTTGGGTTGCAAGGATAGCACTTTACAAGTGGCCTTATTTCTCCCAGGCAACATGCAGTGATTTAGAAAGCCTTGACAAAGAAACTGTCTTTGCCTTGACACAGAGCTCTGTCTAATCATGGACAACTGTGAACAGAATATGCACATGATTGGACGTTTTTCCCCAAATATGCCTCTTTATTGTGATACCATAAATATTGATGGACTACTAATTATTAAAATGTGAAAAATTGCCGTGAAGAAAGAGACCTCATCTAACCCCAGGCTTTTCTTATTATTCTCAAAACAGAGCCATTAACTTTCTCTAACTTATGCTTCAGGTGTTGAAAAGCTAATTCACAGCTCCCCAGCCGCCTACTTGTGGGGACAGCTTTCTTCTGCTGAGGCAGTAATTGCCTTACTGCTAGCCCAAATTGCCCTAGAGAAGAAAGCATAGCTTTGCTTGCTTTATCTTGTGGATTTAAAGCAGTGCCTATACTTTCTTTGCATAGAAAAGAACTTTTCCCATAGATATTTTTATTGTAATCTGTGTGACTCCTTCCAGTTGAGACATGAGAAACAAGATTATGAAGACATGCACTAATGTACATTTTGTTTGCACTGGTAGTGTATTGAAAACAAGTTGAGGGTTATTTTGTTGGAGGAAGGGGGCAGAAACTACCTTCACTGGTCCAGGTTTATTGAGGTAGCTTGATAGATGCTATGAATAAAAATTCACAAGCAATTGGATGGATGAGTTAGAAATATTTGAATGAATAAGAAAGATTTGATTTGGTCAAACAGGACAGACTTAAAACCAGAAAATTTAAATATAACCTGTTTTTCCCCAGAACAAAACATCCTTCGTGTAAAACTAGGCACATAATAAGATTAATAAATAGTATTTTATTAGTTTTGCTGAGATATAATACACAGGATTGGATTGTGAAATCAGATTACACATTCTTAGCCAGTATTAAACCTAACTATTAATTTCAAGGGTATAGGCAACCAAGAAGCACAGAGGGGAGAGGAAGGGCCTGGGACATCCAGGACAGCCAACCAGGTCCTTTCTTCCTGCATCACACACATACCTCTGGATCAGAATAATAAGTGAGGTCTCTAAGTGAGATTCTTGGGGTTACATTACACAGGGGGAAGCATTTAAATAATGAAAAATCGCTATTTTATACCTCAAGGTTGTAGAGCTTATGTGAAATTCTGTAGAGAGTCATATGTTACAAATTCAGAGATTTTGGTTTATTTATCATAGATAAATTTTTAGCCAGGGATGTCTTACTAAGAACATTCTGAAGTCAAGGTCTCCTCCTCATAGAGTATATTATTAGTTTTTACTTGGAGATTCAGTTGACAAGGAGATTAGACTGGGTGACATGTGTTCTTTTCTTTCCTCTGAGGGTGTGCCCCAGTAAAGAGAGTAAATGAATATAAGGCCAGTTGTTGTAACTCCCTCTTCCACATGCTGTAACCTGTTTTTGCAAGAACTCCAACTCCATCCATTAATCTCTACACTCTATCTATCCAAACACACACACACACACACACACACACACACACACACACACACACACACCCCACACACACATACATGCCCCTGACTCTGTCAGTTCTTCAGATAGACCTAGCAACCCAGAGTAATTCGATTCCTCTGTGGGGTTGACAATGTTTCTTCTCTTTGCTCTGGCTTTCCACAGTGAAATGTGCTGCTGAACCTTCACAAGGCCAGGGCACTAGCATCTATATTCACTGCAGAGTTTTTGCAGTTAGTGCTGCCCAATGCTCGAGAGTATTGGTATCCATATGAAGGCACCTCACCCACTGCTGCTCTAAGGCAGTCATGTACTAGTTCGCCCTATTGTCTTTCTCAGCCTGGGTTACTGTAAGTTTATTAGCTGGTCTCCCTTCTACTTCAAGCACCTAGATCTGTCTTATCTCCTACACTGCGTTCAGTTGTTCCTTCTAAAATGCAAATATGATTGTACCCTTCCTATGATAAGGAACTTTCAATTGCTCCCCGGTATCATCAGTATAAAAACCCAAACTTCTAATCTTTACACCATATTTTGGAGTCGTTAAGTATTTGTCTTACTTCACATTTTCCCACTCCACTTTTCCCACTCAGCTTTGGATAACTCAGCTTTAGATCAGCTCTTCCTTGTTTTCATGATCGTATGCATTGTAATTGCTTCTTGCTCCTTGTGGGGTGGTCTCCTCTATCCTTTTCATCTAAGCTAGTCCTTCCTCATCCTGCATGGTTTGGCTCAGGTATCAGCTGCTCTGGAACAATTTTCTGGCCCTAGTATTCCAGAGACGATACTCTTATTGCAAAACACACACACACACACACACACACACACACACACACACACACACACACACACACACCAGAATGACAAATACTGTGTTACATATATCTGTTCTCTTTGTTTCTTTCATTATCCTTTGAGCAAGCATTCCATATTTTATTTGGTTGCAACTTCATTGCCTGGCATACAGCAGGAATACAAAAATGGACTCAATGAATAGCACAGAGGGAGCTTTACCATGCCAGATGGGTATGGCACCCTTTCCTCAGGCTGAAGGCAGAGGCGTGGCTATAGAGAGATTTCTGGGAATTGGGAAGGTAACGAGGTGGCTCAAGCTTGATGTTGGTATGGAAGTGTTTCAGTTATTTGATGAGAGTGGGTATTAGGATAAGAACTTGAATAGAAAGTTTGACGTATGCATGATCATAGGATAGGCTGCTGACTGAAGATAAATAAAAGAGTTTCTAAAGGAACCAGAGCCCCCTAAGGTAGATTGCATGTGGTAGCTGTGTGGAGCAGTGAGGGAGTTAGTAAATTTCTGCCGTGATATCAAGTTGACTGCATAAAAGCAGTTGACAGATCCTGGGACTGATGCATGGTAGGGATCTGTGGAGTTTGCCTGGTGGAAGGATGGGGCTGAGGGAGTGGAGGAGGTTGATATGACGATGGTTGAAATCGTGGCCCATGGAGTTTAGCGCTCAGGAGAAAGGGTGGGAGATCAATAGAAGCTTGAGAAATTGTGAGAAAAGTGTGGAGTCACTTTAAATCCTTTGGTTTTATTGTGGTTAAGCAAAATAAACTTTTCTTAACAGCAAGAGTTATAAGATTCTCCAACACGGGACCTATGTCATCCACATTAACATCAGAGATCTGCTTTGAATGGTAAGAAATGTTCAAGGCAAAAGGAATAACAAGGCTTTATTCTATGGGTGGGAATGTAGGGGACCTGGAACTAAACTAGTTCCCACTAAGAAAATTGGTAACATCCTCAAAATTTAGTTGTTCTTTAGCTATCTGGGTGACATCTGGAACAGAGAGATAAGAAAATAATGAAGCTTTCTCCTGTTCAAAGTTACCTTCTAGGTTTTCAAATATTTTCAGTTTTCTTGTCTCTTGGGCTAATTGCCATTACAGACAAGGGCTCTAGCTGCTAAGTCGCTTGCCCAACACACTATGTAGCAAAAGATTAAAAGATAATTGGATCAAAAAATTCACAGGAAAAACACCAAGATGAAACATCTCTCTGCTAGGCATACCCCCGGAAGGAACACTGGGATTAAGAGAGCCACAAATAGTACATGACGACCTCACCAAATGCCACACTACTGATCCTGACTAAGACGGTTATATAATAAGGAGAAGCTGCTTTACTTATAATGAAAGAAGAAAAAAAAAAAAGACTGTTCAGGCTCTCCCATCTCAGATGCCAGACAATCTGAGTTGTTTTGATTCTCATAAATAGGTTGATTTTAATGTAGTCATCAGGGTTTTTTTAGGATCTTTAAGCCCAAGACATTTTTATTGTTGGAACCAGTACCACCCTCTCCCGCTTCGCCATCCCACATTATATTAAATAAATTAAAATGCAGAGAGGGCCTAGATAAATTCTCATTTGCATATTTATTTCTATAATAATTATTGTAGTTATTTAGTTAACATTTTATATATTAGCATAACTTAATTAAAATATTTATTACTTTTAGTTTTGCATCATTCTTTTATTATTTTGCAGCTGATAATCCTTTTCTAAGTCTCAAACATTTTGTTGGCCTTTATAAAGTTCATCAATCATGGGCACTGTGCCTGATGCTACTAATGGATGAGAGGCTCTGGGCATAGTGGCAAAGGCTGGATTGTTTGAAGAAATAACCATAAGATAAAGTCAAGGTTGCTAAGAATGGGTTCAAGTATAAGCTTTGCATCTAACCCATGTGACACAGGCAAGACCTTATGTCTCCCTTTCAGTCTCATTCACCAGTGCAACCACCAATGCTGTTTTTCTCAGCTTTTAGTAGAGACAGATAAATAATCAGGCAAATACAATAAAGTGGTAACACTTATGAAAGACTGAAATCAGGTTGCTATGGGAACAAATAGAAAGGGCAAGAAGTTCAAAGAAGTCATTTTTTTTCTTTCAATGAAAATATAGATGATACTCATGTTGCTTTTTTTAAAAGACTTTATGTGAGGAATCAAATAAGATTATGTTATATCAGATAACTTTTTAAAAATACTTTATGGTACGGTAGAAACAACACAGAATTGGAATCAGAAGGCTTGGTTTTAAATTCCAGTTCATTTCTCTGAATGATCTGGAGAAATTGCTCAGTCTATCTAAACCTCAGTCTTCACATCCCTAAAAGAGAGATGTGCTGAATTGAATAGTGTCACCCACCCTCACCACCAAATTCATGTCTATCCAGAAACTGTGGATGTGACCTTACTTAGAAATAGGGTCTTTGCAGATGTGACCAAGTTGAGGTTATATTGGATTAGAATGAACTCTTATCCAAGAACTAGTGTTTTTATAAGATGAGAAAAATTTGGACATGAACATACAGGGGAAAAAGATATGTGAAGATGGAAGAAGATATTAGAATGATGCATTTACAAGCCAGGAACACCAAGGCTTGCCAGCAACTAACAGAAACAAGAAGAGTCAAGGAAGGGTTCTTTCCTGAAGATTTGGAGGGAACATGGCCCCGCTGACACTTTGATTCCAATTTTGCCTCCAGAACTGTGAGAGAATGCATTTTTGTTGTTTTAGGTCACCCAGTTTGTGGTAATTTATTCTGGCAGCCCTAGGAAACTGGTACAAGGGGGTAACAATAAAACTTATCTATTTCAGCATGGTGCAATATCAGATCTAGTGGGGTCCTGACCTGGTAAGGTGGGAGTTTAACAAGAGTTTAGCCATGAGAATCCAACACCCAGGAGATTCATTTCAGAAAGACCATACTACAACACCCCTGTCTGCCTTGTTCACCTTATGTCATCCTTCTTACTTTCATTTTCTCCCTATTAGCTTCCAATCATCATGCTATTCATTGACTCATGACTTATAACTTTTTTTCCTAATTTAATATTGCATAGCCTAGGAATCAGTGATTTGATTTTTCTGAAATGGGCTTCAGAGTCTCTGACTATATTTTCCTGCATTGTCCTAGTGGGCCAGGATAGACATCCTAGATGAGATCATAACGATGAAAGCAGAGATGATATTGTAAAGCCCTATGTAAATGTTAGTTATTTGAATAAAAGGTTACCCATATCCAAGGGAGAAAAGAGAAATAAAGTGCACCTTATACACCCATGAAGAGAGACAGTGGAGAAGGCACTAGCTTGGATTCTTGTCCCAATATTGCAAACGGCTAACATGGCCATGTCATGTTGCCTATTGTTGCTGAACTTCCAGGTCTGTAAAATAAGGGGAGAAAGGAAAGAGGGGTTACACCAAGACATTTTAAAGAACATCATGTCAATAGGGATTTTTTCCCATACTATTTTCCTTGATTATATTCTGCTTATCTCCATTGCTTTGTATAAATCATTCTGTAAAGACTTTTCAATTTCATTACAAATTTTAAATGTGATGTTTTGGAGATGTTATTATTTATAATTATCTCTGATAGAGAAGAGCTTGAAATCAACTCAAAATACCTTGATTTTAATCTGAATCCTGGCTTCACTATTTACTGATTTACCTTAGTCTTCTATAAAATGAAAATAAAATTTCAAGTCCTAAATACATTAACTCAGTATTTGTGAATATGTGATGGGCTTATGTATAATGAATGACTTGCTAACTGTGAATAGCTGTTGATCATAGCCAAAAGGTATACTTCATGCTTTATTCTAGGATAATAATAATAATAATAATAATAATAATAATAATAATAATATAGCTAACATTTATTGTAAAATGGCACTTAAGGTTTATTTACTTGTTTAATGTTCATAACAGCATACTACCATCCCATTTTACAGATGAACAAGCTGAGGTACAGAGACTTTGCTAAAGGCACACACAGCTAGAAAGTGGGCCTAGACGTAAAATGAACCTGGTGGTCAGTCTGGCTCCAGTCAGCACTCTTAACCAGTATATTAAAGCTGTAGGATTCAAATATCTCGTAGCTATAGTTTCATGTGCCCTGTGTTTAAATATTTTCCATTAAGGAAATAAAATAGTGAACCATAGATAAAATCATTACAAAATGGAACAGAAAGCCCATGGAATACTAATGTCATTTAGTCTAAAAGTGCAAATTTTCTTCTTGAAACAAATGAGTACATGAGTGGAAACTTAAATAAATCTACTATCTGTAATGGATGCATCTTTAGGTATGGGAGTCAAGGAAAGGGCCCCATAGCAGAAAAGGGTCATCAGAACTTAGATCAGAATTCTGTGCCCTGAAAAATTCTCTATAACACAGAGAGAACAGACATTCAGTGGGGATGATCAGTTTGAACTTTGAAAGAAATTCTGAACTGTTTTATGTTCCCTATTTGCCACCTTCCGTTTTCCCAGAGGAAAACCCTTCAGATCAAAAAGCAGAAGGGGAGGAAGAAGCTGTGAAAAATAAGACTGATCCAAGCCAAGCTAGAAAGGAGGAAAGACTCTAAAGACATCCCCCAAATTATATTATAGAATTATTTTTTCCTATGATATTATATCTATTCCCCTTTCTTGCCGCCAGCACCCCTTCCCATATATACATGAGCACTAGGATCATTTGCCATTCATTATTATTTCATCTGCATAGATAACTCAATTTGTTGCTGTCATAAAAGTTAAGGAACAGACTTTTAAAATTGCTTCATGAAAGAGCTCTTCTATACCAGGGCCATTAAATTAAATTTCTGCTCTGGATAATGCATAAAAATGACTTGTGATTTTTCCCCCTCTTGGGTGACTCATTTCGTTTGAACTCCAAGGCAATTCCTCAGAAATGGAAAGAAGCTATTTAAAAATGAGCTGAGAGACTGTCATTTAAAAATCATTTTTTAAAAAATGAGATCTTCTCTACTAGCATCAAATGGCAAGAGAAATTTGAGAATCCTGAACTCAGTTCTCAAAGGTATCACCTTTGAAAAAGAAATTTAAGAAATGTTAAGTAGCCTTTTAAAAAGCAATTTGAAGGAAGTGGAGGAAGGAGAATAAAATTTTTAAGTTAAGCGAACAATTATATCTTTTCGGATATGAAGAGTTTCTTGGTACCTCTGTCTTACATGTCACTTGAGGAATTATGAGCATTCTGTAGCACAATGTAATACCTCTTCTTAAAAAAATATATCTTAGTATAAGATGGTCACTATATCTTTGGTGGAAGTATTATATTGTTTAAATATTTTTATTAGGCTTTACGTTTTTTGAGAATATTCTGATGACAGAGTACAATGTTAAAAGTCACCAACAGAATTCAAATTACAGACTTTTTCTTTATAAAAATCTATTCACTTTTTCTTCAAAATATAATTTAAAAAATGCTCCTCCAAGGAAAGCCTTGGACCATCAAGAAGATTTCAAATTCCAGGCTTTATCCTGTGGATTCCTCGCCTAGCTTACCAGCTTCCAGGTCCATCCCGTGCACACTTTTCCAATATCCCTTCACCCCCTTGGAAAGACTTGCTCATGAAATTATTCCATAATGTTCTTATATTTTATTTGATCTGTGTTAAAATAGAACTATCTCTGCAAGGAGTAAGACTTTAGGTAAATGATTTTCCACTGCTTAAAACATTTTTTTTTTTTGGCTGCACAGTTCAAAGTTCAAAGAAACTCTTTTCTGGCATTGGCACAAGGAGCAGATCTGGTGAAAGCAGATTGAGGTGATGTAGGAGGGAGATACCCAGTCATCAGCTTTTCCTCACATCGCACAGACCCAGAGAGGGGCCTGAGAACACACGTTAAATTCTAGGGCTGTTGAGGTATGCTGCATGTGGAGATTAAAACACAATGTGCTCAAACCCTTTCCTGTTTGTGGTAGAGAACCTTGTCTTTCCAACCATTCTGGAAATTCTGCAGGAAGTGAAGTATTTTACATTTTTTTCTTAGTCACCTTTAGCTTCAAAGCCCAGTTCCTCTGAATTTATTCCATTCTTGCATCATTTCACCTTCGCTCACCAGCCACCCAAATCTACCTGTTGTGACCTATACCTGCCTCTTAGACTCACTGCCTCCATTTCCACACACACAGATAAAAGCACAAGTGGCCTTGGTGTGGAAGGCTATATAACACAGTAATGTGAACAGCTTAAGAATGAGTATCAGATATCTAAGGTTTTACAAAATATCTCTGTCATTCTGTCAACTCCTATGCTGGCTTTCCTCTAGACTTGTTTTCTCTTCCCTACCTCCCCATTTCTTTCTTTACCTCACAATGTCATTTCTTTGAAAATAGTTTAGTTGGCTTTTTCCTACCTACTCTTGCTGCGTCCACCTTTCCTTCTCAGACATTAAACCAAAAATATTATTTTTTCAGAAGAAATTCTGGTTCCAGCTTGTAAATAGTACCCTTCTTGACTTACTACTTTGTTTCTGTGTTAGTACTAATAAAGTACCACAGAACTTAGGGTAGCAAAGAGTGAGAAAGCCCGCAGTAGAATGGAGGTAAAATGTATGGAGGTACAAGGAAGACACAAAACAAGAAAGGGCCTAGGAATGGGGTGCGGTGACAGTGGATACACGCATGCCACATGGTACAATATGGCTGAGACTTGGCCCAGCTCCCTACAATGGCTCTCCATTTGCTATGTCTCCATTAATCAAGTTCTTGATTCTGAGGGTTTTTTTTGTTGTTTTTTTTTTTTAACCATAATTGTGGCATTAAAAATTTATTTTGTTACTGCCTCCAGATTCCCAAATGTTGCCTTCAGAATTACTTTTATCACCCCCTCTCTACCAGCTAATAATATTTTCTCTCTACAGATTCTTGCATTAATGACTCAGGATCATAACCTCTTGTGAATTGTGTATTATTAAATCTCTTTTCCAACAGCTGAGATTAGAATAAAGAGAAGTTAATAAGTTGCATAGAGTTACAAAATGAGTCATTAGAATCAGGGACAGAATCCAGACACTAATGCCACAAGTCCTGCTTCTCAATAGATCTGCTGGCTGCATATTAATTCCACTTCCGTGCAAAAAAAGCTGAATCACACTGTCCTCTCTGTGTCATGTCCCTTCTCAGACAGGATTCTCTGCTTTTAATGCTTCTTTCTCATTCTGTCATCTATCTATATATTTATTTATCTAAATACTTTTTAAAGGACGTTTAGAAACATATCTAGAATCTTCTTCAATCTTAAATAAAGATTGAATGCCAGTCTTTTTAAAGAAGTTGAAATGATCCCAGACTAAATAGCAAAATACCTTATTATTTTTTCCTGCAAGCTGCTCACATGCAGTTTTTTAACTTAAGCCCATTACTGGGTGCTTTTTACTTAGGTTACTTAAGGTAAAGGGCCTTTTCTTAAAAAAAAAAAGATTTGGAAAGAAAAATTAGAGCAACAGTCTTGAGAATCTTTAGTACTTGGGGAAGGGTAAGGAGGAAAGGACTTTTGAATTAGAAAATAACTGTACTCTCAGGTGCCAATATCAAAGTTTGCCAAGTCTAAAAACATGCTTGGAGGCTTATTTATTTTTGAACCACTATTTCCATTTGCTATATTTTCATAAAAAGTATTATATATCAATCCATGTCTTCATTAATCAGGAAGGAAATGAAATGACTGGCTTTGAAAAGCCATATTGAAAAGAGTGTTCAAGGTAAGAGTCAAGGGATTAAAGGCCCACAACTAATGAGATGATGTAAAATAAGACATCTACTAAGAAAGAGAGTCAGATGGTAAAGAGAGTAGACTCAAAGTCAGAGGGCCTCATTTTTCTTGAGAAGATCAACACATGGTAGTCATGGACACCAGGTCACACAAATATTCATTGTGAAACTCAAATTAGATAATGAATGGAAAAGAATCATAAACCCTATGAAGTGCATAGCATGGCTTCAGCCTCAAATGTGAGCTCATACGGGTGTGATACCAAACAGTGCCTTGTAAGTTAGGCAAGTTGGCTGCCTATAGAGCTGGGGTTACCAGACAGAATACAGGATGCCCAGTTTAGTTTGAGATTTAGATAAACAATAATTTTTTTAGTATAACTATGCTCCAAATTATTTGTTGTTTATCTGAAATTTAAATTTAACTGGTGTTCTGTATTTTATTTGCTGAATTTTGCAAACCCATTGACCAGGGAAATGTTTTTGGTTCAGAATTGACTGCCAAGATTATAGCTCAGAAACCTGATGTTGTTGGCACAGACAGTAGGCCACGTTATTTATTACTTGTTAGAAATATAGCTGTCAAGAGAGCCAGATATCTATTACAGGCTATCTATACATTTTTCCCTGGAGGCAAGTTAAGTATGAAACCCTTTAAAACACCTGATAGTACCTTAGTGAGCAAATTCTCCCTTCCCAGAAGGACGCCAAGCCAAGGAGATGTCAGGGTTCAGCTCCTTGGGATCCTTGGGATAGGCACTATTGACATTCATATCTACAATTCTTCTTTTTCTTGGTCTCCATAGATGATTAACTCATCTATCCTCTTCTAACTGATATATTATATTTTATATTTAAATGACAATTTAATTGAGTATAATCCATTCTGACCTAACTTAGAACAAATCTATCTCTTTATTTTGATTCTATACTTCTTCGCTTGATCTGTTATATCTTGATTTTAAAATTTAACCTTTTATATTAATCTCATTTTGCAATATTTAATCTTCATGGTGGTAACCTTCCTATGGTCTGTATACTGAAAAAAGATTCAAGTCTATGAATAAAGACATATCAACACAGAAAGGCACTTTTTTAGAGGGTCAAAGAAAACACAAAGAAAAGAAAGATTGTTTTGAGAATTTAAAATTATTTCTTCTTCTAGTCGACTTACCACAGGAAGTAAAGGAAGGTGACTTTTAAATAGACTATACAGATGCAGAAATATAGTAAGCAGTTATCCACCCCTCAATAAACAACAATGTCTCTATGACCCCAATCTCAAAACTGGCAAACAGTTTTAGTCATGAGCGAAAAGATGAGTAAGAATTTCTTTAGAAGTCCCGCCAAGACAAACCTCTGCCATTAGAGTGAAATAAGTAGTGGCATTCTGAACCTCAAAGTCTTCAAAGAAGTTAGAAATAGTGAATTTATTAGGTAATCCTCCCTATAGGAGGAAGGCATTTGTTTTTTTCTGTATATTCCTGACAGGCAATTGTATTAATGGATGAATTCACCCAATGGGCAAAAACTGCTGTATTAGAACCTCTGAGTGAGCATCGGGGGATAATTCAGATCTTTTTAAGTAGCTACCTAAAGTTTTAGCCATCCACATAGTAAGGATAAAGTTTGAAAAATTGAGACTGGGCATTTTCAATCCGAGTAAGGTCCTCATTATAGAATGCTTTTAGATAACTTTTGAAAATGTAAGCACATAGAAAATAAAGGATATTTTATTTATAAATTATAACATATGTGACTATTTTTCTACTTTGATATTCTTTGTGTCCCAAATTAATTATTTGTTTATAGAAAAAAATGATTCTAAATTATTGTCGAGCGACGTAGAAACCTACAAAATGTTCCATCTGAAGAAATGAGAAATAACTAAAAAGAAAATTCTAATTCAAGAGAAAAAATTCTAATTCAAAAGAAAATTCTAATTCAAGAGAAAAAATAGGTGCAAAAATAAGTTTTTTTAAAAAAAATTATAGAGACTTTTAAAATGTATTTTAAGTGGACTAGAGCAATAGCTGTTGTCTATAAATAGGCCACACCTCTCTTACAAGGTTTTGGCAATTCAGAACTTCACACAGAAGCATTTCTTTGTGTTGGCAAGGTTTGATTTAATTTCCATAAGGGAAAAAAAGAAACATAGGGAATATTTCTAGTGGAAAAAGAAAAAAAGACTTCCAACTCTTTTATGATATTAAAGTATGTTGATATTGGAGTGCTTATTTACTTTACAAATGTTTACTGAGATCATATCATTTGCCTGACACTGTGACAGAAGCTAGCACAAATGGACTGCCTTGTCAGGATTCCTGCCCTTACAGAATTTAGAGCTCAGCACTCTGCTCTCCACTAGGGCAGCAATTAGTGACATGTCGATATTAAAATTAAATAAAATTTAAAATTTAGTTCTTTGGTCTCATTAGTTACATTATAAATGTTTAATATTATAAAACATTTCCATCATCACAGAAAGTTCTATTAAATAGTGTTGGTTGTGAGAGAACCAAATAACAATCAAATTATCACATACATAAATATACTATCCCGAACTGTGATATGAGATGAAGGTGATCCAAGAGCATAGAGCAAAGTGATTAGAACTAATCTGGGATATGAGAGAAGGCTTTCCATAGGACATAATGGTTGAACTGATAGTGGAAGGTTGAATAAGGATTAAATAGCCACAAAAGTGAAAGAGTGGTTACACCAGAGGGAATGGTGTGAGCAAAGATACTGAAGCAAGAGGAACCCCATGGATGAGAAAGATCCGTGGGCTGAGAAAAGTCTGGAAAGCAGAAGAGCGATATGTGATGAAGCTGAAAAGGTTGGTAAGGGCAGACTCCCAAAATCAGCATTACCTGGGAACTTGTTAGGAGTTCAGAATCTCACGTCCTACATTAGACCTACTGAATTAGAAGCTCTGGAGATGAGCCCAGCATTCTGAGTTTGAACAAGACCTCCAGGTGACTGCTGCACACTGAAGTTCGAGAACCATTGATCTACAGCAAAATTGCCTAGATTAAACTTTTAGCTCTGTTCGTTTAAACTGTATAATCTTGGGCAAGACATTTAACAATTTTAGAGATAAATGACTAACTTGTTTCAATAGTGTCACTCTCATCTTCTTTGCTTCATTTCATTATTTTTCTATCATTGGAAAGTGATTCTCTTTATCTCAGGCAATATTTTTTCCCTTTGTGCTTAAACTCTATTTTTCATGATAATAGATTAAATAACGATGAGAACACATTTAACATGAGATAGCTTGATATTGTAATCTGTAAGTTTATGACTTTCTCAAAAAATACTGAGAAGCCCAAGAGTGGGAATGGAAAAAAAGTAAAATCAAGGGTGGTTGATAAATAGTATAAATTTATATTGCTTGGTTTTAACTTTTAAAAATGAAATTATTCTTGTGTCATGCTTCTTTAATTCAGAACTATATTCTTAAGTATAGTTGAGGTTTGATCACCTTTATTGCTGTATAACATTCTGCTGTAGTACAATTTAGTAGTACAAACTATGATAGCAGTTTTTGAAAATTTTTTTTATTATTTCAAACAAATCTTTTATGAACATATTTGAACATGTATTCTACCTCAGTGTGTAGGCATTTCTTGAGGGTAAATGCCTAGGAACAAAACTGCAGGGTCATAGGATATACACATTTAGTTTTACTAGACAATACCAAACCGTATTGTATAGATTTATACTCTCACCACAAATGAACATTATATCTCATCATTTCACACTCTCATCAACATTTAGTTGGCCTTTTTCTGTTCATCATCTAAAAGCCTAGTTAATATACTCCCATATTTCTTTATCTGCCTATTTCCTGAAATCTTCCTTGGGGACTTTAGCATCATGTTAATAATTTTTCTATATATTATTAGTTCAGAGATTCTTGACTTCCTCATAATCAATGACCTTTCTATCATAGATCACCCGTTCGCTGGCCATATCTTGAATATCATCACTACTTACAATTTCTCTATCTCAAAAACTTTTTTCATTCTGGCTATTGGGATTTAAGGAGATAATAATTACATTCTTTTTCCATCTGAGGTCAGAATCGGGTGAGAAACTGATAAAGGTATTGGACAGTTGACACTTCATTATTTTTGGTGCTGAATTGGAGATTGTAGTTTGGGCTTAAGCATAATGGGATTCCTACTGCTTGTCCTCATGGATTAAAACCAATCTACTCAGAAATAAAGGATATATATATATATATATCAGAAATAAATATATATTACATATTATATATATTACATATATATAATATGTAATATATAAAACGAGTTCTTCCTTCCCAATGACAGACTAAATGAAATAGAGCCTCCTGGAAGGGGCTGAGCCACAAAAGCTTCTTTACTGATTTCAGTACCAAGTAAATTGCTGTCCCTCCTTTGAGAAAGGAATAATAAGTATTCCTACTATAATTTTTCCTTCTGTGAAATGAGTTATCTCTATTCTTGGGAAATATGAGGAATAAATATGCCCTTATAATGATAACTTTTTTGTCTTCCACTTCTTTATTCTGTCACTAGAACATGTTCTTCATCTTCATGTAATCACAATCCTTTGTCTATTCCATTTTTGTTTCCAAAGTCATCACATCTCTGGGCTCATTCATTTTCCAGCCCAGTCTGTATCTCATGTCTACTCAGTTCAACAATTACCTGGTATCATCCAAGAATTTATGTTCCTTTTTGTATGTGGCCCATAAAATGATGTTTAATTTTTGAATAAAAAATTGAGTGAAGGAAATTGTTCCTGAGCCCCTGGAATTTATAGACTCTATCGAGAAGGAGTTAAGTGATGATAGAGAATGTAGCCATAACCATGATGTAACTACGAAGCAAATCTCTAAATAGCAACTTCACTTGCCATTAACTAAGCAGCAGTTTTCTTTATTTTACCAACAATATTAGATCCAGCTTAATGTCATCTTGGTTTCTATGCTCAATATTGCCCTACTTTCAATTCTCATCCTCTCAGCATATATATACTAGCCAATCTATATAGTAAAGGTGAACTGGGCTTAATGTCTATAGAAACTTACCGCTGCTAGAGTTTACAGTTCTGTTGTGAAAACAGACCTACTATTTTCACACACCTACTGCTAACCTACTGAACCTTAAGTGACATCCTGAGCTTTACTGGGGAAGTAAATAAATATCTTAGAAGATGATACTTGGTCACCTACTAGGAAATTTTGAATGACAGATACAATTAACATATACTTAGGAAAATATTGTTAACAGGAAGTGATAACTCTTTTAAACCAAGAAAGGTCTCAATTTAAGTCAACATATTATTTTAAATAATTAAAAAATAAATGTTAGGTCAAATCAGCTTACTAAGAGTTGTTTCTTATTTGTGAACATGAAAAAAACATCCAAATCTTGACTGAATTTTAAAATTGTTATCTAGCTATCATTGAACATTGTATAGACATTTCCTATGGTCACTGTATCCGCAATCATTCTTGCTTCCATTATTTGGTATAAAGTACATTGGATTACCAGTCATTTCTGAACATTAATCTCACCTTTGCTATAAACTAAGTTTACAGTTTAATGTAATATGTTTTATACTCTCTGTGCCTTTGATGCTTCAAAAGAGAGGCATGGACAACTTAAAAATATTCTTCTCAATGTATCCTCATTGAAAAATAATATTAGAAAGGCAGAGACTTGAGAAGTTTGATTGTGTCATATAATATAAATCCTACTGTTCTGTCAATAGGAACATACGCATATGTATGTATGTATATCTGTATAAATAGATAGATAGATAGATAGATAGATAGATAGATAGATAGATAGATAGATAGATACAAGTTAGAAAATCTGTTTCTGAGGCTTGATCTAGAGTTTTGAACAAATTACAAATCTCCTCACACACTTCCTAAAAGCTTAGCACTTCCTTCATTGCAGCGTTTGACAAATTGGGATCAACAAGATGGACCTGTAGTTACTTTTCAGAGAGCTATTTACTCTGGGTTGTTAAATCTGACAAATGATGGAGGGCACTACAGAGGCTCAGCTGTTCAGTGAAAAAAAAAAAAAAAAAGAATTACCATTCAAAAGAAGGAATTGCTCTCACTACACATAAATATTAGTCTTGCATTTAAATTCATATAAAATACCACCCTAATTGCAAATTTACTCCTTATTAGTATCTCATAAACATTAAGAGAATTGTAGATGATTTGTCCTTTGAGAAGCTCCCTTAAATACAGTACTTAACCAATTCAGCATTAAAAAAGAGATTTATTACCAATTATCAAATTCAAATCAAATGTCATAGAGAAAGATCTTATAAGAAACTAGCTAAAGAGGTCATTTAACTACAAATTCAAATTCTCAAGGTAGAGAGCCTGGACTTTCTCTGTAATTTTCCTTTATCTTTTCCATATTGCTTATGCAACCAAAAATAAATTTTAGATTTTCAGAAACATAGCTATTATATATCCAAAATTTAAATTAAGCAGGCCAAGTTTCAGCTATTTTCTGTCTACTAAACATGCTCCAGAGAGAGAGAGAATGCAAAATGTAAGGGAAGAACCAGGAAGCACGGAAGCTGTCAGATACAGACTGAGAATCCTGAAGTCTCTGAGTATGCCAGGTCAGGAAGATGTCTGCTGGGAAGAACCTGAATGGACCTATGGAGGAAGACGCTGGCCTCCCACCCTTTTTCTTTTGTGCTAAGATTTCCAACAGTATATACAGGATTAATGGGAAAAAAAATCGCAAACTTATATCCAGGGGAAGTAGTTAGGGATCAGACAGGAGAGATGATTTCTAATCTGACATGGGAAAGAGATATAGATACTGTTTTTTAATCCCATAAAGCTACAATTTCCTAAAACAGAAGGGCTGAGTTAAATGTAACTTAAATAAAAAGGCTGAATTACATGGGACAAGTGCTTTAATAAATAAAGAGCACAAGGAAACAAACATTTTTAAGAGCACAGGCTTTGGAGTAGAAGTATCTGAATTTGAATTATAGCTCTATCTTGTAGTAGCTGTGAGAAAGTGGACTATTTACTTAACTCTCTCTGTTTTCCCCAGTGTTGAAGGAAATAACAACATAATGAAAATGGCATTATTGTGAGATATAAATGAACTATTATATAAAAAACACAGAATAGGACTAAAAAATTATACTCACTAAACTGATATAGTAGAGTAATTGAAGTAGTAGTAATAATAATTCACCCATATAAGAAGGAATATTTCTCCCTATTATTATTAGTTCACTCTTCATCATTTGTTCATTTGTTCATTTTTTTCATTATTTATTGATTGATTGAACTGGGCTAAGTGCTGGAGATATGAACGCAATTTAAGATATAGTTGTTATTTATGGGAAACTAGTTATCCTATGCTGGAGACTAATGTGTTACTGTTTAAATATACTGGTATGATGCAGGCTGTGAAAGAAGAACGTGTGGTGAATATTAGGGCTAGGAAGGGTGTGATTTCTCTACTGTATGTGAGGGAGAGGGGATCAGGAAAGACTTCATAAAGAAGGTGCATATTTGAACTGTATCTTGGAAAATAAAAGGCATTTATTCCGTGGAACGTGTGTGAAAGATATTTCAGATGGACCTGGTAGAACCTCAGTGACTGGGATGAGAGCATCTGGAGGCATGTGAGACATTCAGAGGACAATGGAAGCCTTAGAAAAGGAACTCAGTAAAGCAGGGAAGGACTCTGGAAAAAGCAGATCACCATTTATGAGCCACTATAGTCACGCCTTATATAAGAAACAAAGAAATTAGAATCTGATGTTCCCACCATCTTACTAGTAGGTTTCAAACCCCAGTGAGCTGTGTGACATTAAAACACATTTAATCATTGTAAGCCTCTACTTCTTTGTCTATAAAATTAAGCTAAAATACTTACCCTACAGAGTGATTGCGATGATTAATTAGGTACTCTACGTAAAGGATTTAGGAAATAGAAGTGCTCAAAAATGATTGCAAATATGTCATTGCAACCAGAATAACTTGCTGTGACTCAAATGACTGGCAGGCAGGAAGGCAGGAGTGAATCTTAAATGTTCAGGATTAAGAGGGAAGAGAAATAGATGGAGGAGTGGAAGAGAAGAAAGCATATAGAATCGAAATCATAATGTTCAAAGCAGGGTTAGCTACATAATTTTCAGGGGTCAGAACAAAGGAAAACATGGGTCCCTTGTTCAAAAAACAGAAAAAAAGTGCCATTAGAGAAACTAAAATATAAAGCTTTTACTTTTTAAACTATCTTATTACTTATATAATGTAATGGGGTAATAGTGATGCATGAATAACAACATAAACATATAAATAGCAAACAATATTTTACTTTTATAATTTTATGTAGTACAATAAATAATAAATCTTTTACCATGTGGTATCTTCATGGTATCTTCATGGCTTACTCTTCTGCAAATTCTTTTGTTAAGCCATCAAAATATATACTTTTAAAAATTTATTTTCAAATGATATAATTGAAAAGTATATCAATGCTCTTGTCAAATAAAATATTATAAATGATTTTTGATGTTAATTTTGAGAAGGTTCTTCTGATGCAACTTATTTTAAAGGTTGTGATAACTTGAATAAAATTCTGATAAAATATTTTGAAATATAAATTTTACTACATATAGAGCTAATGATTCCTTTGGAACAATTTTTCTAAAGAGATTTACTCTTTGTACAAATCACTTTTATGTAAATCTAAATTTAATTTTAAATATAAATTTATACAATGGCATTTTAGTTTCCTCTGACATTTCTTTTAACTATTCAAGAAATCAAAAGTGGCTTCATGATTTGTATGAAATTCAAAACACCTGTTTTGCATTCTATTGTTATACCTTTAATTATGAGGAAAATTTAATTATAAAATTATCTCCCATGTTAAAATTAGTTTATTCAAAGCTTCATGTATCAATAGTGTTCTTTTCTTTCAAATACAAACATGCTAAATTTCTATTTCTAAGCTTGTGAATATTTGCTTTGCAATATTGAGGCTGTTTCAAAGTCAAGGATTCTAAATTCTTTGAATAATTCTAATAAGTCCCTGAGGTATTTACTTCCTGACTAATTGACGCATTCGATGTCCATGTACAGGTTCTCACTTTGCCACAATTTGCTGACAGTTTACTGCGCAAGTGTCCACAGTTCTCTTCACTGTGCTGTCTGGAGAGTTAATATTGGTACAGATGCCTGTCGCCCCGAGTCCAAGTGCTGCTTCTATGCAGAGCCCCTCCTCTCATCTATGACTGTGCTGCTGGGCTGCCTCTGCTGCTGCTATTGTTTCTGCTGCTGTGGCCACTGTCACTGCCATCAATCTGAACCCCCAGGTCCCCAGACCATGTCTAGACATGTGCATGTGTGCTGAGCTGCCATGCCAGTTGCTTGGTGTCTGTCACCGCCTTCAATGTCCCCAGGCCCGAGTCTGCACTTGTCCACACTGCTGCCTAGCGTATCCCTTGCTCATGTCCATGCCCCTATTGCCCCATTAGGCAATAGTTTACTTACTTACAAGACTCAAGTTTAAAGACAAAATTACTTTTAAAATTAAATATGTTGGCAGTAGAGCATTAAACCAAATGTACAGCACTACTGAGAGCAGGGCCCTGCGTGACTGCACAGGTCACAGCTCGGGGAACTGATACTGGTCCAAAGGGAGATGGGAAACCCTACATCCATAACAAAGGAGAGCAATTCCTTGAGAGAGGCATACAGTTAATACAGAATCCAAGTTTCCATAATGTGTGAAAGAAGGAAGAGGGTGCTGTGAGAGAAGATAGGTCAGAGTTAGGTTAGGAAATAGTCTCATTGTTCCAAACCTGGTATATAGTGGCCTGGCTCTTGCAAGCTCATGGAGTTGTAGCCCTTTTGCCAAGCAACACTAATGCTCATATGGAATGGCTACTCCTACTTCTCTGACTTAGGTAGTTGGCAGTATTAATGTTGCTAGGATATCTGTCAGATTTTAAGCAGGAACTGGCAAGTGGATCCCGGCTCTGGTGAGGAACCAGAAGTACAAGTGATGTTATGAGAACCCTATCCCTATCCAATTAAGAGATTTTCAGGGCAAGTTCGCAGCCTTAGAGGAACAGGAATGCAAATCACAGACTGGGACCTGAACACAGACAGGAGGGCTGGGACATACTGGGGGGATCTTGAACTCTTTGGGAAAGTTTTCTAACTCAGATGGTTGAGGTCTTTGTTGCAGATCCTCACAGATCTATTTTATAAAATTGTTTTATAAACAATTATTTTTTAAAATTCCCTGCCTGAACTAAGGGAAGTTTATTATTTTATTGGAAAATGCATTTGTGAAGTTCGAGATTATACCTTTTCCAAAACATAGATATTTCTATGTTTTAGTTCTAAGAGGGCCACTTGATTTCACAGAAGTCCTTGGCTTCTCTTTCCCTTACATAACCCCAGTTTTAGTAATGATTTCTTTAATCATCTTTATAAATCTTCAAAACTTTAAAATAGGGTCCGTAGGGTATAATATAGGTATGCAAATTATACACAAATGGCAATCCTAACTTATTCCCTGAAAACATAAGAAACACAAACTTTTCTTTTTATATAACTATAATTATTTTAGCAGTAGAAAATTTTTAATATTCTCTTGAATTATTAACTAATGTTTTACCAACTCAGCACATGTCTACAAAAATGCCTTAGATTTTCTTAAACTTGAACTTTAATTTAAAGCAGCAATTTCTGATAGGTTGGGAAAAACTGGTTTTAATGGACTGATTCAATTTCATTGCTGTGTATGTAAATGATCCATTAATGTTTACTAGGAAAAAATGTTCTCTTTGAAATGTCACACACAAGAATTGCTATAATGCTATCATTAGCATTTAAAATATAGCATTCTCCAAAAAAATTACATTGAAAAAGAGTCTGAGTCAGGTTTTCCGTAGAAAGCACAACCAACTTATTCCATATTCAGATTGCTCTTTGAACCTAATAAAAAAATAGATTTGCACCCTGATGTCAGATATTGAGAGGCATTGTCAGCAATTCTTATTGGTTTGGGAGAGTAAGAAAACATGAATATAATAAATGCTGCACAATACCTATCCAATATCTGTTCACTCCTTTACCAAAAGAACCCCAGTTTTTTGGAACAGCATTGAACCCCCCAAATAACACTTTCCTTTACTGCCTTACATTTGGGGGCTTGGGGTAGTAGATATAGCAGAAGGTGGTGAATTTCTGAGAAAATTTTTACTTTCCTGATTCAAGACTTCCCCCATCCTTCTCGCTCCTTATTCTTCTTCTTGCCTGGGATACAAGATTAGATTTTGAGGATTCAAGCATGAGAATACAAGTATGGTAACAATGGTAAGATAGGAAGCTAGAAGAAAAATAGGACATTGATAACTTCAAATTAAGCTTCTGCAGCAGCCCTGGACAGCTAAGCTTTGTCTTGACTTCTTGTTATTTGAGAAAAATAATGCCTATTTATTTTAAACAAATAGGTGGGTTTCTTTGACATGAAGTTAGAAACATAATTCTAACTCACTCAGAATTTATATGAAGGTAAACTTATTCTTAGCATATATAATAGAAAGAAAACTCTTTGAATAACTAATATTTAGTAAATTTACCAATCCAATGATGTATTAAAACTGTATATTTCAATATCTAGTGAAATAAATTTAATTCTAAAATTCTAAATTAGTCTGGCTGGTCTGCCCTACTTGGAAATAATGGAAACATTTACCAAGAGGAGTATGAATTTCAATTTCCACTTCTTAAAGTAAACCAGAACTTTCCATATGTATGTTGAAAGTTCAATCCATAATAGACTAGTTCCCTACATGAATAGGTAGACTGAGTTTGGTCTCATTTTAAAACTGATATCACACAGGGACATTCCCTGATTCTTCTATTTTTAATAATTATTTTTACTAATGTATGATATGTGCTTACAGACTTAAGTATACAGCTTGATGGATTTTTCGAAAGGAAACATACAATACTAGCAGTACCACAGATGTCTACTTGTGGCTTGTGTCCTCCCTGCAGCAATGGGGTACCTTCCCAAAGGTAACCACTAGCTTGACTTCTAACATCATCAATTAGGATTACCTGTTTTTCAAACCTATATAAATATAATTATAAAAGTGTATGTTTCATGTGTCTGGCTTCTTCTGTTCAACATTATTTTGTGAAATATCTATGTAGTTTCATGTTGCATAGTTTATCTATTTTCATTTCTGTATAGCATGCTATTGTTTGAACAGCATATATATATATATATATATATATTTATTTATTTATTTATTTATTCTACAGTTGGTCTATATTTGGATCGCTTTCTATTTGGGGCAGTTATGTTTAGTGCTACTATGCACATTTTTGTTCATATACTTTATGTAGAAATGGACACATTTCTTATTGGTATATATCTAGTAATGGAATTATAGGGAGATTATATATATATTATATATTTATTTATTTATTTATTTATTCAGCTTTAGTAGATATAACCAAATGAATCCCAAAGTCATTTTACCTATTTACGATCTCCACAGCAATGTATGAGAATTCCAGTTATACAACATCCATCATCACTAACATTTTTTTTACTTTAAAATAAAAATTTGTTTTGGCTAGAGTGTCTAGTGGTATCTTTTTTGGCTCTAATTTGCATTCCCCTGATGACTAATGATATTGACCACTTTTCTTATGCTTACTGACCATTTGGATAGCCTCATTCATAAAGTACATGTCCAAGAAAAGACTATTGTCTATATTTCTATTGACTATCATTTTCTTTCTTTCTTTCTTTTTTTTGACCTTCCATATGGACTTTATATAATTTTCAGGTGTACATTATAATGTAACATCTGTATATTCTATTGTGTGTTTACCACCCAAACTCCAGTTTCCTTCGGCCACCATATATTTGAACCTCTTTACTCCATCTACCACCCCCCCTACTTCCCCACCCCTTACCCTATGGTAACCACAAGTCTATAGTCCATGTCCATGAGTCTCTGTTTGTTTGTCCTGTTCATTTGTTGCTGTTAGGTTTATATGCCACATATAAGTGATATCATGTGATTTTTAACTTTTTCTGTCTGGCTTATTTTGCTTAGCATGATTATCTCGAGTTCTATCCATGTTGTCGCAAATGGCTATATTTCATTTCTTCTTATGGCTGAGTAATATTCCATTACATATATGTACCACAGCTTCTTTAGCCAATCATCTATTGTAGGACACTTTGGTTGCTTACATGTCCTGGCCACTGTGAATAATGCTGCTATGAACATTGGTGTGCAAATATCTTTATGGATATGATTTTTTAAGACTTTGGGGAAAATACCCAGTAGAGGGATTGCTGGATCATATAGTAGATCAATTCTTAGTTTTTTGAGAAACCTCCATACTGTTTTTCACAGTGGCTTTACCAATTTGCAGTCCCACCAGCAGTGTATGAGGATTTCTAAGTCTTCTCATCCTCTCCAGTACTTGTTATTACTTGTCCTTTTGATTATAGCCATTCTAACATGTATGAAATGACATCTTATTGTGGTTTTGGTTTGCATTTCCCTAATAGCTAGTGATGTTGAGTATCTTTTCACATATTTGTTGGCCATTTGTATGTCCTCTAAAGACAAGTGGACACTATTTTTTAGCTGTAATATTTAGATCAACAATTCTTCTAATATTTATTTTTAGATTCAGTGTAAGATATCAATCATGTTTATATGGATAATCTTTAATCAATAAATCTATTTATTGATAAAAATACACAAATTGTAACCTCCACTGTTTGAATCATCTTTATTATAAATCAAATATTCACATATGTAAGGATATTTTTTTCTGAACTCTTGTAAATGCTACAACATTGTTCTTTCAGGTTCTCTTAACTATTCCGAATCTTTTGCATCCTCATAAAAATTTTAGAATGAGCTTATCTAATTCCATCAAAAAGTCTGTTCAGATTTTTATTGAGATAGCACTGCATCATTTGATCACTTATGGAGAATTGGAATTCACAGAACAATGAATTTCAACTGATTTAGAGACTTCTTCTTAAAGATAGAGACATATAAAGACAACCAACCTGCTAATAGTTAATAAGCCTAACTATTTAGCTTGAGATCTGTTGAGGATGCTTGACACCATGAGACAAAGCCTGGACTTTAAATTCAGACTTGAGTTCACTCCTTTCTTCCAACACTTTCTCGTCATTTAACATTAGGCAAGTTTCTAATCTCCCTGGTATTCAATTTCCTCATTCACCAATGAGAAAAATAAATAATAGCTAAACCATAGGGATGATGTCAGAATTAGATACACTTTATGGAAAACAACTAATGTAGGTCCCACCATGTAGCAGAGGCTGAAGAACAGTGGCTGTCTTTAAAATTATAAATAAGCTCTTGGACTTAACTCACAGGCTGTCAATTAACATAATTTATGATGAGATATAAATTTGAATAAATATATATTTTTTTGTATTTCAGGAAAGCTATTTTCTGTTGTCTTCACAGAAGTCTGATGAATAGACAGAGTAGAGTGTTTTATTATTTTTCAGAAGAAACTTTGATCCAGAGCCAACAGTGAAAAAAGATTAAGTATTGCAACTGTCATGATTAGTGTTACTAGAATTCTTTGAAAGCATTGTCCTTTACCAAAGGACAGGAAGAGCTAGTGTAGTTAATCAGAACACACAATCTCTGATGTTTTAACATATTGCTTAGGGAACTACCTATTAGTCACACTTCACTTCTACTTTTAAGGTTTTTGCATAACCCCAAATATCCAGAAATTATTTTTGTTTGTTTTTATTATCTCCTGCCACTAATTACTATTGCTCTTTGTAATGGTGTACTAGACATAAATACCTAACCAAACAGTGGGGGTTAAGAGGGTTGGTATCTAAACTTGACTCTGCTAATCATTAAAAGTCACAGAAACTGACATTCCTTATGTCTGGGTTTATATTCTCTTGTGGATAAAATGAGAGGGCTTATGTACATCTCTAATAGGGTCTTTTTCAGAGCTGCACTTTCTTGATTATCTGGACCCAATGATTTTAATGCTAACAATAAATTAACAGGAGACTTTCATCATAAATTTTTTCATACTATCGGATTTACTGTTAGGCAACTCATATTCACATAAATAACAACACTTTGCCTTGAGAACTCTGTAAATAACTCATCAAACCACTGCAGAGTTCTCCCCGGTCTACAGAATGTTTTCTGCAGGAACGTTCAATAAATGGTTACTGATATATCCTTGAGTACAGGAATATTTCTGAAACCCTGATGCTTCTTTTTATTTCACAGTAGGAACAATCAGGATGGACTCTTGAAATTGCTTTTACAGTTTTATGACTTGTTTGGAACTCTTCGTTCCACTCTCAAAGAAAAATGGACATATTCAAGTTCACCTAAGATGAACTCCTGTAAAATTTTCCACTCAAATGATTGAATGATGTTTAGCAGTAACATGCACAAGAAATAAACTTGGGCAAGATATTTTCCTTGATTACCCTTGGAGTATAAATAAAAGTTAAGGCAATGGAAGAATAGAAGAGTTGTGTTACCTGGCCACTGATAATTCCCATAGCATACAGAACAAGGCTGATGCAGCAAAACACAGTAGACAGTATTAAATAGATGTGAAACCAAGATAGAAATAATTTCCTATACATTTTAGTTTTGCACAAGGTGGTAAAAAACTGATTTGTCATAAAACCATCCGAATAAAGGTAACTATCAGGTGTTTTTTAAAAAGGTATGCTGTTACTTTTCCAGGCTTTTACACCACTCAGAATAACAAGAATACATAATAATTTATAATTGTACAAATGTGAAATTTCTAAAAACTATAAAGTCACAAAGAGAGAATTTTGAGAGTTTCAACTTAAATAAGATCTAAATTCAGAGTATACTTCTGATAGAAAAAACCCAAAAAATCAAAGATCCAAAAAGTAGTTAAAGACCACCTAGGATTAGTAAAAAGACATGGAACTGAAAATCACTTGCTAGACCAAATCACTAATATGTAAATTTAGGATATTCACATAGCTTCTTTAATCCTCAGTTTTCTCTACTAAAAAAAAAAAAAAAATCAAAGGATTTGTTGTAGATCATTGGATTTCAAATTTGGATTTCAAACTGTGGTTCATGAATTTCTTGGAGACCCTGGCGCTATCATACATGACTGTGAATTTATAAATATATTGAGCAGTATAAAGAAATAGTATGTTTGTATGCTTATAAACAATAATTTGTCAAGCATACATATTTATTATTTTAATGAATAAAATGTGTAATAATTTCTTACTAGCTAGGTGACAGTGGAAAAAGTTATTTAATCTTCCTGTAACTCAGTTTCTTCATCTATAAAATAGAAATGCTAATAACAATACCCTTTTTATAGGATTGTTATGACTATTAAATAGCATAATTAAGAAAAGCTCTTGGAAAAGCACTTTGCAAATAAACAACATTAAATAAAGTTAACAATTACAATTGTCATGATTACTATTGCTAGAATTTTTTTAGAAAACTGTTGAATTAACATTAGCTTCTTAACATTACATTTTTTTTTTTTCAGTGAATGAGTATTAAAAATACAATGATCATGTAGGCCTTCAAGGTGTAGTTTGAACTTAGGAAGGTCATGGATCTGGTTATTTATTGCTACAAAATAAACCTCCCAAAATCTACTAGCTTAAAACAACCATTGTACATTGTTTATGTTATTGTGGTACAGATAATCAGGAAGAGCTCAACTGGGCAATGTGTCTGATCCACATACAATTAGATCTGCTGAAACAATTAGGGCTGGAGACTCCACATTTAATTTGTGGGAGGAGACTATTCAAGGATGTGAATTTTAGGAGGTAAAGTTTGTTCCATTTTTTTGGAAACTATCTCTCACAGAGGTTGAAAATGACTGGTGAGATAAGCTTTGTACTTTCTTTTAGGTCTGATGTTTCATGAATCTAATTGGTACTTCCATAATGGACCCCACAATGCTTTTATTAATACCAGTGGTTCCACCCTTCAGGCATTCTTTATGTTATTTTTGTTGGCACAATATGAAAGCATCATTCTTTGCCTACCTTAGACATATTTGTCATTTACAAACCTATAAGTGTTATTTCATCACTTATTTCCCTCTGTGTATTAGAGTATGAGCTCTCTTCCAATTTAAAATTTAAATATGGCCCTGGATTGCTCCTCCAATATGTCAAATTTTGAAGATGAAAGCCAACAAAGACTCGCCTTTTGGGTTTGTGGGAACAGGAATCAGAAATACTCTATGTAAATTGATAAATGTACTGTTTTTTTTTTTTTTTTTTTTCAAGAAGAGCTTGTAGGGCTATGCTGAGTTGCTCATCATCTAAAAGTATTTTTAGGGATCAAGAGGTTTCTGTTAAAGAGGCTTAAACATCTTTTAAGTGCAACCTAATCTATGTAGAAAGAGAAGGTGCCTTTTAGCATGACACAGAGCTTTAGACCTTGTTCTCTCAGCTCGAGTCTATACACAGTTTAGGATTTTTTTTTTCATGCATGGCTTTTCAAATGCGAGAACACAACTCCTAATTTTGAGACAAGGAGTTTTCAGATTTTGCTCCAGGATTAATTGTGGTCTTCTAGGATCCTCCAGATTCTCAACTGGCTGTTCTAGGTTCTTGGTCATAAAATTCTTCTTTTCTTTAAGGCTTAAGTTGTATCCTTATGCTATTTCACATATACCAGGCATCACTCTTTGTGTTTTATCTTTTGTCGATAATTGTCTCATTAATTTTTGTTAGATGTCTTTTATTTTGGCTGGAGCTGGTGTATTGCAGGCCATATTGTCTCACTGAATATGCCCATCACGACTTTGTCCCATAACCTTGAATGTTCTTCACAGCACACAGATTTGTCACAATTGAAACTTTTAGGTCAGACACAGATGGTTGAGCAGATTTCCTGATTTATTGTTGGCTCACGGTTATAGAGTTCAAACAAAATAAACAATTAAGCTCTTATAAAGTTTTTTCTTGGAATTCTGAATAATTCTAGCCAATGCTTTTTCCTGAATTGAATTTCCATGGTAAGTTTTAGTATCTTATTTGTACTGCCACTGAAGTTAAAACAATTCTTGTCAGAAAGATATGTATCAAATATTCTTTTACGGGCCTATTTGCACTGTTCTAGATTTAAATTTTGACTGCCTTACTGTTAACGAATAGAAATAAAACCACAAAATGTACCGTCTGTTGGTCCAATTGCTTTGTAGAAAGAAATTAATATTTATATTTCTCTCTTAAACTTTTAAGACTAAACAGTGATAGTGCATGGATCTACTTTAAAACCATCTTAACTCTTGTTCGTTTCCTTTCCATGTAATAGAAATAAAGGTTGAATGAGTCATGTTAAGTGATCCATGAGATTAATATAGACAAATATGTTATATCCTCATGCAGGCAGCCGTGAATGGCATATCTACTTTGCCATCTGCAAACTTAATGGAGAAGTGTCCCAGTCACTGCTTCAGGGTTTAAAGTAACTCAGTTATCAGCAGCCACATTTCCTGTTGCCTAATACCCAAATTCAATTCTATGGGGAACTTTAGTCTGGCTCTTGGAGTAGGTAGAAAAATCTGCTAACCACATTATGCACTTTCATAAACACATTAAATTGAGCTATTAGATAATGCTGAGTAAAAACAAATACCATTTACTTTAAGAGAGTACAATGTTTCATATGAATTAATGTTCATTCTCACTGCATTTATATTTTAGCTTAGTAGTGAAATTAAATAATGCGTGGTAACGTAACAACTATTATTTCCCTATGCTACATAGGATCTGAAAACAAACCATTCTGTAAAATAAAAATGTAGCATTTAATTTAAATTCTATTTATGTAAATTTTTATAGTAACTTTTATGTTATTCTCTCCATATGGAAAAATATATAGCACTTTTCCAGAGATAATTTTCACCTTTTATGTTATCTGCCAAATCAAAATCCTAATGTTTATGTTGCTTCTGATATAAATTCTCTCAATTTATAGAATATTTTCCTGCTTGAAGACTTCTAGAATTTTAGAAAAATTAAGCAGAAAGTAGAGAGTTCTCACATACTCCCCCAACACACACACAGAGTTCTCTCTATTATTAACATCTTGCATTAGTATGGTAACACTACACATAGTGAAGCAATGAGGATTCATTATTATGAGTTAAAGTTAACATTTACATTAAGGTTTACTCTTTTTGTTGTTACAGTTCTATGGGTTTTGAGAAATGCATATCTACTATTACAATTAATTTGTGGTTCGTCTTTTTTTTCTCATCTTAGTGTCTTTCACAGAGAAGAAGATTTTATTTTAATAAAGTCTAAATTAGCATTATTTTTTTTTCATAGATTGTGCTTTTGATGTTACATCTAAAAGCTCATCACCAAACCCACTATCCCTATTATTTCTCTTATATTATCTTCTAGTAGTGTTATAGGTTTCCATTTAGGCATATGATTGATTTTTGAGTTAATTTTTGTGAAAAGTATAGGTTATCTGTTGAGATTTTTTTTTTACATGTCAATTACAATCATTCTAGAAAGATTTTTTTGAAAAGATTATCCTTTTTTATTGAATCGCTTTTGTTTCTTTGTCAAAGATCACTTGATTATATATGTGTGGGTCTATTCTGGGCTCTCCATTCAGTTCCACTGACCTATTTGACTACTCTTTTGCCAATGTTGTGCTCTCTTGATTATTGTAGCATGGCAGTAAGATTTGAAGTCAGGTGGTGTCAGTCTTTCTATTCTATTCTTCTTCAGAATTGTGTTTTATATTCTGGTTTTCCCACATAAACTTTAAAATTATTTTTTCATTTCTAAAAATTAACTTGCTGGGGTTTTGATTGAGCTTCATTTGAACCTATAAAGTTGGAAAGAACTGACATCTTAACACTACATACAATTCGAAAACACTAGAGAATTCATATTTAATCCATGAATATGGAAAATCTCTCTATTTATACAGATCTTCAATTTCTTTCATTAGAGTTTTGTAATTTTCTTCATATAAATTCTGTACATGTTATCTTAGATTTATACTTTTCCTTCCTTCCTTCCTTCCTTCCTTCCTTCCTTCCTTCCTTCTTTCCTTTCTTCCTCTGTCTCTGTCTCTGTCTCTTTCTCTCTCTCTCCTCTCTTTTCTCTTTTTTGGTGCTAATTAATGTGATATTTTATTTTTAATTTTCCTACTGTTTACTGTGGTATATAGGAAACTAATTTTTGTGATTTAATTTTGTATCCTGCAAACTTGCTCTAAACATTTACTAGTCACAGGAGTTTTGCTGTTGTTGCTGACTTTTTATTTTCTAAAATGATGTAAAAAAAGACAATTTTATTTCTTCTTTTCCAATTGATATACTTTTTATTCCTTTTCTTATCGTATTACATTAACTATAACTTCTAGTTCAATGTTAAGTAAAAGTGATGAAAGAAGATAGTTTTGCCTTGTTCCCAATTATAGAGGGAAAACTAAGTATGTTTTAGCTGTAGACTTTTTGAAGATGTTCTTCATCAAATTGAGAAAATTTCTCTTTATTTCTAATTTTTGTCATGCATAGATTTTGGTTTGCCAAATGCTTTTTTTGAATCTATTGATTATTGATCATATGATTTTCTTTCTTTGGTGTGATGGATTATATTAATGATTTTTGAATGTTGCTTCAACATTGCATACCTAGAATAAATATCACCTGGCCATGATGTGTAATTCTTTTTATATATTGTTAGAGATGATTTAATAATATTTTGCTGAGAAGTATTGCATCTATTTATGGGAGATATTTGTCTGTAGTTTTCCTTCTTGTAAAGTCTTTCTCTGGTGTTACTATTAGTGGAATGCTGGTCTCATAGAATGTTAGAAAATGTTTCCTTTGCTTCTATTTTCTGGACGAGATGGTAGAAAATTGGTGTTAATTCCTCCTTAAAAACTTGGTATAATTCATTCATGAAACTATCTTAGTCTTGTGCATTCTTTTTTCAAGGTTATTAATTATGAATTCAATTTTGCTAATAGAGACCTATTCAGATTGTCTGTTGTGCTTTATGTAGGTTTTGGTAATTTGTGTCTTTCAAGGAAGTGGTCCACTTCATCTATGTTATCAAATCTGTGAGCATAGAGTTGTTCATAATAGTCTTCTATTATTCTTTTAATGTTCAGAGAATATGTAATGAAACTCCTTTTTCATTTCGGATATTAGTAATTTGAGTCTTTCTTTTATTCTTGATTAGCCTGGCTAGAGGTTTATCAATTTTTTATTATCTTTTCAAAGAAGCAGCTTTTGATTAATTTTCTCTATTGATTTCTTGTTTAAATTTCTGCTCTAATTATTTCTATTGGTTTCTGCTCTAATTATTTTCATTTTGTGATTGTCCAGCTATTTTTTATTATTGATTTCCACTTTAATTACATGGTGGTCTGACAGCATACTTTGTATGATTTCTGTTCTTTTAAATTTGTTAAGGTGGGTTTTATGGCCCAGTATGTAGTTTGTTCCATGTGAATTTGAGATAAACATACATTTGCTGTGGTTGGGTGTATTCTATCAATGTCTTTTGTATCCAGTTGATTATTTATACTGTTCATTTCATCTATATTCTTACTGATTTTCTGCCTGGTAAATCAGCCAATTACTAATAAATGGGTATTCAAGTCTTCAACTATGAGTGGACTTTTCTTTCTCCCTGTAGTTGTTATTTTTTGCCACACTTATTTTTATGTTCTGTGTTTAGGCATATACAATTCTTCCTTCCCATCACTTATATGATTGCTGTCATTCTTGTCACTTATCCATATGCTACAATCACCTAATACATTGTTACTACTATTACTTGAACACACAGTTATCTATCAGTTCAATTAAGAATAAGAAAAATAAAATATTATATATTACTTTCATTTATTCCTTCTCTAATAATTCCTTTACATAGATACAAGTTTCTGACATATCATTTTCCTTCTCTCTGAAGAACTTCTAACATTTCTTGCAAAACAGGTCTATTGGAAACAAATCCTCTGAGTTAGTGTTTGTTTGAAAAAGTAATTATTTCTCATTCAGCTTTGAGTTATAATATTATTGGAAACAGAATTCTAGATTAGCTTTTTTTTCTTTCAACTCTAAATAAATAATTCACTCTGCTCTCTTCTTGCTTGCATGATTTCTGCCTAGAAATCCAATATAATTCTATCCTTGTTCATTTACAGCTAAGGGAGTTTTCTCCAACCCTAGCTTTCTTCAAAATTGTCTTTTTGCCTTTGGTTTTCTAAAGTTTAAATATAATATGTGTGGATGTAGGGTTTTGTTTTTGTTTGTTTGGTATTTATACTGTTTGGTGTTCTTTGGACTTCTTAGATCTGTGGTTTGATGTCTGTCATTAAGGAATTTGGAAAATTCTCCATTGTTAACTCAAATAATTCTTCAGCTCCTTTCTCTATTTGTTTTAGTTTTGGTATTTTTATTATGCGTATTTTATACCTTTTGAAATTATCTCACAGTTCTTGGATATTCTATTATCCTTTATTTTTTTTCTATTCTTTTTCTTCTTTGCATTTCAATTTGGGAATTTCTGTTGACATATTTTTAAATTCATGGATTCTTTCCTCAACTGTGTCCAGTCTACTTATGAGACCATCAACGATAGTCTTCATTTTGTTACAATGTTTTTTATTTCTAGCATTTTTTGTGGATGCATTTTTAGATCTTCCATCTCTCCACTTGTTGTCTATTGCATGTTGCCTACTTTACTTTAAAGTCTTGAACATGTTAATTATAATTATTTTAAATCTCTATTTATAATTCCAAAATCTGTGTCATATCTTAGTCTGGTTCTGATGTTTGCTTTGTTTCTTCAGACTGTGGTTTTTCTTGCCTTTTATACTATCTTTCAGTTTTTGTTGAAAACTGGATATGGCTTACTGGGTAATAGGAACTGAGGTAATTAAAATTTTAGTGTGAGGTTTATGATAATCTGCCTAGGGATTGGGTTGTATTTAATGCTTGTTGTAGCTTTAGGTACTAGAGGCTTCACTTTTCTCTAGTGTCCTTGTTGGATTATTTTTCCCTTCCTCTATCACCCTTGGATTTCCTTAAGATCTCTTTCTTAAATAGTCTGTGTCTTATAGCTCTCTCAGTTGTAATCCAATGTTATTTTACTAAGCCTTGTTAGTGTCGTAGTCAGGTGTTGAAGAGAAAAGCATTCTAAAATCTTATGATTAAATTTATTTTTTAGTGAGCATGAGCCTTGATGTTCCTTAGCCTTTTATTTTTCCTCCCTTTATATCAGACAAGAAGTCTTGAGGAGGCAGGAGATGACTAATTTCCCTTCTTTCAGGTCAGATAAGGCTCTGGTAATCTCCTCTAGAGAGGCAGCCTTTGTTATGGAGAGCACACTCTGCATATTTTAAATGGTTGCATTTCCCCATCTTCTGCCAAGAACAAGAGATTTTTTACCATGAATTTCATTCTAAGGACAGCTTTAATTAAATCCAAAAATATTTTGATAAGTTATTTTTTATTATCACTCAGTTAAAAACATTTTCCACGTCATCATAATTTCTTTGTTGCTCCATGGGTTATTAAAAAGTAGGCTGCTGATTTTTCAAAGATTTGGGGATTTCAACTGTCAATGCCACTCAGCCCAAAATCATACGTTATACATCTGTGATTGAACAAGTTAGATATATTACTTATTGTAGCATGTGAAAATTTACACCATGGGGAACCATGAGACATCTTAATAAGAAGATGTTAGAAATGACCAATTACAGGATTTGTGTTTGGTTGTGTAATTTTGGAGAGGGTTCAAGGAAGTAAAGGTTTACCCTAGATTTAGCGCTATCAGAAAGGGGAGCAATCTTACAATTGGTTATCTCACTATCTGTCATCTACAGGCAGGACAGTCCAGACAGGCTGCAACTGTGATTTATAAAGCAGCAGTACTCATATTAGCTGGAAGTGGGGCATGTTTGATATTTTCTTGGGTGCACACTGACCTTATTTTTATTTATGTTTAAATAAAATTATGAAGTAGTCTTGCTTTATCTCTCTCTGTCATTTTCTCAGAGTGATCTTGTCTGACATTGGTGTTCTGTGAAATTATCTCCAACCAGAGAACCACATGGCTTAGCACTGAGCACGAGGTCAGCTCTAATATCAAGGCCTACTGTGTCAGACCAGTTCCTGGATATCAAGGACTGGTGTTTTTTTTTTCTTCTTTTTTATAGCTATCTTTCAGTTATCGATTTCTAGTTTATCTCCGCTTTGGTCAGGGAACATATTCTGTATTATTTCAGTACTTTATATTTCTCGAGACTTGCTTTATGACTCAGCATATGGTCTATTTTTGGAAAAATTTTATGTACGCTTGAGCAAAATGTTTATTCTGCACTCGTTGGATGTTATGATTTATCTATATCATTGAGATTGTCATCAAGTTTGTTAATAGTTATGTTCATACATTTTATGTTTTTCTGATTATTTTTTCCTGCTTATTCTATTAGTTACAGAAAAGAGTTCTAACATTTCCAATATAATTGTGGAAATATACATTTCTCCTTTGGTTCTGTTAGTTATTGTTATGTAAGTTTTAAAACTGTGTTATTTGGCATATACACATATAGGAATATTATATCTTCATATTGAATTAATTTATTATTACTTTGAAAGATACCTCTTCATCTTTAATAATATTTTGTGCCAAAAGATGTTTGTTTAATATTAATATAGCCATTCCATCTATCTTTTGGTTAGTACTTGCAAGGGGTATCTTTCTCATCATTGTACTTTCAAACTATGCATGTTGTATTTCATTTGTGTCTCTCATAATGGCACATGGTTGTGTCTTCTTTCTATCCTGCTGATAATCTTTCTTTATTAATTGAGATCTCATTCTTCCATATTTAATGTAATTACAGTAATATTTAGGTTTGATCTTCCAAGTCATTAATTCTTTCCTATTTTTCTAATATCTCCTTTATTAATTTTTGTTGCCTTATTATTCCACTTTTTTTTTCATTTTGATTACCATCTTATTCACATCTTTAAGTATTTCCTTAGAAATTACTCTGGGAGGTTACATTATTCATCCTTTATATAATATAATTAGCTTTACATTACTACATTTATTACTTCCTAAACAATACAAAAACTTTATAATATTTTCTGTTTATATCTTCTTTTGGCCTTTTGAGCTATTATTTTGTTAGTTAACTTCCACATATGTTTTAAAGTCCAGTCATTTTTTATTTTTGATTTGGAACAGCCCATGTAAATATATATTTACCTACTTATTTTCTCATTTGTGATGCTCTTTATTTTTTCCTGCAGCTCCATGCTTTCATCTGAAATAATCATTCTCTCCAAAAAATTCCACTTAATATTTATTTATTTGTTTACATTTATTGTAGTGCAGGTCCACTGGCAACAAATTCTCTGTAAAAAATGTCTTTATTTTTAAGGCTCTTTGATCTGTGAATGAAATTCTAAATTAACAATTCCTCCCCCCAGCATTTGATACAATATAATAATTGTATCTTCTATGATCTTTATTGAAAAGTTAGCTTTCAGATTTATTGTTGCTCCTCTAAAGTAATATATACATTTTTCTTTCTCTTTGCCTACTTTATTTGGCAGTTTGACTATGACATACTTGTTTGATTTATTTACATTTATTTGGTTTCACAAGGGTTCTTGAATCTGTATTTTTATGCCTTTGTTTAGTTTTTAAAATAAAATATTCTTGGCCAAATCTCTTCCAATATTGCTTATCTCTTGTTCTCTTTCACCTCCCTTTCTGAAATCTCACTTTTTTTTTTTTCTCAGCCCAGGAAGACTGCTGCTTTCTGCTTGGGTTCTACTTCTTCATGCTACTATTTGTAGAAGGAAATGCAAACAGGGCAAAAGCCAGGTAAATAAACATCATTTGTGTTTTTCAATACAATATAATTGACTCCTTCATAACCAGAACTAAAAGTGAAGTTTTATATTAAAATATTGATATTTGCCATATACCAGTAACTGTATTCTTTACAACTCTCTAAATTTATGAAGAAAATTTCAATGGCATTTAAAAATACCTAAAGAGAATGATGTCACTAGAAGACCTACACATCTACTGTGGGAAAGCCTTCTGTTAAAGGATGCTGTGGCCATAGAACATCAAGATATGTATTATTAACATAATGTGACAATGATGGTGACTCACAGGATATGCTAGTCACACCACTCTTCCTGTTCCTCATTTTGTGTCATAATTATTTGTGTAAATGTCTGTCTCTCAAAGCTCTTTGAGTATAAATACTAAATTTAACGCTCTCTTTTTAAGATCTACTCTCAGCAACTTTTAAATATGTAATACAGTGTTATTAACTATAGTCACCATGCTGTACATTATATCCCCTTGACTTATTTATTTAATAACTGGAAATTTTATCTTTTGACCCCCTTCGCACATTTAGCCTATACTCCAACCTCTGCCTTGGCAACTACCAATCTGTTCTCTGTATCTATGATCTTGTTTTGTTTTGTTTTGTTTTCAGATTTCATATATAAGTGAAATCATATGATATTTTTCTTTCTCTGTCTGACTTATTTCACTTAACATAATGCCCTCAAGGTTTATCCATGTTACTATATATATTCATTCATTCATCAATGGGCACTTAGATTGATTCCATATCATGGCTATCACAAATAATACTGTGACAAATATGGAGGTGCACATATTTTTTCAAATTAGTGTTTTTCTTTTCTTTGTATAAATATCCAAAGTAGAATTTCTGGATTATATGGTAGTTCTCTTTTTAATTTGTTTTAGGAATCTTCATACTGTTTTTCATAGTAGTTGTACCAATTTACATTCCCACCAACAGCGCACAAGGGTTCTCTTTTCTCCACATCCTTGCCAACACTTGTTATTTCTTGTTTTGTTTTGTTTTGTTTTGATAATAGCCAGTCTAACAGGTATGAGGTGATAGCTCATGTGGTTTTGATTTGCATTTCACTGGTGATTAGTTATGTTGAGCATCTTTTCATGTACCTGTTGGTCATCTGTATGTCTTCTTAGGAAAAATCTATTTAGATCATTTGCCCATTTTTTAATTGGATTGTTTTTTGATATTAAGTTATATGTGTGTTATTTATATATTTTAGGCATTAATCTCTTATCAGATATTTGATTTCCAAATATTTTCTTTCACTCAGTAAGTTGTCTTTTCATTTTGTTAATAATTTTTTTTTTTTCTGTACAGAAGCTATTTTACTTTGATGTAGTTTCAGTTGTTTATATTATTGCCTTTGTTTTGGCATCAAATCTTCCCCGCCCCCCCGCCAAAAAAATCTCCAAGATTAATGTCAAGGACAATACTGCCTGTTTTATTCTAGGAGTTTCATGGTTTCAGGTCTCATGTTCAAGTCTTTAATCCACTGTGAGTTAATTTTTGCATATGATGTTAGATTTTGATTCATTTTCTTTCTTTTGTGGCTTTCTAGTTTTCTCAGCATCATTTATTGAAAAGACTGTCTTTTTATTATTGTATATTCTTGCCTTCTTTGTTATAAATGAATTGACCATATAAGTTTGTTTCTGGGATCTCTATTCTGTACCATTGATCTATGTTCCATGTTTTTATGCCAATACCATACTTTTTTGATGATTGCAGCACTGTTATAAAGTTTGAAATCAGGGAGCTTGATGACTCGGGCTTTGGTCTTTCTCAAGATTGCTTTGGATATTTAAGGTCTGTTATGGTTTCATACAAATTGTAGGATAGTTTGTGCTATTTCTGTGAAAAACGTTATTAGAATTTTGATAAAGATTTCACTGAATTTGTGTATTCCTTTGGATATTATGGAAATTTTAACAATATTAATTTCTCCAATCCATGAGCATGAAATAATTTGTTATTTGTTTGTGTCTTCTTTAATTTTCTCATAGATGTTTTATATTTTTTAGTGTACAGATCTTTCATTTCCTTGGTTAAATTTATTCTTAAGCATTTTTTTGATGAAATTGTTTTTAAATTTCTCTTTCAAATAGTTTGTTATTAGTGTATAAAAAACCAACAAATTTTTGTATGTTGATTTTGTATTTTGAAAATTTACTGAATTTGTTTATTAGTTCTAACAGATTTTTTTTGAGACGTGTTAAGTATCTTTTATATTCTTAATTCTTAATTCTCTTTTATAACCCCCAATAGTGGCTGGTATAGAAAAATTATCAGATTAACTTTTAAAGTGAATAAAATAATCAATTAAAAATGGCAGAAAATAGAATTTTAAGATCCTTTTTACATTTTGGTTGTCCCAGCCCTCAGCTTTGATCCATTCTCCACATGTTTATATCCTACTTTGTGTCGTATGAGTACTGACCTCTTAGACTTATCCTCAAAACTTCACTGACTTCTGGCTTCTAGTCTGGCCAATGGAAGGCACATGAAAATTAGAGAGTGGAAGGAGAGAGTGATTGACACATTTCTTTTCCCTCTGCTTCCTACCTTCTGTGAGTTGTATTCCTATGATTGCTATCAGATAACTCTTCTTCCCAAGTCCTTGGATGACAATAGAATTTTATCCTGATTTTATAATTTTATACTCAGATAGAATATATAACACAACATTCATATTAATGTTAACTCAGCATAGGAGCAATTATTCTTATCTTCTTAAGATATTACATTATTACTCTTTTTATCTGAAGAATTGATATTTTTCCTTCTTTTAAAAATTATATTTCTTTTCTGAAGTTTGTTGATAATAGAGTAATTTACTAGTTGAGAGATTAGTGAGAAAAATATATGTATGTATATATACATAAAGATGTGTGTGTGTGTATATATATATATATATATATATATGCACATATTTTCTCCTCATGTATCTTTACTTATATACCAGTTTCAGCTAGAGAGTTATATTTTAAAAATTTTGTTATCCCTTCTTAAAATTCTTAGAATAAAGATATAACCTTGTGTATATTTTTATAAAACCACAAGAAGACTATTGGGTCTTATAATAAATACATAGTAATTAAACACATACAAATGTTAGTGTCTGAACCAACTAGAATAAGATATTTAAATTGTTTTGAATTATTATGTTTTTCAAATTTATCCCATAAAAAGTAAAGAAAGTTATTTCTTTCCTTTACCACTCTGAATACTTCCTTCAGGCACATAAAGAGCAATTCTTGGCTCTCTTAAAATTACTGAGAAATTATCTATCCTTTCTATTCTTTGGATCCTTCCCATGGAAGTGAAAGTTATTTTTTTTTTAATCAAATTGGTGATTTGATGATAAATTAACATCTATGAATTTTTTATATGATACAATTAAGGTGCTAAACATTGTGATAACTAATTACTATAGACCAGATGATAGAATTTTCTAGATGGAAGGTTTTTTTTGTTTTTGTTTTTTAATTATTCAGTTTCCTTCTCAACTTTGGAATTGAGAGAAGCAGTTCCTAGAGAGGTTCTGTCATTTATCTATGGTCATATGCAGATAAAATATTTGTATTAGATAAAACAGTTCTTTGCACCTTACTTTTTTCTTTTAAAAATCAATGACCATTTTCTATGTCATTGTTCTATAAATACAAACTAGAGAGAACAGACGGAGCACTTTGCGAGCAGCCTTGCTTGTCAGTGTATCCAAAAGAGCCATTAACACTAATGGAAGTCACCCATGTACATCAAGTAGAGAATCACTTCTTTCATTTTTTTTTTAAAGATATCTGTGGGAGTTTTGCCTCAGAATATTTAATATTTTTCTCTCTCTTGTGGAAAATGATTTTTTCCCTGACATTTTAGTGATCGCAAGGCAGCTGGTCTCATCTAAAAACAACAAAAAGCAAGTGATAATGTGACTTGAGGAAAATGCTAGTTTATGTTTGAGAAGGCCATAGATTGTCATCATTTTTTAAAAGCTAGCAAAAGCTAAAGTGACGAATGTCAGTGATTATAATCGCCTCCTTTTTTTTTTTCAGCGATTGCCATCAAAAGATGGCGCTGTACATATTTTAATGTGACTACCACTCAACTCACACAGTAGCTTTGGAATAAAAATGAAATTCTGACATTACTTAGATGGGCTGAAAATACTTATGTGATCCTCTCGTTATAATAAAATCCACCAGTGTTGAAAAAATAGAAATAATCAATGCATGGCTTTAAAAATTTAGTCTCACACATTAAGGAAAAAGATTCCGTTGCATTCCTAAGGCAACAGCCTGGTGAGTTCTGAAGAATAAGGGGGAAATAAGAAATATTATCCAGTTTTAGTAGATCTGTTAGAACTGCTCATTAAAAATAGTTCAGCATAATAGGGGGCAGCAAGTCGATTGGAGAAAAACACTTTGGGTTGGTCAAAATACCTAAATGAGAATTGAAACATCAGTTGATCAACTACATAGTCTAGATAGTTCATGACTAACAAATTACCTAATATTCTATATAGCATGACATGTTAGAAAATTCACTAAAAGCACCGAAGCCAAACCAAGTATTTCAGCAAAAATATTTCAAGTACAGAGCCTAGTGTAATAGTCTCAATTTTGAACCACAAATTTTCAGGGTAATCAGTATCTGCTTTATCACAGATATTAAAAATAAGCATTAAGCTACTTAAGTTAAGGCCTCTTGTGCTCTGCTAGAAGTAGTGATGAGCAATGGAACACCAGGTAATAAACAATGTCCTGAAAAATAACAGGGACGTACCTTATGCCCAGGAATGGAAAACCAGGCACTTTTTTGTTCCATATTCTCTTATTTCCCCTGAAATGCCCCTTGGAAAGCCGGTCACCTTTCTGTTTTCTTTCTGCCTAATGTTTTTGGTACTTATCATTTCTCAAGATCATAAAAGACTGACACAGGACCTAAAAACGTCTGTCTAATGTCGATTAATGTATTAAAGCCTGTTCCCAATTTCTTCCTTAGAAATCTCATAATTCTGTACCTGACATCCTTGTCATCATTGTTCTCTACTTCTCTGGCTCCTGATTTTCCATGAATAAGATCCATTCTTTTTCTATTTAATGCATTCACCAAATTGATTTTGAGTTTTTAACATTTGTAAGGAACTCTTCCAGGCACTGTATATTTTGACTAAAATGATTAATACCTATAAACTTCTTGTGAAGCCTACATTTTACCTAAAGATCTGATAAAATAATAAACAGAATGGTTCTATATAATAAGTACTATAAAAATTAAATCGAGTAATTGGTTACTAAGGTGGGGGGACATTTTTATAGGATGGTTTAGGACACCTGTTAGAGAACCTGGTGTTTCAGCCGATGAATGTCATTTAAGGAGCGACCAGTAGCTACAGCATCTGGGAAGTGAGACTATCCAGTGTAAAGGCTCCGAGGCCGGGATGAACTTGACAAATTGAAGGAGCAAAAAGGAACATGAGGACAAATACGATAGGAAAATGGAGATCGTGGATAATTTGAAGTAGAAAGGTAAATAGAAACCAATTTTTGCAGGTTTTTATAGACCATGGCACAGGGATTATTATTTTATTCTAAGGGTGACACGAAGACACTAGAAGATTTTAGATAGAAAAGTAACACTATATGATTCATATTTTTAGATAATTCTACTGGCTTCTATGTGGGAAATGAATTGTAGGTGTGGTGTTGAGACAAATGTGGAATCACAAAGTCTTTTAGAATATTAGTTATAGGTATCCTGGCTATGGGACACCAACAGATGATGGTGACATCATCAAAGTTAGTAGTATTAAGATGAAGAGAATGGGTAAATTTGTAATAGAGTTTGAAAGTATAATCCACAGGATTTGCTGATGAAAAGAAAGCAATAGTGAGACAAAGAGAAATCAAGATAATTACTTCCTAGAATGGAATTTCTGAAGGAAAAATATCTTTTCTGTTCATGGTTTGGATTATCTATATTCATATTGAGATTTCATTTCTGATGCTTGGATCCAAATATGCAGCTAACTTCAATTCCCCATGGCACACTCCCCAAATTATTAATTGTTATGATTTTTCATTCTAATTAAATATTCATTCTTGAACGTAATTCTGTTTTTGTAAATGTATAAATTTTAGAAAACAGGGTCCCCTAAATTATTACACTCTATAGTTCACAATCTTAGTTCCACCAAGGATTCTGTTTGAAGCTAGAGATAATATTGATGAAATTCAAGTACATTATCTCATTCTCAGCACCACACATTTGGATTTTTTAAATAAACACCTGCCTGATGACATAAAAGAGCAAGTTGTCAGGTAGACCAAGAGGCAATTCTTTCACTTTCCATCTTTTTAACAGGGGCTGAGGTAGCTAACCCTCGGATTTTCTGTTTCTCACTTATAGACTTTTCTTAGCTCTTTTATAAATCTCACATGTTCATATTAATTACTTTTGTTTTGACCCAGAAAATTAATATGGTTATATCAACAAAATTTAAATTTCAAAACTATTTGGAGTGAAATGAATTTAACATAAATCTTAGGTTTTATTTTGATTGGGTTGGGCTGGGGTTTGTCCTTTTCTTCCTTCCTTCCTTCCTTCCTTCCTTCCTTCCTTCCTTCCTTTTCCTTCCTTCTTCCTTCCTTCCTTCCTTCCTTCCTTCCTTTTCCTTCCTTCCTTTTCCTCCATCCTCCCTTCCATCCCTCCTCCCTCTCCCTCCTTCCTTTCTTTTATTATTTTTTTTTAAAGAATACTTAAAAGTTAAGTTAAACCTTTATTTCCTCCTTAGTATCTCACATGCACACAAAAATCTTTGTCTTTCAAATTCTATGCCTAAAAGTGTGAGGAAAGTCTGTGGAGAAAATAGCTATAAAATTGTCCATTTTTCTACTCCTGATGGACTTTTGAAGCCTATAGGTTCTTCTCAAAGATCTAAAGTCAATACTGAAATGGAAAAGCTAAACTGGATGCTATTCTGCCTTATGTTCTATTAAGCAAATTGACAAATTATGATTGTCAAATCTTTATTACTGGAAGTGCTGAAAAGAACAATTTAATTTTCAAATCGCTTGATGCAGTTCAAAAAAAGTCCTTTAAACATTACAACAATTAGACTCAGAGTATTAACCTTAAAATACTTGGGTGTTAGTTTATTTCTACTGGGTAACTAAACAAAACACTGTCATCGAATAATTTACTGTGTTGTTTGAAAATATTTTAATCATTAAGAACAAGTATGCTGCACTCTTAAATACTGAATAAGCAAAAGTCCCAGTACCTGGGAGCAGAAAAGTAAAGTTCTTAAAGTATATGAATTTTGTGCTAGTTCTTATGAGACATGATGGGTAAAGATTGTTCAAAGGACATAATTTCAAAGAGAAAATGAGTTAGTATAAATAAACAAATTTCATAAATTTAAAAGGATTTGATTTGTCATCTTGAGAGTGATTCTGAAAAAGGAAATATCAAAAAGAAAGTCATTTTGGCCTTTCCATACTTTAATCCAGGTTCAGGTCATGTGGTGTGCTGATAAATATTTAACGAGTAGCTTTATGGGCGGGGGATGAGGGGAAGCCCTGATTTATACTGTTGCAGGTGTCCTTGGTATAGATACAACCACATAACTGATGTTCAGCTACCAGCTGATATCACTGAATGCAGAGTTGGGGAGAGATGTGCAGCTGCACATTAATAGATGGTATTTCCACCATAAAATATACAAAAACAACCTTAAGAAGATGGATAAGAGTAAAATGTTAAAAAATAATTAAGAAATGATAAACTGTAACTATTCACCACCTATCTTTTTATATAATTTATTTAATTGTAGGGCTATATAATTTAATTTTAATAATAATTTTGTTAACAATCAGCTTACAGAATTTAACAATAATTTTACAATAATCTCATGGGTCTGGACAAGCCAGTTATGTATGACACACCACTACTTTAGGCCATATGACATATTAAGCTATATCCTAATTGCAGTGTGGAAAAGCCATTAGGAGGTTTTAAGGAGGAGAGAGAAGGTATTATATTTTCATTTTTAGAAGCTTATTCGTGCAGCTGTGTGGTGAACAAGCTGGAACGAGACAAGAGGAAATACAGAGCCAGTCAGAAGATTATTGGTGTCTGCTTTCTAGAGGCACTCTGATCTCTGATGTAATATGGGCTCCAGAGGATATAAAGTCATTTTTTTCTGACTTCAGTGAAAGCACACTTAGACATTTACAAGAAAACCATAAGAAAAGCACACAACAGAAAAGGAAACACAAAAAAAAAAAAAAAAAAAAAACCCACCATGGAAGCAAGATGTAGTTCCAAAGCACAGACTCTTATCTCTTACTTCAAAACTAACCTTTAGCCACTGATAGGCTCACTTGCTCAGATTCGTAAAACACAGCCCTAATTCTTTCTTTTAAAATCATAATCTTGTTCTCATTTGGTTTGTCAAACACGCATTTGCTTCCTGCTTTTGTACTTGTGTCCTGAAGTAATATCTTTGCTCAGGACCCTCTGGCTGCTAAATGGCTTTCTAGACCACTCCACATTGCACAGGCTCCTCTCAAGCCATTAACCTTTCTTTTCTTTCACAAGGAGGCCAATTCTTTATGTCAGAATACTTTTATGGTGCTTTGCAATCGACATAACACTTCTATCTACTTTATCTAATTTAATCTCAGATTAATCTTTTATGGTGGGGCAGTAGATCTTACATTCACCAGATTTGTGAGAATTTCAAAGTTGAGAATCTCAATGAACAACATTTCCACCATAAAATGCTAAGAAATAGTAATTTTTTAAAGCAATTCTACAAATACAGAGTGTCACATATAAAGTTATTAACATAAATATTGTTATTAATATTTAACTAATACTAAAGTTCTTCAAATAGAGTGTAGAGACTTTCCACTGGATATATAGGTACTTGGAAAACAATTTCCAGACCATAAACTTTCATATGTACTGTTTTCTAAAACTGATGTATCTGAGAACTTACATCTCAAACAAGTCTTTTTCCAACTTTTTTCAAAATCACTTTTCTTTCACTTTACGAAAGAAAAACATGCCTCTCACTTATTCATAATATTATTACCTTATATTGTCATAGGATTAAAAAAATCTCTAAGTGTTTAATATTAAGACTATTAAAAATATTGTAGGTGTTGGGAAATTAAATGATCTAAATTAATGGGCAACAATTCTTTTCAAACCTAATACTTTCCAATTTTCTTTCAATGCTGTTGAAGGACATCTTGATTGAGTTGTTAGCTGATATATCATTAAAATAATACTTAATAATAAATCACTAGGGCACATAACTTGAAAAGTGTTCAATGAATTAATTGTGCGTCAACATAATAAAACTTCCAATTCCTTCTATATCTTTATGTGGACATTTTTTAGCATTTGCAACTATAAAAACAAAAACAAGAATAGAATCGTATTCATCTACACATATATTTTAAGAGATTATTTCCAACAGTTCTTTTCTTTTATAATAACATCAAAATGTATTATATAATTATATTGTTTCTATATGTTGCATACTACTATAAATTATAATGATAATTCAATTCAAATATTTTTTTAAATGAAATCTTATGGTCCCAGAAAATTCACAAAAATTGAAATGCACATGTTTTTGTTTTAAAGAAATATGATAGCATGATCAAAAATAGACTTCCAAACATTAAACACATAAAAATAGGTAAAATTTTGAGGGTTAAGTGGAATGAAATATGAGTTTAAGGAGATAAAATTGATGTAACTTCCTCTTAAAAAGAGCTTGTTCAAATATTTTTGTAGTGGATAACAGTGGTTATCAAGTCACTGTGATATTTGGATTCTTTGGAACCAATTTAGAAATAACATAATAATTTTATTTAAAATTACCAATATGTATAGCATGCTAGAAATTAAATCATTTGCAAATTTAAACTTATGACAGAAAATTTAAATGTCAGTTTAAAATGCTTATGGGAGCATATAAGTTTTCAACATTCTTTTAGGGCATGCATGGAAAAAATTGTTGAAGACTTCTGCTTTTTACTGCAAGACATCAGTAGATTGAACATCTTTATGTATTTTTTTCTATCTCTATCCACCAGCACCAGCAGTTGATTGTTTTGTTTTCTTTTGTTTTGTTTTTCTCCAAAGCCTTCACTTCTTTTTTAATTGTTTCAAGAAAGTTACTGTGTATGCAGGGTCAAGCAGAAAACAATGAACCATGTGGCTAGTTGCCTGCTGAGCAGTTAACAAGGCTCCAGCCCCAGCTAACCGGCTCATTTCTGCACAACAGCCCTTTGGTACAAGGGCCTCAATTTCATGCCTCAGTAAAATGACAAATCACCACATGTCATGGTCTGTCATGGTCACTCGCACAGAGTTGACACCATGAACATTAAATCTGTAAATACTGTAGATCTACTGAAGTTCCCCATTTACAGATGAAGAAACTGATATTCCAGCAGGCTAGGTGACATGCCCAGATTTGCAGAGCTGGTAAAAGGCAGATCCAGGTCTTAAATCTATAACTCTGAATTTACATTTAGTATGCGCACAGACAAGGACTTGCACATACATGTGAGTGTATGTGTGTATATATATATATATATTTATGTATATATCAGTGTGTTTGTGTGTGTGTTAATAAACCCAAACTCATTAAACTAGTAGGACCATTGTATCTCAACATACCCTTACCTCAGAGACTATGTTGCCTGATGCATGGAGAAGGGTCTCTTTGATATGGGCTCCTTTGTGCTGTGGGATGCAAAAGAGAAATGGAGAACTGGATGACAATAGATTATGTGTACCCCTGCCAACCACAAGCCTTTATTTTTAAGTCCCACAGATAGAAAGGGGGTATATAAGCAGAAGATAAGGGGGTATTATGGGACTTTGTATGACATCAGGGCACAGAAAAGGTGAGTAGGTCTTCCAGAAGCCCAGATTTGAATTGGAGAAGAAAAGGGCCATTTTCCCTACTCTGCACAGAGCACAGACTGCTCTGGCACCCGAGAGCTGGCTGCTCTGGGAGCATCAGGAGAGGGCACCTTGACCAGAATAATTATCATTCTAAAGCTGCACAAGAGCAGCAGCAGCACCAGTAAGGTTACCTTCAGACAGGTTCATAAGTCCTAGGATACCAGGATTCCAATAATGAGCTAAGAGTGAAAAAGGACCATGGCATAAAAATGGTGGTGTATGAAAACGTACTAACTGGTGGATTGGTTCAAAACAAAATGTAAGACTCCAGAATGCTTTGGAATGCTTGTAGAAAATTTTCAAGGCCTTAATGTTTTATCTAAACAGGTAGAGTTAATGAACAAGAAAAATTGTATTAGTCTCATCATCTTATTTATATCCATACACTAGCAAGGCCTAGGTATTATTAGGTTGTATACACACACACTCACACACACGTACACACACTTGTACATTCCAATACTTGTTTATTATATATAAAAATGTATTTTGATAAATTGGCAAATGCTTCTAACATTCCTTCTCTTTTTACCTTATTTTTATCAGCCAGACATTCATTCATTAAACAAAATTTATTGAGTATTTATTGCACAAGGAATAAAATGATGATCAAGACACAAAGTCCCTGCTAATACAGAGCTAATATTATAGCGGAAAAGATGGATAATAACAAGTGGAAAAAAAGGTATGATTTCTAATAGTGATAACATTATGAAGTTCAGTTTCTTTATATGGATGTGAAAAAAAGATCTCTGTGGGAAACTGTGCAGAGACCTGAATCCATCATTTAAAGATCTAGTACAATGGTTTTCAACCTTGTTTGTAATTTAGCATTATCTGTGAAACTTTTTAAAAATTGATGCATAGGCCCCATTCAAAATCATTTAAATCAGAATGTCTGGTGATGGGGCTTAGACAGTTGTATTTTAATAGTCCCCAAGGAGATTCTAATATATAGTCATAGAAAGAGCAGAGCAAGCAAAGGAAATATCAAGGAATATATGTCCACGTACACGATTGGCATATTTAAGGAACAGCAAGGAGAAGATAAAAAAGACATGACGTCAGAAAAATAAGCAGCATCAGATCATGTAGGTTATAGTAATAGGTTTATATTTTATTTTAAGCGTAAAGGGAAGCCATTATATTATACTTATAGATCATGTTATGAGATGGGGGAAATAGGACAGAAACAGGAAAGATGGCCTTTTCTCAATGTAAAACACAGAGAAATACTCCTTGTGTTTTAGTCACAGGGTCGTGTTGATCATTCAGCCTCTGGCAAGTGACTCAGTTGTTCTTGTCAATGGAATCAGGGAGAAGTGGAATATTAATCTACTGGAGGAGATGAGTCCACATCATTCTGAAAAGAAAGAAAAGTGGAATCACAGTGTACCACTGAGTGTGCCCACACACACACACACACACACACACACACACACACACATCTTACATGCATATATATTTATAAGCAATATGTGTGTACATATCTAGGAACTTGTTTTAAAATTTATTGTAGGTAAAATATAAAAAATGACATCTCAATAAATAGCTACTAAAAATTATCATTATTTGACATTTTTTTTAACTTCTTAACTTTTCTATCTCAGTGTATGTACTTTCTCTGCTGTGGTATTCTGATTAGTCCTGTATGTTGAAAAGAGAAATGTAAAGAACTATTTATCTTCAAGATAAAATATTTAGACAATTAAGGCCAAGATCTGAGAATACATAAATGGTAATTTATACTTTTTAGAGCACTTAGCAAAGAAATAACTTGCTTGTTAATATCTCTCTCTATATCATCTATCTATCTCTATATCTATCTATTTATCTATCTATCTATCATCTATCTATCTATATACATATATATATATATGAAAATGCAGATATGCAGTTTGCTATGTTTTCTTATTTTATTTTATTGTAATGATTGCAAAATGTTATGAAGCGAGAATAATTTTGTTTCACCTGGAATAAAATGGAACATTTGTAAGGTCCAATCATTCCAGCGACTTCCATGCAGCATATTGGAAGATCTGTTAAAATTCCCACTACTATTTGAGTGCATAATTGTGTTTTCCTGTGGAAATAGAGAACTATTTTCCTACTCCCCACAAGCAAGTAATTCTGAACTTGCTATGCTATAAGAAATTGCACAAGGCTTCTTGGGAAGTCTAGTCCCTTGGTTAGAGTTTATGGGTACGAGAGATGACGTTCAGGTGTCACTAACCAGGACATTGAAATCCTGTTCCCCAAGTGATGCTCATGGTATTTTTGTCACATACCTGTCAACTTGTCCAGAGGCAAACCTGCTCCATAATCCATGCAAAGTCATTGTAGTGAAATAGAATCTGAGTTTGAGTCTTGGCTCTGCTACTTGCCAGCTAACTAACTTCTCTGACCCTTTGTTCCCCTCCACTGCACAATATAATTAACAACACCTGCCTTAGTGGGATTTTTGTAGCGATTAGAAATAACCACTTTCCTTTACGCCTCAAATCTAGTGTATAACTAGGGTTTTATTAAATTTAGCATGATATATTCAGTTTTCTGACATATGTATTTGATACAAATTACAGAAACTATAAGTGTTCATCAACTCTAATTGCTACAATGGCTTCCCATTTTAAAGCTATGATAATGAGTTTATTCTCCCCAAATAAACTCATTAACATGATTAAAAGATCCCTACCATCAGGACTTATGTTAATATAACAGCATTTCTTACTACATATTCCACCTTATATTCATTCTGATTCACCTAAACATTACTACTCAACTACATATTTTGTTCAAACATGCCAAGGATCATTTATTTTTTAATCTCAATGTTTTTGATCATATTGTTTCTCTCTACCTGGATTTTTTTCACATAACCCTAAAAATCTATGAAAATTCTTCTCATCTTTTAAAGTCCAAAGCAAATGCCTGCTTGCTAAAGTTATCCTTGATTTCTGTAGTGAGGATTCATATTATGTTTTCTGTTTCTCTATTATAGAACCATTTCACTACATTAGAGGTATTTGTATAATTTTGTTTTGCATATCGTATTGTAAATTCCCTGAGGAAAAAGATTTGGCATTGGTCATCTTTGCCTCGGTATTTTTCGATGTATAGAATTGATATAAAAACCTTAAGTTTTAATGTTTTAAGACAAAGATTTACATATAAATCACGTTTTACACTCATTGCTAGTTCTCTCTACATTATTTTTGTTCATCAGCACAAGAATAGTTTTAGCGTGATTCTTTATATTTGGGTATCCATATCAAAATTTGATGTGAAGACCAACTTCTTACAATTTAACTACATGAACCCTAACCCAGATTTCACTGAAATTTCTTTTAATAGAGCCTCTGTTCAATGCCTGAGCGTTAGCGGCTCTAAAATGTCCATCTTGAAAGTTTCAAACTTGGTTTCTCTAAAACCCTAAGTTTCTGTATTTCTCTATGACTCCTCCATTCTCTGGGAGTCACCATAGGTTAGTCTCCAGGTCTAGTGTCTTCACTAATGAGCACTGATGTATCTTCAAGTAAACTGTTTAAATTGTTTTAGTCCTACTAAAACAAAGTTTACTTTTAATATATGATTTTAATAGAAAATTTTATCATAATTTTTTCCCCTTCATAAATAATTTATTTTGGCTAGGAAGTCAACTGGTGGAAAAGGAAGAGGACTGTTTTATTGAGACTATTTTATCTCTCTTCTGGGCCAAGAAACATCAAAGGGCAACATTTTGGTAATGTGACATAGAGAATACAACCACAAATTTTCAGGAATTATGCCTACCAATGGAGCTCAATGGTGTGTTCCCTGAATCAGCTTTAGCAACAACTATTTCATTTGTGCCCTTTTCAGGAACACCTATTCAAGATATTTACAACTCAGATATGCAGGTTAGTTCTGCTATTATGTGCTCTATATATTCTTTTCAATCTTTTCTCTCCCATGTAAAAGTGTAAAAATAGGTTTTATTGAGGTTTCAGGCCATCTTTGGCGCCACAGTAGCTCAAGAAGAACCTTTTATTTTTTAAAATAAAATTGTAAATGTCCTCAGACTGTCTTGTACAGGAGACTGAACTCTTACACTATTTAAAAATTTTATGTGATCATAAATCTGTTCCATAGTAAATTACTGTTTTACAATACATTGTAACTTTTTTCCTTACTTTCATTTTTTCCAAGGGATATGTGTGAATTTTATTAGTTCTGTTTTGTTCACACACACACACACACACACACACACACACACACACACATTGTGGTATTTTTAATTTGGAAAATATCTTTTCATTCATTTCATTCATTAATGACATTTGCATGAATTAAGAGAACAGCATATTCGTAAACTAGTCAGTTTTCAATATTTGAACTGGAATTTAAGAACACAATGAATAAATGTGTGGATGGAGCAGTACAACCAAATAGTCCTGAGGGCCCCCACTCATGTGTTGTCTTGCCATGTATACGTAATCCAGCAAAGCATCAGTGCTAATTTCTCCAAGGATTATCTTTAGTTTAGAAAGAAGTTTCTCATGCAGTTCCATACTTTATAGCACCCTCTTTTTCTATAGCAAGCAAATTCTAATCTGTATTAATGGAAAATATATTTAAATTGGGGACTTACAGAACAGCTTCTGTGCCTCAGCAATATAACATGAGAATGTTTTTCATCTGCTTAGAACATTTTTTCTTTTAAGAATTTTTAGGTATTTAAAGTCATTGTTGCCATAAGTTCATGTAGCCTTCTTGGAAATGAGAGATCTGTAATAAAGTACCTGTTTTCTAATTGATAATGTACATAAGCTAGAGTGAAGACATTTTCTCAAGGTCCCATGATGTATTTTTAAAGACATGTATATGTATGTATATTTATGCTAAAATATGGGAGAGATGAAATATCTTGAATCTTAAGCTCTAGGTACTTAACTCCATTACAAAAAAGGATCTTATCAGATGTACAAACTTCTTCTTTGTGCCTGTAATGGACATCTGTCTTTCTTTTTTTTTTTGGTTTTGGCTTCCTAATATCTATTGTTGATTCTTGATAGAGACAGGACCCTGTCACACTAGAGAAACCAAGGAGGATAGATTTCCACCTCTGCCATCTTAGAATTTAGAAAAGGGACACACTGCTTAGAGTCAGAAAAAGAGGTCCTACTACCTGGCATTTAAAATCTTGAAGTGAGCTGCAAGAATTTAGAGGGATTTAGAGATTATTCATGGTGCTAATGTTGAAGAACAGAGAACTCTGGTGGGGGCAGTCAGTGTTCCATGGCAGTGCGATCAGCATCACATCCTAACCACACGGTGCCTGAGAAGTGGTTTCTGTTTGGAGCTTAACTTGGTGGCCATCAGTGTTTCCCAGCAATTTCTTGAGTCCAGTTTTTTATCCTTCACAACTGTTTATATAGGTTCAATATATTCTTTTTCCACTTAAATTACAGTTGGTTATGGTTATTTAGAATCCAGAACTTTGACTGGAATTTTTTACAGAGCACTATGAACATCCAGGCCACAGAAATGACGTGTATGCTTCTTATGGAGACCTTTTCAGGAGCCAAGTGAGAGGGCTTCAAAAGTAAAACATCCCAGAAATGTAATGGATTTGATTTTCATTCCAGGTCAATAGTTGAAGGAATGGGGATATAAAAAATAAATCTAAAAGTAGATATAATTACAAGAAGCTATACTTGGTGATATGGTATAAAAGAATCCTGGGAAAACTTTCTCCATCACTCAGTTAGCCTGATGACCTTGAATGAAGTACTTTCTATCTCTAAACAATTGCCTCTTCGTCTGTATAACCAACTGCAGAACCTATTCAGAGGGCTGCTAAGAAAAATAAAAAATAAATATATAGTAAGCAAATAAAAGATATGATTAAAGTAGCCTTACCATTATTGTTATATTTTTATTCTATAATAGATGAGTATCAGGCACTTAACCTAGTTTCCATTTTATAATGACTTTCCACAATAAAAAAGTTTTATTCCTTTCCTACAGGTTATAGGCTCGGCACAGTGGGAAATGGGCCGTCTTTACAGTCAAACATAGACCTGGGTTTGAATCCTTGTTTACTCAAACTCTCTGAGCACAAGCACTCTATATAATACGACAGTATAAAATAGATATATTAATATTAATTTCAGGGATCCTATAAAATTTTAATAATAATTTATCTATGTATGTTTAAATGGTTATGTGTAAATGAGTGTAAGTGTGCTAGTTCTGCCATGTATTGGTATGTAACATGATAAACTTATTAACCACTCTGAAATTCAGTTTTCTTAAATGTAAAATGAGTATGATAATAGCAACTATCTCATAATTTTGTTTAGAATGTTAAATGACAATAATATAAAAACATTTAGAACATTGTCTGGCATATAATAAGCTGTCAATGACTATTAGCTATTATTATTATTATTATTATTATTAAGCGAAACAACTTACACACTTTTTGTTATTTAGTAGACACTCAATAAATAATTATTTGAGTGTTCATTATTAGTTTCACTTGCACACAGCTAAATTATGATTGCAACATTCGACCGGAAATTATTCCTTGAGACCAAGGAAATAAAGTAAAATATACTCACTCCTAGTTTGTCGTCTATCTACTTAAGACAGAGACTTTTTAAGTTCTTACCACCAGTCAAGCATTTATTTGCCATCAACCACAACTAATTTTAAACTTCAAGGAATGCTGGATACTTGTAAGTTGCAGCTGCTTGACTCTCAGGACTGGAGTTAGTACTCCTATCATTCTGCATCACACCTCCTCATGTACCCATGTTACATTCTTGCTTTTACTCACACATTTTTATCTTCTTCTACCTGGACAAGGAAATTGTGTCTAGACTGTCTACTCCTGTCTGTCATGAGTGGGTCTCAGAATCAGGGGGTGCTGCTGCTAGGAATTAACTCCAGGTCTATACTTTAGATAATGTCCTGAACCATTGTAGCCAGCCCCTCCTTTTAAGCCACTGATTGAAAGAGCCCTGGTGTGCTCTAGTGAGAAAAGAGATCGAATACTACCAGCCTGGGTTAAGGGAAAGACTGATAGGAAGTTCTACAGTGTGTCAGTCGAGCAAGGCCTTTGAAACATCAGTATAGTTATGATGAAATGAAACAAAACAGAAGAAATTGTGCCAGGAACTGTGTGTATGTTTCGAAGCAATGCTATGATAAAGAAGCAATAATGAAAATATTTAACCATACCTATGTCCAGAGCATCAAACAATCAGAATGGCATGGATCAATCACAATGGACACTGTACACAAGGAGTTTGCTAAAGTGTACCAGTGGAATATTGCACTTGTTAAGGCAATGTGCTTGTGGTAAGGGGATGATCCCTCAAGGAACATAAATTACAATGTTTTAGTAGCAAAAAAAAAAAAAAGCTACTAAATTGCCTTTTAAAAGAGATAATGCTGATAAACAGAGACTCATGGACATGGACTATAGACTAGTGGTTACCAGAGGATTATAGACTAGTGGTTACTAGTGGGGTGGGGGAGGAGGAGTGTGGTAGACAGGGTAAAGGGGGTCAAATATAGGGGGTTGGGGGAGGGTGAAGTGGGCAAAGGGGATCGAATATATGGTAGCTGAAAGAAACTGGACTTTAGGTGGTAAACACACAATAGACTATATGGATGTCAAATTATAATGTACATCTAAAAATTATATAACTGTATTAACCAATGTTACCCCAATAAACTTAATTAAAAAATAAAAATATGAAAAATAAAATAAAATAATAAAAGAGATAATGCTGAATAACTGCAGGAGCCATATTTGTTGAGCTGTATATGCAAACTTGGGGCCACAGGTAAACTGCAGTGATGTACAGTAGTCTCCCCACATGAGGGATAAGTTTCAAGATCCCCAGGGAATGCCTGAAACTACATAGTACCGAAACATACACATACTATTTTTCCTATGCATAAATAACTACAATAGAATTTAATTTTTAGATTAGGCACAGTAAGAAATTAACAACAATAATAAAATAAAACAATTATAACAATATGCTGTAATAAAAGTTATGTAAATGTGGTCACTCTCAAAATATCTTATTGTATTCTATTCACTTTTCTTCTTATGATGATGTCAGATGATGCAGTGCCTACGTGATGAGATCAAGTGAGGTGAGCGATGCAGGCATTATGACGTAGTGGTAGGCTATTACGAGGGCTACTTGAACACAAGCCCTGAGATATTATGACAGTGGATCCGATAACCGAGAGGGCTACTAAGTGACTAAGAGTGGAGCTTATTCAGTTTGGATACACTGGACGAAGGGCAGAATGGAGCAGAGCAGAGTAAGATTTCATCATGCTACTCAGAGCAATTTAAAACTTATGAATTGTTGAAGAAATTTTACATTTAATATTTCTGTACTGCAGTTGACCACAGGTAGCTAAAATCAGAGGAAAAGAAATTGTGGATAAGAGGTGGGGGAAGCCACTGTACCTGTTTTACTGGGCCTCGATTGGAGGCGTGCATAAAAATAAATTATATAGTTTTTGACTGGTGAGAATCTTATCCCTGAGTATAGTAAAAAGTACAAGCAGACAAAGATATGGTTAAAAACAAAACTAATGCAAATGAGTAAAGAATGAAAAATGGTGTAGTAAATTTATATGCGTAAATAAATATCAAACCAGATTTTATATTCTGGGTTTTCCCCAAAATTGATGGGGTCATCATTTACTTTAATATTTAAATAAAAATGGCTTGCACCCAGCCCGTATGCATTGGAAAATCGTGTGGGATGGACGTTTTAACCTTTCCTACCTCCAATGGCCCCTCTGGTTATCTCTTACTCTGGTCTCCTGCCTCTATTGGATCTGAGTTTAACTCAGGCTTCACCTCCTTTCTTTGCACTAGGTCATCCTAAATCCAGAGTATGGTCCTTTGAGCTGTTATTATCTTATTTAATTGTTGCCACTGTAATAGTTGAAAAGCAATGTTTTCTTTTAATTTAAATTTATTTTAATATTGGCAGTCATTTATTTTCCACATTACTATTTGTGTTTCTTTAGTAAATTATCTGCTAATCTATTTTTCTATAAAAATATTTTTCTCTTGGCGTATTATCTTATATATTATTATAAGTTTCCTAAGAATTAAACAAATTGTTAATATTTTATCAGTATGTATATAATTTACCTTTAAATTTGTTTATGTTATATATGGCATATAAAAGGTTAAATTTTTCAGAAGGTATATTTATCAATCTTTTTCTTTATGAGTTGTGTTTGGTTTTGAAAACAAAAAAAATCTGACGATCAGATAAAATGTTTCATTTTTGTTTTTTTAAAAAATATAGATTCTTATTTTGTAAAAATGGATAAACTAAGAAGGCACAAAATGAGAAATAAAATCATGTGAAAATTTCTCCTCTCAGAGATAGCCAGTATGTTTTATGTACACATATTTAACAGTTCTATAAGAAAATATAAATCTTAACTACTATACAATTTTATATTCTTTATTTAATATAATACTGAAAGCTTGACGATAAGGTTTATTTTTATAGAACATATGTTATTTCAATTTTGTAACTATATTCCCCATGTTTCTCAGCATTATAAACTCTCTCTAAATAAAAGTATTTCTGCTTCCCAGGATTTAGCTGCTGCGTAGGGCTGTCCACGTGGGCAACGCTCTGTCGGTAATTGATGTCTGTTATTTGAAGCATTTGCTCTTGGGATTTATGATTTGGTGCTGGCACAGGCATTTCTTATTATCTGAACCCAATCTTTTCTTTAAAATGTGTAGGATAGAGAATATTGGTATGGTAAAGTCTTATAGTCCACATTTTAAATAAAATAAATAAAAATGGATTTAAAACCCATCCCAAATCCCCAAACATAGCAATCCCATTCCTAGGTATTTATATAAGAGAAATGAAAACTCCTATTCAAATAGTTCATAGAAACTATATTTGTCATGGCTTCCAGCTAGAAACAACCCAAATATGCATCAACTAGTAAATGGATAAATACAGCGTGGTACCTCCATAGTATTATTCAGCAACATAAAAGAATTATTGATAACATTAAAAATATGAATTTCAAAGCATTGTTTAAGTGAAAGGGGTCAGAGAAAAAACTAATACTGTATTATTTCATTTATATAAACTCTTAGAGAAAGGCTAAATTTTAGTGACATATCAGTGTTGCTAGGGACTAGGCTCTAAGAGAGAAGTTGACTGTAAAGCAGATCACGATAACTTCACAGGGCTGATAAAAATATTCTCTATCACAATTGTGGTTACAAGATTTCATTTTAAAAGGTTATATATCAGCAAAAATATTGACATTATGAACATTTAATTCCCTCTAAACATTTTTTTTTTTTTGGTTAGGATAAATAAAGTACCTCTAAGTGACAGAGTAGCACAGTAAATAACAAATTGATGAGTCTACAAAAAATGCATTTGGTTTACTTCCCACATCCTAAGAAAGTGAGAAACTCTACTGATTAGGTAAAAAAAGAAGTCTTCACAAGTCAGGTGGTTTCCATGTTTTATTTCTAACAAAATTGGAGGAAGATGTAATTTATCCTCTTATAGGTCATTAAATATAATTTTGATGATAGAGCACTTCATGTTTCTTTGACATATAATTCAGAATAAGTTCAAATAATTAAAAAACATTGTATAATAAAATTTCTTTCCATCCCATCTACTTATTCATCTACTTGTTAAAATGGATAGGTTTTTAAATATTCGCATTTAAAAAAATGCAACATAGAACTAGAATTGATACTTAAAGAACAATCTTATTCCAACAATATGAATATTCATTAATAACAAAAATAATCTTCATCTATAATATGCAAGGTCTATATTTTTATTAAAGTATGCATTTCTAACAGTTGTTTATATGTTTATTATTCATCAGGTTAGGTACTAAATGAATCTTTTTTGATTAATTGGGTACTAATAATCATGATAAATTAATCTAGAAACAAAAACAATTTTAATATTTAGGCCCTACGTTCAGAGGCAAATTAAAATATTTCTACATCGACATTTATATTTATTTTTATTTTTTGGTTGCAGACTTACAAAACATTGGTAAAATTTTTAGAGAATAAAAAAATAGAATAATACTACATGGGGGAAGTGGGATGGAAATGTAAATTTTCAGTCTCTGAAAAAAGAGATTCTTCTATTTTTAAATGGATATTGTTACTAAGGCATTTAGATTCTATTTATTCTATTCTATTTAGATTCTATTGGATACAATTTAAAAAGGGATGTAACAGTTTTATTTTAAAATGTCAATGTTTCCAAAACACTGAAAATCACATTTCTTGAAACTACTTATAATAAACATTTAAATTAATTTAAAAGTATGAGTGGGTAAATACTTTTCATAATTATTTTAGAGGTTATTTGAGCAAAACTATTTTTTAATGTTGTTATGTTGACTGAGTAACTTTTTCCATGCAAGGTTTTATTCTTCTACTAAATTTTGGCGCCAGTATATCTTAGTTTTCCCTTTCCTCCCTTCTTTTTATTGCTATTTTTAATCTCAATTTACTTGCTTCGCACCTCCATTTACTGTTTTTTCTTTTTTCGATCTGCTCTCCTCTAATAACTCTTTCTTCCCATTCTATTTACCATCTTTGCTCATCCTATTATGAATACCAGAAAGATTTGTTGTTGTTCTTTTAATTGATCAATTTCAAGATCTACTTTTCTCTGATTCTTCAGAATAATGTTTCTTCCCACTTTATTTGCATTATTTTCTCATAAAGCTCATTCGTGTTTTATCTCTGTACTTACCTTTAAAAAAAAGAAAAAGTCTATGCAAAAATGATGGTTGCCAATAGACAGGTGATGGAGATCTTTCTAGACTCCATTCACTGTTCCCTTGACCATAGAAAGTCTATTCAGAAGCATGTACAGGAAGGATGACAAACAGATGTCTCAACCCATAGATATGTATTGTGTCTCTCCTGCATTCACTTTTTACAGCTTCTGAGGTAAAGAAATATCTTTTCCAACTCTACTGCTAGTTTCTTGGATTCTCTGAAATCAGAATGTATTTTTTTAAACTACCTTTATGCACATCTCGATATTTACTCATTATTACCTCATATATAATATGTTGCTAGCATTTAATAGGATTAAGCATACCATCAAAAGCTCTCTCTCTCTCTCTCACACACACACACACACACACACACACACACACACTCTGCAGGCCATGTTTTTTGCATCATCATGATATCCAAAAAACAATACCTGCACAATAAAAGAATGATTAACAAGTTTGATTGTTGATGTAGAAGACTGTTTAAATAATATTAGCTTTTTAAATAATATTTTATAGACTAGAGGTACCATAATTCTCACTCTAAGAACTAAATGTTCTCAAACATTTTGACATTTAGATTATTTCCAAAGTTTCTTTTACCTAGTTTCCATTCCTGCTAGTCCTATAATAAATACCTTTATACATAGAGGTGTGGATCCTTTTGGATATTTCCCTAAGAAAGACTCACTAGTGTTAAAAGTAAAGAACACTGTGAGAGCCAGCTCAGATTGCCCTGTTGCTTTCAAAAGGACTCTCCTGGATATTAAAGGCATCGGCAAAAAATGAGCTATCTTATTTTATTGCAAAATTACTACATTTAAAAAGGCAATTTCAAACATCTTTTCTTCTTTCCCCATGAGAGATTAAGGATCCATCACTTTTCTTTCTAGCCCTCTTTTAGGAGAAATATTGTTAGGGCAAACAAATGTGAATGATTTACCAGTTCTGGTAAAAATCTTTTCTTACTGTTGGTTTCCTATAGCTTAAACAAATTTCATAGAAATTTTCATGAACCATTGAGAACTTGGTGAGACTATGCTGAATGGTATTAAAACAGTACAATATTTGGAGAAATGTCATTGCTGTTTTAGATCTGAGAAAACTGAAAGCAAACACAGAAGTGTTAAAGTCTAAAGGTGAGACTAAGAGGTCTATTTCCTAGTTACTCACTAACCTCATCAAAACCATTCTGATTTTTGGTTTCTCACCTTCCCAGGTTTGTTTATTACATTTATCTGGTTGTCAGTAAGTCTTGATTAAGGTGTTAATTGGAAATTAATTGATCCCAAAAATTGCAAGAAAAGGCATTAAAGCTATTTTTGAACATAAAATCTGTTAGCTCTCAGCAACCTCCAGGTCACACGCTATGTTTATACTATATTGCTTGGAATTTGAATGCGGGTTTGTAACTATTGAAGTTATGTATTTCAACTGACTGCACCCTCAGAAACCCAGAGGAATCTATTGTACTTTTCGGTACATATTATTTAGGAAATTGCTTTGGATGAGCATCTTCAAAGATTAAGTTAAATTGTCTATTAAAACAATAACAACAGCAACAACAAGGAGATATATATCTTGAATGGAGGAATATCTATAAATATATTTCATTTCACAGATAAAACCCAGAGAACCAGAGAATTTTTGAGTACTTGAGTTAACACAGCATGTACTGTAAAATGGCAGATTAGAAATCTAGGTCTGTTGCATTGAGCTAAATTTTTATTTTCAGCATAATATTTTTCCAGGTACTGTCACAGCCTCCAGAGAATTATACATCTTCTTGAACACCAGAGTTAAGCAAAACAAACTAAAAAGAAGTTTTTTTGTACTCTATATTAAATTAAATTTCAGGTAACAGTAATGTGTTCAACTTCTCTCTTGGAAAAGAAATCTAAATTAATTAAAGCCCTTATTTGATCCTTTTTATGGATCTTGGTTTGGTGTAAAGATCTGGGGCTTTTGCTTCATTTTGGGAAAAGGCAATGTGTCTTTGTCTTGTCAACGCTTGCTGTGTAGGCTATTTCAAACATGGGAGGTAATTTTGTTCCTGGTAGAGTTTGTAGTTTATTGGTTTTCTGGAACAGAAAGTAACAAATTCCTTAATATGAAGAGCAGATCCCAGATCCCACTCAATTAAGAGTTTATGTAAATTAAGGACGTGGTGGGACAGAGTTCTTTCTGACATGATTTTTCTTCTAACTTGTCCTTTAAGGGCCAAACTGAATTACTTTATATTGGATATTAATGAATATCACCTGTGATTCTTTCTTTAAACAGAAAAGAAAAATAATAGTTTAAATTCAGGTAAGAATATAAAGAAAAACTACTCTGATATAACACAAGAGTAACTGACATATAAATTGTGACTTTTTGTGAAATCCACTGTGGTAACTTTTAAAATAAGGTTATTTTATTTTATTTTTTTCACTCTGAGTTCAAAGGGTCAGAGCTAGTACATAGATGAAAAAAAAAAAAAAGTCTGTGCTCTTTGTTGTTACCTCTACCCCCTCTTCAGGACACTATCTGGCTCTTCATGGATTCTGCTGCTTAAAATCCCTCATCACTTAGTCCAAACCATTTAGCACCATAGACATAGTCCTTCATACTTCAGCTTTTCCCAGCAGCACAGCTTTTGTTCTTTCACAGAAAGAACAGAAAGCTGTTAGCCACAGCTTTCTGCATTTTAGTCATACCATACAGCAAATTATTTTTTCCCCAAACACCTGTGCTTCCTATCTACCTTCAGCTCTCTTCCTCCTTCAAGTCTGAAGTGCAGAGGGCCAAGTTAGAGGGGCTTGCAGACACTGTATAAACCACCAGTAATGAAATATACATTACCTGCCTTTGAAAAATTAAGCAGAGGTTAGGTCTGCTCAACTCAGGCAACTCAGTTCCCAGGACTGGTTAAAAGCCACGCACTAACTTCATTTCCTAGTTTACCTTCGTTTTTTAAAGAAAAGAAAATATGGATTTAATTGATGAATGGAAGAGTTAGGCAAATATCACTAGTTGCCTCCTAAAATTTTATTCTTTTCTTTTTGCTAATTAATAGTGATTTAATTCTATTTAGGGTAGTCACAGATTCAGCCTTTCAGTTTTTCTTACTTTTTCCACTTGGAATGCAGACGCAAAAGTTCTGAACATACAACAGCCATTTTGCAACCAAGAGGTAACTATCATGAGTCAAAGGCCTATGCTCTGAATATAACTGAGGCGAAAGACAGGAAGATCTTGGATCCTAGATAGCATCACTGAAATGTCACTAGCTCTGGTGTGTCCACATTGGAATTTTTGTTTATAGAGACAAATTGACTCCTGTTTGAGAGCTTCGGTTTTTGCAACTGAGTACATTACTAATTATATAAAGAGCTCAATAGAAATTTGGATTTTGTAATTTTATTAAATTGCCAACAATTTTCCTACTGAGTTTTCTGTAGATCACCACCCATTTGCTTGCTCCATTATTGCTCATTCTCAGATTTCCTCATTACCTACATCTCCGTCATCCCCAGTTCAGTCAGTTGTCAACATTTAATCCCAATTTAGGCTCTAGTTTTTCACCTAATCCCAGTTGACAATTACTTTCCTTCCTTTGATTTCTCCCAGCTCCAGGAAACGACTTCCTGATCTTGCCATCAGTTCTTCATCTCACACATCTACCTCATGTAAGAAGAACCTACCCCTGCCTTCCTCTGACACACAGTCCTTGGATCCCTTTACCTCACTTGATCTTCTTCTGTCTAGAGAAGGGATCAGACAGATTTAGAGGCAAAAAACAATTTCCAATAATGCCTGAAACTGGCTACCAACCCAATGAACATTTAATGGCCAAAATAACTTGTATTTGGAATAGACCGATTTATCTTCCTTTTCAAACTTGCGAAATCCTATTTTGGAGATCAGTTGTCCTCTAGCTTGTGGAAGAATAATGGTTATGTACAGCTTGCTGGATGACTTTATTTTCATTTTATGATGAGGGGCTATTTCAGGAACTGGTTCAGTGACAAAAGTGATCTTTTGCCAGTTTCAAAGATAAACAGACTCAAGCAGTCAAAACGATTTCATAAGTTTTCATCAAATCTATAACTCTGACTTGAACCTTTCATTAGATTGAATTGAATTAATACATCTAGAACAAAATGCAAAGGGACTCCAATGATTAAATTAACACATCTGGAACAAAATGCAAAGGGGCACTACTTCAGAAAATATTTTTGAAGAATTAGCACCCTTGCAGAACTAGAGAAGGGTAGCTTATAAATTTTTATAATTTGCAGACTGCTTCAGAAGTCTAGCCACTGACATGGCCACCTACCAGGTTTCTTGTGCCATTCACACAATTTTCTGAAAGAAGTACTCCTTCTCAGAGATGCAAATGATTGTAGCCATTCCTGGGTGTGACAGGGAGCCTTGGTACATACTATGATCACATCTGTTCTCTTAGAAAAGTCTGACACTAGGACTTCAATCAAAGATGACAGTTTTAAGATGGGCATTTGATCCATGCCAGGTACATTAGAATCCTTCCCTGGTAATGCAGAATTATAACTAAGATATATGAGCTGCAGTATAGATATTTTTCAATAGAAGAAGTAAAAATTTCAAAATTGTTGAAGCCAAGATCTGTAATATGGGCTAAAAAGCAAAAAAAAAGTCAATTTTCAAGGAGAGATCAAACAATATCAAACATTCAGAAAGAATCGTAAATGAGAGATGGAGAGAAATAATTTCCTAGTCTCCCCAAGGCATCCCAGCCTTTGATTGCAGTCTGTACCCAAGTCCTAATTCACAGCACTTACTGTACTTGAAATGTCCTAGTACCTTCATAATGAATTCACTCTTTTTGCCAAATTTAGTGCCACCTGGTTCTTTTATAGACGTAGTAAATTTCTGTTTTCTGCAGCAAATGTCCTTTTAGCAAAGTGTATGGAAAATGTTTTGTTTCAATAAGAGGAAACTATTTTCTTTCATTCATTTATTGAAAAAGCTGTTTTCTATAAACCACTATGCTATATTTTTAGGCAGTCACAGCTGAATCACATATGGGTTCTGCAATCCAGGAACACATGGGGAGATAATACATGTATCTCAATAGATAGTTGCATGTGGAAAGTTGTGAATACCATGAAAATGGCAGATCAACATGCTGTGGAAATTATTTCCTGCAGTAATCCAAGAAAAGTTCAGGAATTGGTGGAATTTGCTTCTGTATGTGACCAAGGAGCATCATTCGGGTATGTGGGATTAGGAGGAAAGAATTCTTGATAGAGAGAATGTGAACATGATTGAAAATAGAAAGAAGGCAGGCATGTAAGCAACAGTTCAGTGTGACTAAAATAAAAGGTTTGCAAATAGATACAGACATTAAGATTAGAAAGGTAGATAAGGGCCAGATTAATGGAGGCCTTTAAAACTCATGTAGTAAATTTAGACTTTATCATGGTAGCCATAAGAAGTCAATAAAGATCTTTGAGCCAGGGAATGACATCAGGAGTGACTCAGGAAAGAATCAAGTAGCAGTAAAAATGATGGACTATAGGAAAATCGAGGATGCCAACGAGAAAGCTAGTTCAGTGCTCCATTTAAGTGGTAATAAAGAGTGGAGAAGAAAGAATTTTCTTTAGCAGCATTTTGAGAGTTTCGGTGTCATTAAGAAAAAGTGACATGGTAGACAGCAGAAGTGCTTCAGGAAGAGGCTAAGGAGGTAAGATGGTTGGGACCCAGCTGAGTGAGGCAATGAGCTGGGAGCCTAGTTGACAGAGTGTGGATGGATGTATACGAATGGTCTGCATTGGGTATTAATGAGAACATGAAGGGAGTCAATAGAGAAAGAGTCCTTCATATAAGAGAGCAATTATAAAATGAAGAGATTAAGAAAACCGAAGGTAAGAGTTAGATTGGAGACATAGGATGCAAATCTATAACCAATTAATATGTAATAATTGCCGATATAGTCCCATGAATAGTCACAAATGAAATCGCATTTCAATGTTATCTACATTTTATAGATCTAGAAAAGTTGAGAAATGACTAAAATAAGCCCATTTTAAGTGGTACAACTGAAATTTCAACACCATTTTTCTGGTGTCTTGATTATTTGATGTTAATTCTTTGCCTCATATCACATTACATCATCAAAATTAGGAGACGTGAAGGAGCATAAACATGGAGCTATACCATGTGTTAACGGGAATGTCATTCTACTGAATATCCAGCCCTCTTAAGCCATCTTTTTCAAGTGCTGAAACCAGATCAAAGTAATTTCCAGGTAGGCCGTTGGCTATTACTAAATAATTCATGATATGAAATTAATGAATAAATGCCAGGGGTAAGAAATTATATATTTTGATATTGTAACAAAATCAATAAAATGCAACTACCAGATTGTTTTTTTCCCCAGTTTCATAGCTTGTTAATTTTGTGACTATTCATTTGAGTAACTATATCCAAAATATGAGAGTAAAAAGACTAGTGGACATTTATTTGGATTATAAATGAGAAGTTCCAGAAGTGTGTGACAGCTACATGAACATAAAACAAATTTATTGTAATTAATGTTATTACCATGAATAAGAAATAAATTCATAACATTCAATATGTAAATACTAAGCAAAGCATGTAATTTGTCTCTTTTTGAAATTAATCTCACATTCACATTAATATGATTTATGTTATTGTAATATACACTATGCCTCTGGAATCAAAGTGGGGATGATTAGTTCTTTATGTGACCTTAATAACAAATAATGTGCTAACAGGATCACAAATATCAACTAAAATTAATTTATATTTCTGATATTCTTAAAATAGCTTCCTGGATTTGAACTTTGAATGGTAATATAATGAATAAAAATAAACATAAGTTCCATGACATATTAAAATGTCAAAACAGAGGATACCTATGGTCATAGTTCTAAGCATGGGTCATAGATCACAGAATGTTAGAGGGAGGAAGGACCTTAGAGGTCATTCAGTTCAATAACTTCATTTAGTAAATGAGGAAAGGGAAGGCCAGAGACACTGGGGACTTCTCCAGAGTTCAATGCACAATTACAAAGTGGCAGTGCCAAGAATACAGTTTAGACCTCCTGACTTCAGCACATTGTTCTTTTTGCTACATCATGCTGCCTGAAGAATCATTTTTCATCATCTTAAAATGCTACCATACTATTTTAACAAGTGAAAAAATAATGGACATATATTTTTTGCTTTTTAAATAAGAAGAAAGTACTTCCATTAATTACAATAAAATAGTATTTACCACAACCCAAGCTCAGATGATAGCTTTGTTTCTCATACACCCGACAGCAATAGGCTTTCTAGATTTAAGGACATTTTGTCACACTGATGATCTTTTTAAATGAGCTGCATTTTTAGTAAAACAAATGATTTGCATAATTATAATTCTCACGATACAAAAGAGGAAATCATTACAGAATTGATATTGTAGCAAATTGGAAATTAAAGTAACACTTTTTTTTTTACTATTCAGGTAAAATTTACAAAAAGAGAGAGGCATAGATCTCAAGTGTGCTCTTTGATGAATTCTGACAATAGCATATACTCATGTAATCCACACCTGGATCAAGATAATAGACTACTTTCACACCCCAGAAAAAGCCTATGGGCCCTCCCAATCGATAAACTCACCATCCTCCCATGGAAGAAACTACAAATGTTTTGATCAAACTACTTGCCTTTATTTTTATTGAATTGTAGGAGTGTTTGGTCTATTCTGTGTATAAGTTCTTTGTCCTATATATGCATTGCAAATATTTTCTGCCAGTCTGCGGCTTATCTACACTCTTACTGAACAGTGTCTTTTGATAAGCAGAAGCATTTATTTTTGATGAGAAACATTTTAGCAATTGTTTAATGATTCTTGCTTTTTATGTCCTAAAAAATGTTTGTGTATCTCAAGGTATTAAACATATTATTCAATGTTTTCTTCTTGAAGCTTTGTAGTTTTAGCTCTCAGGTTTAATTCTAAGATCCATGTCAAGTTGAATTTTACATATGAGTGAGGTATGAGGCAAGGTTTCTTCCCTAGATCAAAATCCTGTTTTTCCAGCACCATTTGTAGAAATGACGTTTCTTACCCATTGGATTGATTTGGAGTCTTAGTTAAAACTTCACGATAAATGTATGAGTTTAGTTCTGGACTCTAACCTTCTTCTTTGATATATTTATTATGTCTGTCAAAAGCATACTATCTTTTAAATTTTTTATAAGTCCTCAAATCATTCATAAGTACTCAAACTTTGTTGTTGTTTTCCTTTTTCAAGATTTCTTAAAATTCCAAGTCCTTGCATGTCCATGTAAATTTTAAAAGCAGCTTGTTGATTTCCATTTTAAAAAATGAATGAGATTTTGATTAGGATTGTGTTAAACTGTAGTTCAATTTGAAGAGAATTGACACCTTAATAGTTCTGAATTTTCCAAAACATATAAGCGTGATATGCATCTCTATTTATTTAAGTCCTTTTATATTTTTCTCTGTAGTGATTTGCAGTTTTCAATATACAAGACTTGTACTTACTTTAATGTTAAGATTATTTTAAGTACTTTATGTTTTCAAATGCTAATGTGAATAGTATATATTGTTAATTAATTTTCATTCATTTGAGATTACCATATAAACTGACTTCATATCCTATAATTTTGCTAAATTCACTTATTAGTTCAAGTAGCTACTTTATGAATTGCTTAGAATTTTTATGTATAATACCATATTTTCAATAAAAACAGTTTTACTTCTTCTTTCCATTCTACATGACTTTCATTTTTTTCTTTTTCCTCCTAATTTGTTTCACTGTATAATTTAAATTACAAAGTAGAAAAGAAGTGGTGGAAGCCACTGGCCTTTTTCTTGCTCTTGGGGCAAAAGTGTTCAGTTATTCATCATTAGGTGTTATACTGGCTATAGATTTTCCTCAGATTACCTTAATCAGAATAAAATCTTTTTCTCTTAGTTTAGAGAGTTTTGATTCAAATGGCTTGTGAATTTTGTCAAATGTTTTCAATGCATTTTCTGTGGTGTTTGTATATTTTTTAGAGTGTTCTGAATTGTTCTGTTAAAGTTGTAAATTATATTGACTTTTGAATGTCAAAATGCATAAATGGAATAATCCCCACTGGTGTGTACTTGGCAGGTGTTGTGTATGTGTATATTGCTATTGTCTTGTTAAAGAATTTTGCTTATGAAGAATTTCATTCTGTAGATATATTTTATTGTAATGTCTATCTGTATTAGATATTGAGGTAATACTGACTTTATTAAATGAGTTTTAAAGTGTTCCCTTCTATTTTGTGAATGAGTTTATATAGGATATATATTTCTTTCTTAAAATTTTGATTGAAATCACAAGTGAAGCAATTCGGGTCAGGAGTTTTCTTTTAGGGAATGTTTTTTAATTACTAATTATATTTTCTAATAGATATTGGGAAATTCAAAGTTTCTATTTTTTAAATCAATTTGGGTCTTTTTCCCCAAGAAATCTGTCCATTTCATCAAAATTATTGAGCTTATTGGCAAAAATTGTTCTTAATATTTTTTAATCTTTTAATACTTATAAGAGCTATACTAACATCCTCATTTTCATTCCTGACACTGGTAATTTGTGTATTGTCTTTTTTCTTGGTGAATATAGATAGGGAGTTTATCAATTTTAATAATCTTTCAAAGAACATTTGATTTCATCGATTTTCTTTATTACTTATCTGTTATCTATTTCATTAATTTCTGCTCCTTTCTTTATTATTTTCATATTCTATTTACTTTGATTTGCTTGTCTTTTTTTTTGCTTTCTTATGTTGGAAGTTTAGATCATTGATTTTTAAGCCTCGATTTTTTTCCACACTAAATACATAAATTTCCCTCTAAGCACTATTTAACTACATTTCACAAATCATATTTTTTTGGCATCATTATTCATCTTAGAATATTTTTTTTTTTTTGGTGATTTCTTCTTTAACTCATAGGTTTCTTCGACCTCGATTGTTTAATTTCCAAGCATTTGAGGCTTTTCTAGATGTCATTATTTTCTACCTTAATTCCACATACTTAGTATAATTTCAATCTTTAGAATTAGGATTTTTTAAATGGCCTAGAATATGCCCAATCTTGGTAAATGTTCTGTGTGCATTTGAAAGGAGTTAATATTTTGTAGATTGTTAGATACAGCACTCAATTCTACCAGGTTGGTTGATAAAGTTTTTCAAGTTGTTTATGTTCTTACTAATTTTGAAATCTCCTACTATAACTACAGATTCATCTTTTTTCCCCCTTTACTTTCTACTAATATTTCCTTCAATTATTTTGAAACTCTATTACTTGTATACACATTTATTATTGTTATGACTTCTTGGTGAATTGCTCTTTTTATAATTGTGAAATTTTCCTCTTTATTTCTAAGAAGGCTTCTATCTATGAAATTTATTTTCTCTGATATATTAATATAGTTACTCTACATTTCTTATTAATTAGTGTTTGCATGGTAAATAATTTTAGAAGTTATATTACTCTTTATATTTAATATATGGCTTCTATAAGGAAAACATTTTTGAGTTTAGTTTCTTTATTCTATTTAATAATCTCTGTCCTATAATTGGAGTATTTAAGTTACTCACATGTTTGTAAAGTAATTTTAATTATGTATTGACTTTTTATCCAAATCTCTTTGCATTGATTTTAGTGAGTATCCTAGGAGTTGCAATGAGTCCTTAACTTTTCACAGCATAAGTAAGAGTAAATATTATAGTTTGTAAAAAATATATAAACTTTGCAATGTTATAGATCTTTTTTCCTCCCCCCATTTTTTATACTATAGTCGTCATATGCAACATAAAAAAATAATCTTTTTTAATTTACTCAGATATTTACCATTTTTGACAATCTCAATTCTTTCTTGAAGATTGAGTTTTCATTTGGTATTATTTAATGTTATAATGTTATAATAAAGAACTTCCTTTACTATTTTATTATTTTTTTTTGGTAATGCAGGTCTACAGAGGATAATTTTTTCTATAAATTTTTTTTTTTCTTGATAGGTATTTTGTTGGGCATAGAATTTTTGGTGAATTTTTTTTTATTTTCTCTATAGCACTTTAAAGATGTTTCCCCTCCGCCTTCTGATATTCATTTGTCCAATTTATTGTTCCTACTATGATGTACCCTGTTTCTTTGGCTACTTCTTTATCTTCGGTTTTTAGAAGTTTGCTTGCGAAGCTTCTAGTCATGATTCTCTCTGTATTTGTCCAGCTTGGGGTTTGATAGTTTTCTTGAATTTACAAATTATCTTTTTTACAAAATTTTAAATGTTTTCAGCCATTATTTTATCATATATTTTCTCTGTCTTCTTCTTATTCTTTACTGCTTCTGAGATTTCATTTCAACATGTCAGTCCTTTGGTATTGGTCCAGAGGTCTGTGAAAGTCTGTTTACATGTTTTTTTTTCCCTCTAGTCTTCAAAATATATAATTTCTTTTATTTATGTTCAAGTTTAGTATCTCTTTACTCAGTCATCTCCTTTTTACTGATCATCACATCCAGCGAACTTTTTAAAAATTATATTATATTTATATTTTTCAGTTCTACAACCTTCATTTGGTTGTGTTTTACATATTTTTTTCCTCTGCTGAGATGTTCTCTTTTCATCCACTTGAGCATGGTTTTTTGTTTTGTTTTATTTTTTTACATCCTTGAGGTTAATTATAATAATGCTTTGAAATCTATTAATTCCAAGAGCTGATCATCTCAGACTTGGTCCCCAATGATTGCCATTTTGTCTTGTTAATTATTTTATTTTGTTTTTTTTATTTTTGCATTCTTACAAATTGAGTAAATTTGAATTGTGCCTTGGAAACTTTGAATGTCCTACTGTGAGAAATCTGAATTCTTGAAATTCCAAGTGGTCTTAAATTGCAAACTCTCTTGGTAGCACTGCAAATCTTAGTTTAGAATAAGTCATAGATTTGGGCATTTTATGCAGAGGGCTCCTTCCTATTCTTTGTCTCTATCAGAATGCACACTATTTTTTAAGCATCTGGGATTTCCCCCAAACTTTACCGTATGGTTCTTCAGTTTAGAAAATTTATGTGTTTTTTATTAAAAATTTAGTCACCCATGTAGTGTCAAATTTCACCTGCCCACAAGATAAAAGATGTAAAACCCAAAAACTCAATCTATTCTGTTGCCTTTTTCAGGTGCTTACATACCTCCAGAAATCTGGCTGCTTTTGTTGTTTTCTCTTTATAGCATGCAAGTACTGTTTTTTCTTTGTTTTATATTTTCTCTAGAGCTTATAGTGATAGAGTACCATCCTCTAGAAACTACTCAGGCACTTCAGAAGAGCCCCTAGTCTATTTACATTTTATATAATAGTTGCTATGATTGGTTTAAGCCCACCATTTAGTTATGCTATTTTCCTTCTTTGACAGCTTTATTTTGCATTAATTGAGTATTTTTCGATATTCCATTTCACTCCTCCATTGGTATTTAGTTATACCTCTTCATTTTTGCTTTGCCTGTTGTGCATGTGTATATTTTCTCTAGAATTTACAACATATATCTTCATCACATTTTATCTTCAAATAATACTGTATCACTTCATATATAATATATAAACCCTAAAACAATTTATTTCCATTTCGTGCCTCACCTTTTTTGTGCATTCATTGAACACATTTTACTTCTATATGTGTTAAGAGCCACAATATGTTGTCATTTTGGCTTTAAAAGTTAATTTTTTTTAATTAAAAAAAAATTTAAAAATTGTATTATGTTTGCTCACATATTTATTATTTCCAGAACTCCACATTTCTTTTGTAGATCCAAGTTTTCATCTACTATAGCTTTTATTCTGCTTGAAATTTTTCTTTTAACATTTCTTTTAATGTTCACCAGATTCTGTCAGCTTTTGTTTGTCTGAAAATAACTTATTTTATCTTCAAATCTGAGAAATATGTTCACTGGATATAGAATTCTAGCCTGGCAGTTTTTCTTTTCATTTAAGACTTTAAGATGTCCTTTCATTGTCTCCTGGTCTTTATGGTTTCATATAAAATTCAGTCCTCATTTGAATCATGGTCCCCTTGTATGTAATGTCTTTTTTCTCTGGCTATTTTTAAATATAGTCAATAATATTATGATAAATTTATACCGTGACAGATGATTATTAGATTTAGTGAAGTGATCACATTTAAGATATAAAAATGTTGAATCACTGCATTATACACCTGAAACTAATATAATTGGTATAAGATTGTATAACAATTATACTTAAAAAAATTAATTTAAAAATATTTTCTTTTATATAATTGTATTTCGGAAATCAAATTATGAAGTACTTTGGCATGCTTTACTTTGTGTTATCTCAAATTGCTTTTCGTTTAGCTTCTTGGATTCATTTCTTAACATTTTTCATCAAGTGTGGAATAGTATGTCTAAAATAACTAAATCAGTGCCTGAAATTCAAAACACGAAATTCTTATAGACATTAATTATTATATATGGCTTAAAGCAGATCCATTGATTCCCTCTTCTTTCTGTCTGAGGTGTCTGTGTCTGCAGAGTAGAACAAAGCTTCACTCACCATTTAGTTGTTAACATGGAAGATATAGAATAGGAAAGGATATTTGATAAGGCTTACCTCAAGAATCAATGCCCTGCTTAGTATACTTATCATATGGGAGAAGTAAGTACAAAAGGGAATACCTCTCTTAAATCCTAATCTTTAGAACACAATAACCACACTCATAATAACTGGTGCTCCAAAAATGCTCTAAGCTCTGACCACATCAGCGATTTCTTCCTCAAGTGATAGGCAATGTATCCAGAAGAAATGCAAAGAGAAGTGAATACTTGGGCAGCATTTGAGATACTGGTTTGAGATACAGTGTTAGTTGAGATTCTGCGAGTAAATGAAACTCCTGAATGAGTGACTCGTTTGAGTGATGCATCTAAGTTTTTACGGAGTTAGGCAAATTGTAGTTTGTGGATATTCACTAAACATTTCTTAGGATTCTTCTTGTAACTCAAAACTGTAATGATGAAAAGAGAAAAATTATCTTTTGAAAAAATAATTAAGTACCACTCCTTATGGCTCCATCCTTTGAAAATAGCAAAACTAAAAGGAAAAGGATCAGTTTGTCTCCATTGGGAATATAGGGTAAGAAATTATAACAGCTGTTTCTCTCATGACAAGCAGGGTTATGCTTAAGTTTTCACTGTTTTCTCATGAGTATTGGTTGTTGTGTGATTACATTTTCATTGCCCCTGTGTATATATTCTAGGAACATTCAGATTATCAGAGAACAATGTTTTACAAATATATGCATGCCTGGAAAACATTGACTCAATCTTTTGGAGTAATTGAAAGAATTCTGGGGATAAAAACCAAACTAGGTTCTCTTTCTGGCTCTGCACCTTCCTGGATTTGTGATTTGAAGCAAGCTACCCCTCCAGGCCTTAGTTACCCTCATATGTAAATGGAGGGGTTTGGAGTTGCAGAACATGTCATTTTCTTTTAACTTAATGGTGTAAGTCTCTCTTTAATGTGAAATCTAGTATCTGGAAGCACATTATACAGTAATATGCCCATGCTATTCAATTCACTATATATTTGTTATCTACTGTGTTTAGATACTAGAAATATAAAAACAAACAAGATAATCTCTTCAGTATCTTACAGTCTAATCAAGAAACGTGTCAATAACTAGTTATCAAATAATAAGATAATTGAAGTACGTTAATTCAATTGTGGCCACCATGAAAACAGAAAGAAAGGAGAATTTACATGTGTCTGGGAGATCTAAATGGTTTCTCGGAAGAGGGGACATAAACTGAGTCCAGATAAAAAAGGTAAGGAGTTCTCTAGACAAAAACACTGGTAGAATTCTGGGAGCAGAATTACAGGCAGAGCGAAACTACAGCAAAAGCAAAAGGCATCCGAAAAGCATTAGTATTCAGATAACCACGAGCATTTTTAAATGACAAGAATTTAGTATATGTGTGGCGGCATGGTAGCACATGAAACTAAGAAGTCAGGAAGTGTCAACTGTGAAAGGCCTTCATACTGAGGAGTTTAAACTTCATTATATGAACTAGTAGTCTCCAAGATTTTTGGACATGTTACCCATAAGTAAAGTTCTTTAGCATACAATTGAAAATTTTGAAAAACTTAAAAACTTTTTAAAAAGAATTTTTAAGGCACTAGACACCAATGAATATAAAAAAATCAATAGTCTGTAATTTTCCAAAATAACAATCATTAAAAGATATGATAGAAGAAAGTAGCTTATTTAATTATTAAAACAGCACAAAAATACATAAGGATAGTCTGAACAAAAATCTATAAGATCTGTTTGAAGAAATTATTCTAAAATAATATTGGGGATGGAAAATATTAGAACTTATAAAAAGTATGCCTTCTTGAATAAAAAGATTCAACATAGTTCCCTATGTTAACCATTAAATTTAACACTTCCTCAATGAAAATACCAATAAGACTTTTCTCTTCCTTTTTTTAAATTTCTTTTTATTGTGTAAGGACCATTAACATGAGATCTACCTTCTTAATAAACTTTTAAGTGTACAATACAGTATCGTTGACTATACTTATGATGTTGTAATGTAGGTCTCTAGAAAATTTTTATCTTGCTTAACTGAAACTATGTCTGCTGATTTGATTAGTAACTCCATTTCCCTCTCCACCCAGCCCCTGAAAAACAGCATTCCGCTCTTCAATTATATGAATATGACTATTTTAGCTACCTTATATAAATGGAATCATGCAGTATTTGCCTTTCTGTGTCTGGCTTATTTCGCTTAGCACATGTCTTTAAGGTCCATCTATGTTTTTGCATATTGAGAATTTTCTTCTTTATTAAGACTGAAAAAATACTCCACGTACGTATATACCACATTTTATATATCGATCTGTTGATGGACATTTTAGTTGGTTCCACATCTTGGCTATTGTGAATAGTGCTGCAATAAACGTGGAATGCTAATATTTCTTCAATATCCTGATCTCATTTTTTTTTAATAAATACCCAAAAATGGAACTGCTGGATCATATGAAGTTCTACTTTTAATTCTCTGAGACACTTTTATATCTTTTATTCTTAGTTGCTGGTTCCAATGCACTAGTTTGCATTCCCGCCGAACGCGTGCAAGAGTTCCAATTTCTTCACATCCTTGCCAACACTTATTGTCTGTTATTTTTTGGATAATAGCCAGTCTGACAGGTGTAAAGTGATATCATATTGTGGTATGATTTTCATTTCTCTGATAATTAGTGATATTAAGAATTTTTTTCTATATCTATTGGCTATCTGTATGTCTTCTTTGGAAAAATTTCTATTCAAGTCTTTAGCTAATTTTAAAAATCAGGTTATTAGGTTTTTGCTTTCTTTTCTTGCTGTTAAGTTGTAGGAGTTTCTTACATATTTTCAAGATTAATCCCTCATTAGATATATGGTTTGCAAATGTTTTCTTCCATTCCACAGGTTGCTTTTTCACTCTGTTGATTGTTTTTAGTGCTGTGAAGAAAACTTTTAGTTTGATATGGTACCAATTGTCTATTTTTGCTTTTGTTGCCTGTACTTCTGGTTTCATATCCATGAAATTATTTCTGGAATTCAAACCCAGGTTTAGCCAAACTACAAGCATCATGGCCTTAATCACTATGTGGTATTAGTTGGTTTTAGTTGGTTCCACATCTTGGCTTTTGTGAATAGTGCTGCAATAAATGTGGAGTGCTAATATTTCTTCAAGATCCTGATCTCATTTTTTTTTTAATAAATACCCAAAAATGGAACTGCTGGATCACCCATTTGAGGAGTGAATTGATAAAGGGAAAGTGCTATACTTGTCACTAGGCATGAAGAGAGCTCAGGGAGGAAGAGACGGAATGGCTCCATCATTTAGCAGAATATTTTTTTGTATTCAAAAGTTGTGGGGTGGATTGGTTAGAAATCCAAGCTTTGGAGTCAGGCACACTTCCATCAAATCTTTCCTTGAGACTCAGTTTCTTGATCTGTGAAGTAAGAATAAAAAGCAGTGTTATATACTTGTTATTAGAATTAAATTAAGTAATATATATACAGTGCCTGTTAAACATTGTAACGATTTTTATTATATGTCTACATTTGCTCTAACTGAAAAAAAAAAGTCCTTTAGAGCAAAAGAGACAATTATCATGACTATAATGAACACTGCATTGCCTCAAAGAGATTATTAAAAATATTAAAAATAGTCTTTATTTAAAGGTGATTCTTCCAATAAGCTCTTTTATTTTATGGTTTTAAACAACAAATGCATTGGCAGTTAACAACTGAGTAGTCTCTTCAAGCTTGCATAAATTCCAAACCAGATTTTCACTCTCCAAACTAATTGAAAACAAATTCTGAAAAATTACAAAGGCGAATAGAACTGAAAAATCTGTAAGTATTTAAACAGGCTCTTACGGCCCTTAAGTAACATTAAAAAGTACCCCCAGAATAAATCAAAACAATATGATTGCTTGAGATTGCTGTATATGTAGATATGGAATCAGTCCTGAAGGACTGGACGGGTAACAAGTATTTCTCTTTTATATGTCTGCTGGCTCTTATCCTGGACATGCTCAGCTGGAACTGGTGTGTCTGCCATGATGTCTGAGTGGACTACAGCTGGGTAACATCACTGTGCCTGTGCATGAGAAAGAATGATTGTCCCTCCCCCATCTCACTCCATCTGACATCTACTAATGAGGTCCAGAAGACTGACTTTGCACAGCCCCATCCCTCTTGTAGAGAAAAGACATTTGGTGCAATGGTAAATTGCTTATACCCAAGCTAAATAGATAAAAAGAGATTAAATGTAAGCAACTGAACAAAAATGCATACACATTACAGCATACTTCTTTTACAGGATTACTCTGATGGAATACCACCCCACCCATTAGATATTTGCTAAGCAAACTTCCACTCATGTTAATTAACAAAATATATATCTGCAAGAATTAGATGGTGGTCCAATGTGTAACTTTCTATTAAGCAGTGAACTGTCTTTTCTTAACTACAGTGATATTATGTTTTTTTTTTTAAACATTTGCTAAATCTGTATGTTTTTTGTTTAAATACAATGGAGCAATTCAGCAAGGTATTATAAGGTTTCATCTAGTGAGGATAAAAGCTAAAGCTGTGGCTTAAAGTTTCTCAAAGCTGTGTTTATCATCCTGCCTAAATTATGCAGGCAGTGCTTACAAACTATAAGGGCCTTTAGATCTTTAGATTGGAAACATTTTCAGATTTAGAAAAGCTTCATTGTTTGATTTGAATTTCACAGTTTAAAATAATTAAGGTGAAATCAGAACATAATCCTCAGTCTAACTTTTTTCCCCTCAGTGTAGGCTGAGGAATTTAATATAAAGATGCAATCTGGAAAAAAAAAAAAACCAACTTTTTCTTTTTTCACTTAATTTCTAATAACAAATTTGCAAAATATAGAGCGTAATAACATCTTTTATTGGGATACATTTTAATTCTTCAGACAATGCATTGTTGCAGATTCGAAATAAATCTCTGTAATATTTGAAGACATTCCTCTGTGAAGCTTTCTCTTCAGCAGTTCCAGAGCAGCTATCACCCATCCATGAAATAAACAAACAAATAAAACAAACGGAATAACTATTCCTCTTTGACTTGTAGTTTTACTTATTATCTGTTTTGTCATTGCAATTCTGAAATAAAATAAGCTGAGTGAAAAAGTCCTCCTTGGATTTTATATTAAATGTTCGTTCCTTAACTAACCTAGATAGCTGTTTCTTTGAAACAAGACAGTCTTAAGATCATTTAAAGTGTTATTAATGTAGCAGTTGTACAGTGATGATTTTTTTCAGAATGCTCATACATAGGTCTCTTAAGACTGAAAATGTGCAGAAGTCAAAGCTTTGCTTCCTCAGCTATCACTGCCCTTATTTCCACAAATCATGATACTCTACAGCAAAATTATTGATAGTCAAATGAACCGCCATAGGTAATACATTATTTGGGCTGATGTAGACTTCAGGTGGTCACATTGCTTTGTGAAAAGCTGATATAAATATTTCCAAATAAAATACTTCTCAGAATGTAAGCTTTGGTCTCTGTATTTTAACCACCACTAACCAAGCATAAATTCATTACAACTTGTAAAGTGATATTAATATTTTCCCATTAAATGAAAATGAGTTTGAAAATTTGTATACCTCTACTCTTGGCTCCAAAATAGCCGCTCATAGTAAGAGAGGACCAAAAAGCTATTTCATTCGTCTGCTGCATAATGAATGCCTTTCAGGTCATTATTTTTATGATTAGACAATATGAAGTCCTTACCTTGTAAAGACTACAAACATTTTGCCTTTTAAGGACAATAAACAACAACTGGTATACAGTCAAAGCTATGGGAATATCTGTGAATATAAGTTTTGATCAAGAAGTTCTGACTAGGAGAGAGAGAGAGGAGATAAAACAAATGGGCCTTTCTCATTTAAATTCCCGACTGAGTAAATACTACTACATTACCAGCTCTGAATAATTAACTTGTATCCACTGTGCCAAAAATGATGCACTGTATTTGAAATGCATATTTTCAATAAACACTCCTTGAAAGAAACCACCACAGAAATCATGACAGCTGTCATTGCACTAAACTTTTACTTACTCAAATCATTTTCTGAAAACCATCATTAGAATCAAATTAAAATAAAGCTGAGGTTTTCTGAATAAAACTGTCAAAAAAAGATAGAAGTTTTTACATTGACAGTAAAGCAAATGATTTTTTCCACTCTGTTGAGGTTGCATAATAGTGCAATATATCTGAATGACTTATGGTCCATTAATGACAGATTAATAGCTGGAGGAGGGGAGATCTTTCCAAGAATAGTTTTCAAATGAATGAAACTTCAGGCCCAGAGGCAATGGAAAATGCAAAGTGTGGGGAGCTGTGGGTGGAGGAATCTTATAGGACCAGACTTTCACAATTCATTAAAATCACAGAAAATGACTGCATACGATCTGAAATGAATTTTTCATATTCAAAGGGAGAAGAAGTCATGGTTAATAGCAAGTCCTTAAAGATGACTGTAGGAGGCAGAGAACCAATGAGAATATATTTGTGCAGCATACCTAAAAGAAATAAGCCCTGCTAAGACAGAACTTGGTGAAAGAGTCTACCTACATGGTCTTGTCCACCAGGATTCTGTTGATATAATGAAATACCAAACCCCATGCAACTAGACTAAGGTTGGGAAGGGGGAGAAGGGGTGCAATGGAGATTGTTGATGTTAACAAAGTATTTTATGTATAAAAATAATATATTTAGAAAGACTGGTCCCACACTCTAAAATGAGAATTACACCATATATATACATTTCAATAAAATGATATAAAATAAATTTTAAAAAATAGGGCTGATAACTTTCTTTTCTTTTTTGACTTTTTGTATAGCCTAACTTTATTTTTTTAACAGAAAGGTAATTAATGCTTCTATAGATGTTATAGGAAACTGGTAAAAAATTGAAGAAAAAAGTAAAAACTATTTTCCAGTAATATTCATACTTAAATTTTAGCACATTTCCTTCCATTATGTAATATATTTGTTCATAATATAATTTTTTCAATAAAAGTGAAATCATGATGACCGTACATCATATTTTGTCATGACTATAAGAGCCATTTTAGCCTTGCTTTTGAAGTCAGTGATCTATTTTGAGATACATCCAGCAGCCTTCGTAATCTATTATGACCAAGGCATATTTATCTTTGTATCTGGCCTGCACTGAATTATATGCTCAGTATTCATTAAAGATATTATCAGTTTTAGTGATAGTAGCATATATACTTTAAGTGCCTAAGTGTGTGACTCTACCTAAAAGGTTGAAGCAACATAGAAATTATATATGACCTCAGAATCTAAAGATCCAACAATTATTGTCTTCACCTAGCTTCTGATGCCTTCTGGGATTTCAGCTTGCATTAGTAAGAAGTTTTACTCTTCAATAAGAAAGAATTTTGACACAGGTCAAGCACAATGCTGGAACATGTCACCATTACCAACAACAAACATTAATAACTTTGCTAAAAAAAGAATTAGGCTAGCTTGTAATGAAAAAATACAATGTATTAGATTAATAACAGTGATAGCAGAAACATAACAAAAATGATTAAGTTTCCATCTGAATTAAATATTTTTCTTTAAGAGCAATTAATTCTCTTATAATAAATCCTTATACACTTATATTTCTCTAATTAAGAATAAAAGATAATAATAATAGAATATTTCTCTGACAGGAAAAAAGTTGAAAACAATTTTTAATGAAATTTTAAGCTTTATGGTATTGCTTAAGTATAAGTACCTAGGCATACAATGTCTTATTTAAACCAAGTCTTCAGGAAATAAAGAAGCCTTTCTTTAAGCTCATTAACTTAAATGTTTACTATAGTTTATTGTCGTAATAAATATTATGACAATAATCTCTAATTTCACAGTCCTGGCACAACAATATTTTCATTTCACCTGCCTGTGCATTTAAGATGCAAAATTTATATGAAATTGTGTTCATAGATAAATATAAATCTACTGATTCCATTTAAAAATTTTTGTATCATGCAGTACATATTTTACCTTGTATTTTACTTAATCTTCAAATAAATAATTTTAATGGATACATAATATTGCATAAAGTAGAAGCACCATAACTTATCATTCCCCCGTTTTGAAACACCGAGGTCGTTTAAAATGTTGTAATTTGTTTGCAGTTTATTGATAAATTTTTTTCCAATCTCAGATTTTTATCTTTTCTTTTTATTTGGTTTGTTAATGTGTGACTCTAGCAGACTATATTGTTGCCTTTTTATGTTTCATAATTTATCTTAATATCTGAAGTTATTTTCTTTCTCTAGTCTAAATTTCTTTTATACCTGAAAAAGGTATTTTAATTAAGATTATTGCTATTATTTTTCCACATTTTCATCTTTACCATTAATTTTTATTTTTCATGATATATACTTCCAGGTTTTATCATCCATATTGGTCCTTTTGTCTTGCATTTTAGTGCTTTATTGTATTTATTGTTTTAATATTATATTTCTAATTACTAAATTCAACAATGATCTGTCGTTCAGTTGCTGTTTTCATTGGTGTTTGATCTTATTTAATATTTTTTAAAATGAGTTAAGATAGTTTATGCTGCAGTAACAAATATCAAAATCCCTATTGCTTAAAATAAAAAAAAAAAATTTACTTCTTGCCATTGTTCATGACCATCTTGAGTTGATGGTGGGGTCATGCTCATTACAGCCACACAAGGACTCAGAGTGTTTGAATCAGTCAGCATTACAAACATTGCCAGTCCTGTGTTGAAGGATAACGTGAGCTTTGCAAGGTCTGTCATTGTCAGTTAATGCTCTAGCTCCAAAACAATGCGTAATACTGCTGAGCAGAGTTTATTGGCTCAAACTTGTCTTATGGTTCCACTCAACTACAAAGGAAAAGAAACACGGTCCTGAAAGATTTAGTAAACAGCACTAGTGATCACCACATCTCACATCACACTTTATTGCCACAAGATAAGACATCTATTTTCTAAAAATTTCCATTTCATGTAAAAAAGGGTACTTTAGAGCATAGAGTTTTGCTTTTGTGTTGCAAGTGTCTTGTATGTGTTTGTTTTTGTTGTGGATAGCTTTATACACTTTCTTTTTGCTCATATTTCCATGTGATTAATTTGCTAATCTTTCAAAGGCAGACCAGATGGAGAATTGCTTTAAAGTATTGTTTTAGCAATCTGACTGTTTCTGGCTGAGTGAGCTTCTTTGATCTTGAGTTGGAAGTTAGGCTTGTTTCCCCCCGAGGCTGTTCATTTTCCAATAGTTTATTTAATAACTCAGTGTCAGACTAAGTTTTGATGAAGAGTTAAGGTGTAGAGGAGATTTTTCTCCAACTCAAGTAGCTCATTTTATAGTCTCATGTCCATCCTGGACCTAGAGTTAGCTAATACGAAGGTTTATTTATAGCAACATAGGGGTCCAGATGTTGGCATACAGAAAAACTTAACTTAGGGACTGAAGGTCAATTCAACTGAGAGTTCAGATGGTGACAAAAAGAATTATTTGAATTTTGAATTGGAGACTGGTGCAAATTATAATCACTTTCTATCACCAAGTCAAGTTATAGGAATTCCTTTTAATATCTATAAAATATCTATGTATTATACTTACTTCCAATAATGACTTTTATTTGGGCAATTCAAAGAATTTCTAATATTTAGAGAGAATTTTCCTCTTATTTAAATCAAATATATAACAAATAAATGAAATTTTAACTTTTTTTTTTTTTTTTTACTTAAAATAGCTTGAATGTTAATCACACCTTGTCATTAGAAAGAGACTAAGGTATAATGTTAAAAGATTGGGCTCCCAAGCCATATAAACCTAGCTCTCTTATTAAGGAGATATGTGACCTTGGGTAAGTAGCTTAAGTGATTCTCAAACCTTCTTTTGCTTTTTTCTTTTTTTCACCTGGAAAAAGTAGATGATAATAGTATCTAACTCATAGTATTGTTTGAAGCATTCATTTAAAAACATTGTCCATAATTTTATCCATTAGTAGCCTGAAGAAAATGGCCAGTTTTGAGCTCAGAAGAAAAAAAATATAAGAACTTAGATAAAAAGATGGGAAAACACAGCATGTATTTCAAGTTGATTGGGCCTTTGGATATATGAGCTAGGGCTGCAGCACACAGTTATGCAGATTGTTCACTGCACAAGGATGCCAGACCAAGAAAGCAAGTGGGGCTAAAAGCCAGCCCATGTTCTGCTTACACGGCCACGTTCCCTCCCCAGAGGAAGGAGTGACTGTGATCCTAATTCTAAACAGGAAGTTGTAGAGTTCAGGAGGATACTCACCATTATATATACCTGGATCATCTTTTTCCCTTAAGTAAAAGACCTCTGAACCATTTTCATTTGTTAGTTCTCAAAAACTCACACACAAAAAAAAACAAAACAAAACTTACTTGTCCCCTGGTATATTCAAAATGTCTTGACACTTCAACCATTTTTCCTTTTTTCCACTAAAGTTCCAATTTTTCTCCTGAGCCATCATTACAACAGTTTGTGGAAGGTAGGGTACCCCACTGCTCTTCATTTTGTTATCGCTTGTACAGTATTTGCTTTTCCTGACAGGACTGCCTCAAAGATCGAAAGAGATTTTAATCATGATTTGATCTTGATGGTTTAGCCGAGATTCTTTGGTTGAATGACCAGTTGCCTCAAATCATAGCCCTTCTCCGTTCCTACTGAGTTTGTCTCCAGGTGGGAGTGGATTAAATTTGAAAAAAAAAAAAGAGCCATAATGAGAAGAAGTAGAATTGTGCAACAAGATATCGAAATCTGCCTCTAGGAACCATTCTAGATTATCAAAAGTCTATACACATCCTTTTAGTCCTTTTTCCATCTGCTAGGCTACAGGTTTTTCAAGAGCAAAGACCTTTAAACTTTTAAGTTTTCTCTAGAATATATAATATACACATAAGAGCTGCCAGAACAAGGCTTTATAGCTATAGAAAGAAAAGAACATCATTCTGTCACTGCTTTTTCTAGTCTTCTTCATTCAAGTTCACTAATTTCTTTTTTAACTAGGGAGATGATGGAAAGGAGAAGAGTTTGTATCAGGCAATAGAGGACATTTGATTGAGCCATAAAATAAAACTGAAATTATCTCATCTACGTCATATAACAATTACAATTTATTAAATTTTGAATGTGGTCCAGGTGCTTTACATACATCACCTTTAATCCTTATAACAACACTGTAAGGTAGCTATTTTTATCTCTGTTCTAATAGATAAGAAAAACTTAATTAACTTATTCAAATATAAGGAGCTAATAAAAAATAGGGTTAGGATAAATCCCAGTGCTGTCTGACTCTGTAGCTTATGTTCATATTTTTTTCGTTCTTTATCAGTGTCCCTGAAATTATTTTTTAAAAGGCACGATGTAATACATGCATATTTCTCATTGGGTGCAATTCATACAGTACAAAGTATATATCGTAAATGTGGAAATCCCTTTTATATCACTTCCCTCACCTATATTCAATCCTAATAGCTTCCCCTGTAAGGAACATTTTCCAGAATTTTCAAAATGAATTTTATATATATATATATATATATATATATATATATATATATATATAGACACACACACACACACACACACATACATATACACACACATACATATATATTTCACATATATATTTAAATACATATCTAAATATTATTCTATATATTGTTTTTAATATGTATTTAAATTTAAAAATGTATTTTAAAAATTATCTTTCAATGCCAGTACATTCAAATCTACTTTTTTTTATACTAGTTCAATTATATTCAAATTTATACCTGATATATCATTCCCTTTTCTTTTCACCCAGCTTCTTGCAATGTAGTTAATCTGAATCCCTATTTTTCATACAGTGCACTTAGACTAAAAAGAGTATTTGGAGGATGACATTTTTAATTTCAAAGAACTCTGATTTTTTTTCGTACTTGTTTATCTTATTTTTAGGGATAAACATAAAAATATTGGAAAATTTCCTTCTATTTGCTACATTAATGTGATTATGCGGGTGTCAGTTTTTCTGTTTGGTTAAATATGGTGCTTTTTCTCACAATGTGGATTTTCCTCAGATATCTGCTTTTTCTTGGCTGACTTATTATGTTTTGGCCCATCCCCCATCATACCTCTGCAGTGCACACTGCAGTCATTTTACAGCTGAGAGAACCAAGAACCAGAGAGAATAAATGACAGCCAAAGGCTTGGAGCTATTTAGTGCTAGAACTTGTAATAAATCTCATTTATTTGCTGACTCCTGGCCCAGTACACTTTCTGCAACAAAACACATTATTAATGGGAAGTCTTATGTAAATGCTTTAGCTTATTTGTAAATCTATCCTCTTTTCCCTTCACATTTCATATCCTATTTCCAGTCACGTTTGTTTAGCTGAAAAAGTTTGACATGCTATGTGTCCTTGGCAGAGAACTCTGAGAAAAGCTCACTTATCCTTGTATTTTATTTGGAATAACTTCTTCTGGAAGAATCTAGTACTTGGATATGTTCAATAAATCTCAGTTAATAAAAAGTTAGAATGTTATCCATAACATTGGAAAAAAATCTAACCCAACTCTATATTTTATAAATTTATAAATTTAAAAATTTAAAAATTTATATATTGTGAATGCAGTTACTAAATTCTCATAAATGCTGATATATGTTAAAATAGATTTGCATATAACATCTGGGAAATCTAAAACCAAGAAAGAAATCTCACGTTAATGGTGACTTCAGGACTGGAGCCCAAGTCTCGTGACTCAAAGTCCATACTGAATATCCAAGTGACTTACTAGGGTACGATTCTGTACAGTCATATAATATAGATTAGTCTGACCTCCTTACAGTATGTGCTCAGCTGCATTTATTATCTTTGTGACATACAGAAAAAGATAGTACTAGTAGTGAAATGTATAATGCATTTATACCTTTTAAAGCTTAAGATTTTTTTCAGTTTGCTTTCGAATTTCTAATCACAGATAAATAGCAACATTTTAAGATAGCTCCAGTGGCATTGATTGATTTGCAGCTCTCAGTTGCTCACTTTTTCCCTTTCATACAAAGATAATTCTTAAGGTCACATTATGTGTTCCAGAATCTAGCATTTGTATTCAAGCTCCATAAATCGTACTGTCAACATTTTGTGACCGTTTCTGTTGATTCCTGCTGAATGCTTGATGTTGTCTTATAATCCTTAACATACAAATGTGTTCATACGGGGCTGTTCAAGGATAGTATTGGTCTAGATTGAAAGGTTAGAATATTAGTGCATTACCAGACACCTTGATCTTCTAATCAGGGGCAGCATTTACTGATCATGCATCTTCATTAGCACAGAAGACAAGTCAGTGTCATGGAAAGGGCATTGGATTTTCCATCAGATACCCTGGGTTTGGACACTACTATTTTTGGCTTTCTCAGAGTCTCAGCTTATGCATCTTAAAAATGGGGCAATAATATCCATGTTCTCTGGGTCGTTTTAAGATTTAATTGAAATAACGCATGTGAAGTATCCTGGCGCATGTAAGAAGTTTAATAAAGCTAATTTCTTTTCTAGTTTACTTAATGTTTGCTACTTTTGGAACTTTTCTTCCCCAATAACAGTAACAAGAGCCGTACACAGTGCTCGTGCCCTTTGCCTGAAGACCAGCTTTCTCTATTAGTGTCTGAGACTGGCAGATCAAAATCCTTCCTAAAATCTTCTAAGTGACTTCAAAATCCCTGTGCGCATTAGTCTGGATCACTTGAGTGTATCTTGCCCATTTAATTAAACCTGTTATTTCTGGAAACAAAAACGAAACATTTAAGAAGAAATGGCTGAGAGAAACCATTGCTTTTCTAGTAATGTGACATGTGAATAATTTAAGGAATCTTTCAAAGCTTTTCTTTATTTTAATTGGTTTCTGAATCCATTCATTTTCAGAGTGTGCTTTTATTTTCTTCATCTACCATTGCCTTTTTCCACTCTCTTTGAAGATATCTGTTATCCTTTAAAAAAAGAACTAGACAGGAATTAACTTGCTTCTGACCATACCCATTTATCCACTTGAAGATCACCGTGGCAAACTATGAAAAATGTACTAGTTTTGAAAAATGACAAAGCTCCCAGGATCTAAAAGGTGCTTATCTTCTCGCAAGAATCTATTTGTTCTGTTATTCTTGACAGCTAGGGCTGGATTCTTCAAAGGGAGATGTAGATTCTATTTTTCTTTATCTTTTCTACCCTGAAAATTACGTCTTGCATCTGCATTGGAAAGGTTTTGGATCAAAAGTCTTTCCCCATTTGCACTGCAAATAAAAAACACAACCCCATTGTAAATTGCATTAACACCTCTTCAACAATCTAAACCTCACGAGGAAAGATATGCTGACTATTATGTGTGCATTATAAGCACTGCGCACAGGTGTGTTTATAAAGAGGCTGTGTGTTTGATCTCCTTTTCCATTCCTTAGTCCTTCCCTAGGCATTATCAGCATGTAGAAAATGCAATCTGTCTAATCTGTTCCAACTGAGTTAAATCCATCAAATGTATTACACTTTGAATTTCAATTGGAACAGAACCAGTAATAGAAAGTTAGTAATTTATCTTTTCCATCTTCTTGTGCTACTTTATTCATGGTCCAGGATGATGCCTTTGTTTCATTTGGATAGCTACAATGCCAAATGCTGCTGCTCTTCAAGCTCATGGCTTCCCAAACTCCAGGAGACAGAGGCCAGTTTCCCTCAACAATTCTCTCATTGTGTTCCATTCCCATAGTGACTTACGTCTCATGGAACCTTTCTATGTGGTTTGATGTAGAAAAGAATGAGGAAATGAAGGGGCAATGCTACAGCGTTCACTTTAGAGCGTTCAGCTCTGTTACAAACATGGCCTTTTATTATCTAAGCAATCTCGTGTAAGTAGGCTGGAGGTAGATAGATGATGGTGTAAAGGTTTCAATACCAGGTTTTAACCACACCTTAACAAGTCTGGCATAGATGATCTGTAATTAGAATATGGGTGTTTATCATCCATTGCTATCAACTTTGGGATATCAGATGAAACTAGGAAAAGTCCCACTAACATTTTATAATGCATGTATAACTTTAATAACATAAACTAAATATTAAAAGATAAAATCTATAAAGGCTAAAACACAAATAACGATTATAGACTTTGGTAGAAATTTTCATTGCAGCACAACTATGAAACCGACCCTAGAGTATCTTTCCCTTTTGCTTTTATTAAAAGTGCAATTTCACATAAAATCATGTGGTATTTCATCTCCGGTTTCCAGGGAGGCTCTGTGGAGATTGCTGTTAACCAGTGTGGTCAGGCGTACCAGCAACTTCCCTGATTAGTTTCGCCTGCTGTGCAGGATAGACAAAACCTCAATTGCAGGACATTCTGGGGAGCTTGAGTGTCCATAGCCCAACTGTGCTACCTAGAGAACTGTCGAATGTCTGTAAATATTTTGCAGCTCCTTAAGAAAAAGTGTTAGCCTTCTGAAAACCAGCAGAATGAGATTGTTCCTGCATCTAGCCCTGATTTTTGGTAGATTTGGTTTGCTTGTTTGTTTTCAGTCATTTCATCTCTCTGATTAATCTCGCATCTGATGAATCTCATTTTATCTCTTTGTGTGGTTTATGCTAAAAGGTACTTTTCTCCTGGCATATTATCTTCTTCCTAGAGTATGCAGAAAATCATTGATTATCCTCGATTGATTCATTCATGACCTTAGTTGGGACTAGAAAGGCAGACCACTGAATGGGAGAAATAAGCCTGAATATGTGGTAGGGAATGGGGGAGGGCCCCCAATCTGTTACTTCTCACAATTTTCAGAGTTAATCATTCTTATTTTACTTTCTCCCTCCCATCTCTAGCTTCCATTGCTAAAATGGGGGGTGGCGGGGGGGAAGCTTGGTCATCATTATATTAAATCCAAATTCTTTCCAATCATCTTGCCATTTTAACATGTTTTGTCCTATTTTGTCTCCCAGATGGTGGGTTTACATCTTCTGAGAAAAATGACTAGCAACTTCAGAGCCTTAAAATGTGCATCTACTAAACAAAGCTATCTGTAAATATATTGTTTGTTTTGAACAAACCTTCTGTTCTAGTTCTATTTGATTAACAAGAATAATCAAACATCTAAATAAAAATCATTGTCTGTTACCACTGGAGAGTGTCCAACTGGTAACAGACAGCTTGGAAGGCTGGCAAAAGGCAAGAAACATTGTGCTAGGGGACATCCAGGCCAGCATGGAGGGACCTGAATGCCATCTGCCCCCACCCTTTCTGCTTGGATCCCGGTTCGATCATTTTAATCTCATTAGAGAAAGATTCTTAAAAAGCTAAAAGGTGGGATTTAGCTGTGGCTTTCAATTTCTCAAACTACAGAAAGCCTCACAATGAGAAAGCCAGCTTCTAGAAATACCTTGAATGACCTCCTCTCTCTCAGGTACAGAGATGCCTCTAAATATTGCAATTCCCTCAAGGGTTAAGTACCCATTCTCTGTGTTTTATTTGTCCACACAATGACACAAGTTGAAACCTTTTAGGTTAGAATGTGTATGTTCCCTATGCATAGTGCTGGAAGTTATTATGTGCTAATTGTTTGTTGCTTTAGAGCAAAGCAGGCCCACTGAGAAGCTGGCCTTTTTATAATGTTTGTAGAGCTGCATTTCCCAAGAAGCAAAGTTCAGCAAAAAAAAAAAAAAAAAAAT
>NW_024354875.1:43878669-43882262 GCF_902729225.1 Pteropus medius
AAAAAAAAAAAAAAAATCTGAAACCCTTTCTTCACAAAATAAGAAACATTTCTGACACCCTATTTAATGACAACATTCAACTGTTTCCTTTCCATCTTTATTTCCCCTCTAAGGTTCAGCTTATTGGCTCATTATGTGCCTGGAACATGAAAGATGACAAAGAGATGGAATTCTGGCTCAGCAGTTTCGGAACCCAGCCCCCACTTGCTCAGCCTTCCTCGCTGCCTCCTCCTGCTTTTCTTTCCTCTTCTCCCCAGCTCTCCCGCCTCCTGCTGCAGATTTCTTTCTGCTGCCTGGCAACCGCTCCACAGGCAATGTCACACAGGATTGCTTATTACAGCTTCAGAGAAATAAACAGGAGGGGAAAAAATTCTCGCTGTTACATTAGAAATGTTATGTACAAATGCACCAAAGCGAGGTAGTTCCAGGAGTGATATTATAGTAGAATTTTGCACCATGGTGCCTGGGTCTTCCCTTATACATGGGTAGAGAGAAGAGTGAGGGAGAAATAAAAAGAATTTTTAGATAGCTTTTAGCTAGCAATATATTAAATACTTCTATTCTGTTGGCATAGATCTCAAATATAATTATTTCTGAGCTTTAAGGACGTTAGCAAGACACTAACAGTTGTCATTTAAAAGAGTGCAATATGTATATTGCAGAGCACAGTTCTATTGCTTCTCATTATAATTTTGACTCTTATAAGGACTGTAGATGGTTTTAACAAGACTTAAGGGTATCTCATCTAGTATCTGGGAAGCCAGTCAGGACCTATCTTTTCTTCAGTATAGTTTATTTGCTAATATAAGGTTTTTTGTTCTTTCAAACATTCACTTACTCATTGTTTCCAGCACTGACAATGATTGAGCACATTCTTTGTATCCAGGACTGAATACAATGGTGAGCAAAAGAGACCTCATGGCCCTCCCTGGGATCACACTATCCCACAGAAGACTGACAATTAAACAAATCACTATGATAAACTCTTCTAAAGGATAAAAGGGAAGAAAGGATGAAAAATAGAAAAGTCTGTTCCATTTTCCACTCAGGATTCTATGCCTCTCTGAGACAGAAATAGTTCTATATCAGAATTTCCTTTTGTGTCCTATCTATTTAGCCAAGCAAAGGAAGGAAGCAGCTTCTTCCTAATTCGGTTTCCCAAACATGATACCCAGATAGCATAAAGGCTGTGTGAAGTGCGTCTGATCTAGAAATCTGAATTCACCATTAACTTGATCCTTTCACGTTCCAGGTCCCTCTTCTTGTTGGCCTGAGTCATCAAAAGGTGCGAGACTGGCCTATTTGCTAGGGCAATTTAACTGTAAATTATAACCAAGCTCTCGTCCTTCTCTAACTCCTCTTGCCCAAAAATCAGTCTTAAAGGCATGGTGTTCCCAAGTGCAAACCACAGCATTTGAATGTGTAGGGAATGCTTGGCATAGTGGGACGGTGTCATATCCTGAAAGAGTAAGACAGGAGTGGTATTGGGTTTCTAGAAGGGCTAATTATTGACAAGTAGGTGTCCAAGACACAGGTAAGGAAAGTACGGAATCATCCATATAGTATTGGAATCAGTGACCATCACCAAGAGATACTACTATCAGGAACCAAGAAAGAGTATCAGGTAACTGAAGATCTATAGCTGGAGCTCTGGGCGAGGATCGGCTTTCAGAGAATAGGCATAAGATAGAAATGGAAGAAGCAGTCAGATGTGCAGGCTGGCAGACTGATCAAACACTGACACAGCAGATGGAAGACCTCAGCCTGGTGCTCACATTGCTAACCAAACCAGAATATTCACCTCCAGAACCAAGAGGTATAATAATCTCAGTACGTCTGACTATGTATAACCCTTCCTCACTCCTAGAATTCAAGTTTGGAAACTAGATGGGACTCCTTCTGGAGGCGGCTTCTGGTGACCCCAGCTTGAGGTGTAGGGCACATTCAGGCAAACAGCAGAGAGGGGAAGCAAGGCTAGACTGCTCGCCCTGAGTCTAGGCGGCCAGTCCAAGGCACAGACTTTGATCAGACAGTCCTAGCTTTGAATCTTGGTTCTGATAGTTAATGGTTATGTGACATTGTTTCCCGTTCAGTTTTCTCATCTGTAAGCTTTCAATGAATGTCAGTAAAATTCTTTGATTAAAAATTACTATTACAATTCAAAGGGCTAAAAACAGGTACTCGTGAAACAATTTGATGAATATAAAAGCAAAACTAAGAAGCATCTAAATTTATGAAATTGGAAAATGGTAAGTGTTATTAATAAAATTAAGATGGCATACTTTCAAGAATTAAAATTGCAGGATTTATGTCAAACTCAAAGTGCCCTTTCTCTATATTCTTTCTCTACCCCCTGTATAACTCCCAATTTGCCTATTACTTCACGATATGTTTGCATGCTGCGAATATCCATAACCTTGTTTTATTGGCTAAAACTCTTGGTCAACTCTTCCTCCGTGTGACTTGGGAATTAAGGATAGGGGAACAGCTTGCTGCCATAACACTGACCATAATAAAGGCCTCTACTGTATACTGTTACAGCATATTTTCTCATGCACTATCTGGGAGGTGCAAAACTCTTTATCTTCCCTTTATTACCACCTGGATAAGTTTAACCTGCCCTTTACTTTTAAATGAAGGTGACCTAGACAGTTTCTGAAGAACTCTAGTACCATTTAAAGAAAATCTCTTCTCTCATCCTGAGCTTCTCTTGTTCTCCTCTTATTGTCTTCCTAGTTCTCTGGCTTGTTTGGCTATGCCTCTGCATTCCTTCCTATGATCTCCACTTGGTCTTGCAATAGAATGTCAAGAAGTTTTCATTTTCAACTGACTCATCCCTTGCTTGGGTTTCCCCATAGTTGACAGATATCTCACATAACTGAGCTGTGGTCTTTAGGAACCCAGCATCAGGCACTTCAGTGTTCAGTGACAAAATCTGGTTCTCCATGGAAGCTAAATCAGACAGGTATGTTTCTATTTTCCTCAAAGTTATGAAAGAAATTATAAAACCCACAGCCAAGTGTTTCTCAAAGCAGTTCAAGGAGTAGCTGCATTGAGGTCATCTGGGGTTTATTAAAAAACAAAGCTTTAGAACTAAAAATCAGATTTACCAGCTAGCTCCCCTAAGTGATCGTTATAAATATTAAAATTTAAAGCTGAATGCTATAAACTTAAATATTTGGACACAAAACCCCACAAAAATCCTTTCAGATGAACAGAGACAATATAAATCCAATTTTTTGGCAATAGCTTTTTTTTTTTTTTAAAAAAATCAGATCTATTTAGATTTTTAATAAGAGTTTCTCTATAAGAGTATAAATATATCCCTTTTTAGGTTAGTGGATCACTGATACAAAAACAAACAAACAAAACACATGATTCATTAAGAGCAACAAAATAAGTCACATAATGGATTATATTATCCTATTTACCCTGGACTCTTGCCAATTATCCATTTATTCAAAAAAATTATTAAGTGACTATTATACATCACTGTTCCAGGTGTTAGAGACACAGGACATTTGTCTGAACAAGGCAGGCAAAGTCACTATCATCACTGAGCTTCCATTTTAGTGGAGAAGGCAGGCAATTGA
>NW_024354875.1:43882919-43907593 GCF_902729225.1 Pteropus medius
AATCAAGGATGCCCCATATGATACTGGCTTGACCAGTCGGTTGAATGGTAGTGCATTCCATTAAAATGGGAAGTCTAGAGAAAGAGCACTTTGGAGAAAATACCAAGAGTTCTCGTTTTGTCATGATGAGTTTGTTAAACCTCACAGATATCTGAGTCAAGATGTTAAGTTAGAAGTTGGATATAATAATCTGGAGCTCAGAGCTCCAAACTAGACATAAAAACTTGAGAATCAGCAGTGTTTAGATATATAATACCATAGGAATGAGGAGCTCTCCCAAGTAGAAGAGAAGAGAATTGGATACTAAACCACTCTGACATTTAGAGGACTGAAAGAAGGAGGAGCCAGGGAAGGAGGTTGAAAAGGAAAAGCCAGTGTGGTAGGAAGAAAATGCCTGTGGCTTCCTGGAAGCCAAGTGAATGTTTTGGGCCATGGGACTTATATCGTGGTGTGTAGTGACAGGGATAGCTGTTCGGCAGCATAAAAGGAGGCTTGGTGCCAACTGGTGGAACATGAATAACTTGTATTTATTTTGTATTGTAATAAATGAAAGAGATGTGAAAGGTACAAGTGAACTCTCCCCAAGGACCTCTAAAATGGGGAAAGCGACTATTGAAACACCCTAACAAACAGTGACACAAAATGCCATTTTCCCTAAGAAACTGAGACAAGTTCCAATGCTGGTGGATTTCTTTTTTCTTTTCTTTTTTCTTTTCTTTTTTCTTTTCTTTTTTCTTTTCTTTTCTCTTTTCTCTTCTCTTCTCTTCTCTTCTCTTCTCTTCTCTTCTCTTCTCTTCTCTTCTCTTCTCTTCTTTCCTTTTCTTTTCTTTACTACTTTTTGCAGCAAATCGACATCATCAAACAGCTTATTGAAAAGGGAGAAAAAATAACCTGATAAGAACTGCTAGGACTTCTTGGCATTTGGGAGAAGAAAGATTAAGGTTTAATAAGTGGTAACTGAGAGCTGATATTCTGAGATTTCCAGTAGGTTACACAGCAATTTAAGCCACACAAAAAAGAGGAGGTGGCAGAGCAATAGGCATATTTCAAGTTGAGGTGAATTGTGCTTTTCTATGTGCTCACTAGCTCAGAGACTATAGAAATAATGACACCTGACTAGACAGGAAAGAGAATTGCTGCCCCTGTTTATTATTTATTGAGTGCCCAGAATGAGAAGCATTTAGGACACTTACAAATTGGATGACATAGAAAGTCATGGGACTGATTCCACCCTTCATTCGTGGTCAGACTTTGTATGATTTCTTCTCCATGAGTTAAAGCAACTAGAAAAACATATCTCATACACAGTAGTTTTATATCTGTAAAAACAAGTCTTTCTCACACATAGTATTGTCACTTTTATGATTAATTTTGACTTTTTGTTGACATTTAATTTAGTTCATTTTTTTTTTTTTTAAATGCTAGGAGATTTGAAGTTAATCCCACAAAGGAGGCTGGCCAGACATTTTTCTGAAGGCTATATATTTTTTAATCTATCTGCTCAGATTTTTAGGAAAGATTTTCTCTGAGAGTATGAATATATCTATTTTAAGTTAGGAAAATCAGTACTAAAAATTCACTTCATAGGAAATGAAGTCATGAGAATAAGGGATAGTCTATACTGGCAGGTTGAAAGAACAGACCAAACTAAATTCTGCAGCTGTGTCAGATCATATGTTTAGTAAAGTTGACCTCTTCTTTTTTCTAATTTATCCTCTTTACAATTCAAGATCCTTTACAGTGATATGCCTGTGCGAGATTAATCTACAATTTTGGAAGTTATAGGAAAAGTGTGATTATCTTCACTAATGAAAGGGAACAAAAGTGCAGTCAGTACCAAATGGTGACAAACTCCTTGAATCACGCCTCGTTGGCTTTAGGATGTGTTTTGTCCTTAAGTTTGGATACGGGTGTGTCTGATTTTCTGGAAATTTACTTCAAAGAGTATAATGAAATGACACAGTGAAAACTTGAAAACTTGGCTCTCTTTGACCTGGGAAACTCTCCAATTTTCCTATCCTAACGCTGTTCATTCAGGAAACAGACACGACCTTGCTCAAAGCTCTCTGACAAAACAATAACAACAGCAACAAAAAAACTGCACTGATCCTTTCTATTTCAAAAGGCTTCCTCACAGAGATATGAGTTCCCTTAAGGCCACAGAATAATTAAGCAGAGTGTTTGGTAGTGCTTTTGCTGAGATGGTTGCGCAGACAGACAGATACCAACCTATCAGCTGGATGGGGTTAAGGAGAAATTGCAGGAAGGCAGACCAATTCCCCTCATGCAACAAGCGTTGTCTTGCAAAGCACTGTAGTATATGTAGTAAACCCTTAAGCTCAAGTTTATATAGAAATCGTATCTTTTACTAATTCTGAAACCTTTAGAAAAGTTCCTAATTTTCCCAGGCTTTTTATCTATAAAATAGTATTGCATGGACAAATAGTACTGTAAGGATTAAGTGAGTGAATACTTGGTGCTCGGCTCCACGTAGATGCATAGTAAATGATCACAATCACATTGGCTATTTTCAGTATCTATAAACTAAATATAAAAGTGCCTCTCACATAGAAATGTCTTTTGTTTCACAACTATATTCGGTTGCAATTGTGCTTAGTAAAATGCAATGTCAACTAAAAACATTACTAAATTTATGTATTCAGCAGAGAAATGTTAAATAACTACCATGTACTAAGTATTCTTATCACTCATTCATTTATTTTTGCCATTATGTATTTTCTCAATCAACTGGTCCTGAATTAAAAACTACCATTATATGAAAGCCCATGCAACTTATAACACTGTAAGTTTTCCTGAATAACGACTATGTGTAATTCAAGAAACATAATTGGATCCTAAGTGGAGGTAAAGGAAAGAGAACTATAAAATTCAATTTTCACACAAATGAGGACATTTGAATGACTTACATAAGAAAAGCTATTAGATAATTATTGTTACCTTTTTTAGTTGTGATAAAGGTATTATAGTTACATTGGACAATGTCCAAGTAACAGGAGATTCATGCTGAAATATTTAAGAGTAATGTGTCATAGTGTCTGCAAATTACTTTTAAATGGTTCATAAAAATAAAAAATTATGGAAAAAATATTAACAATTTTTGAATCTAGGTGAGGGGTATAAATTGTAGTATTACTCCGACTATATTTAGGTATGAAGATTTTCTTAATAAAATTTTTTGGGGAGGAAAGAAAAAAAGACATGATCCACATTCATTTTTTCAAAGTTCTAAATGAACATAGAATAATGTATTCCAAGTTACTCAGCTGAGAGGAGAAAACTAAGGCCTGATTGGTTAAGCGATCTATCCAAATAACCTGAGAAAATCAGAGCCTGATCACTTTCCAGCAGAGAATGTGGAGGAACTCGGCTATCTACACTGCTCCTTTCCTCCTGGTCAACATTTCGGAGACGATGCCTTCAATCACAAGGGAGACAAAATAAGAGAGTGCAAATGGATCAATGGGAATCCATTCACACTAATGGAGAAACAAGTATCCTCTTGTGACGGGAAGGCAATAGTGTCATCTTCTTCTAATATAAAGGCCAGCAAAATTTTATTCATCAGAGAGGAAGATAGTAGCTACTGAGTGCTGAAAATAAGTGAATTTGAGAGAGAAATACCTCCAAACGTTCCAACACTTTCACCACTAAAATTAATGGAATATTAATTTTTCTACATTATCTTGCAGAAAAATATCCAGACAAAATTGTAACTAATGTCACAGGTTAAGAAATAAGTTTGTATTGTTAATGACTATTGTTATTGCAAATAATATTTTTTCTAGAAGATATCTGGTGATGGAGGACATTTGTGACTGTTTGTAAGTATAATTATAGAAAAGCACCAATTGTCTATAAGTCGACTAGAAGGAACTTTCAATAAACCACATTGGGATAATGAAGACATTCAATCCTCAGGGTGGAAACACAAATTGTAATACTGATATTTACTAAAAGCAAGCATAATGCCATGAAATTAGCATGCATTTTATGTGATCTTCCCACAGACTTTAAGTCTAGAGACTGATATTTTCAGCTACCCAGACAATTTTCCAACATTGCACATCCTTTTTTATTCCATCCACTCAGCACAGCAGTTGTAGCTTGGCTTGTGTCCCCATTCCTCTCATTTCCAGGGTTTGCTGTGCTAGTTTGGAAAGGGAAACTCAGCTCTAGGCTACTGTGATAGTTATTACCCTACAGAAATTCTAGTCCCCGAATCATCAGAGAAAACAGACATAGTCTTTATATTGTATGCAATAAAGCAGCAGAGAAAACCAATATGTTGTGTCTCCCCATGTGCAAGGAAAGAGCACAAACAATTCTGTGCTAGTCATGGTCTTTGGCTCCGTGCTTGCAGAAAGGCCAATGAAATTTTTGCTATCGGGTGATCAATTAATCAAATTACAATGTCTTCCCTCTGAACTGAAAACTCCATTTAATTGAGACTGTAGGGTATCAGTTTTGAGACACAGAGATACAGATCTCTTAAAATCACACACACACACACATACGCACACACACAGACATACACACACACATTTTTCAGCCTTCCAACACACACACATATTTTCCCCTCTACGTACCAGCAAGAAAGAAATGCCTTAACTGTTTTCTATAGTAAACTATGTCCACCTTGCCACACATTCATGCAAATGGCCTCGTGTTCTCGACAGACCTTTCCTGGATCTGTGTTCTAGTGTAGAATATGGTTGCATTTAAAAATAATTACATATCCACAATCTTGTTTAAATGGCAAAATAGAAGACACTTCTTTGATTCTATTCTGTATTGACTATCAGTGGCATTTTGGTAGATAGATTTTGTGTTTTTTTTTCCTGGAAGACTTTTACGTGAAGTTTGTATCCCAAACAATTCACATAAAAATATAAAAAACTCTCTCACTTCTTTCCTCAAATTGATTATTATTTCAATATACTTTACATTAAATAAATAAAAAGACAGCTTTTAAAATACTTCATGAAAATGTGTCTATATAGTGATATAATTAAAATTAATACATAATTTTTTCCCCATTCTATTGAACAAAATGAGAAAAACTTCCATTTTTAATCACCCACTATAGAATACCTATTATACAAGAATGTAGGAGCAATGGCATGCTTTCTGTAAAGAGCTCTGAGCTGAGTGTGGGTATTTTGGCTGGCTGTACAATACTGCATAATACAGCATTCTGCAATGTGTCAGCAGTTCAAAGCGATGCCCTATTCTTTGGATCACTTATCCATTATTACTTCAGACAATGAGCATCTGATACAAAATAAAAGTGATGGATGCTGAGTGAACTGGTGAGTGTGTTCTGAGTAAGAACAAACCAGAAAGACACCGTGGTTCATTGCCTGATGAAAGTACTTTTGGGTATTTAAATACATCTTACATTAGGTTATGCATGGACTCTTGATGTGAATGCTGAAAACCAGCCCTGTTAAATTCGCTGTTTCTACCCCGTGAACATATATTTAAATCTCTTAAATTTTATACTAGAAACAATTATTAAATAACGTTCCTATACTTGTACTTGAGACATCAATATTTTAGTCATTATTTTAAAATTCATCTGACACTCACTGCTATCATTTTTCTTTCTCTTTTCTTTTTTAAATAAAAAGGTCAAAGAGAACAAGGATGGAAAGAGCAGATATGTCTTCCAAGATTCACTATAATAAACATTCCTGTTTGAATATGAAATAGTGAATTTAAGATAGAAAAATAATTCTGTCTCCTGCAGTGAAAACCATGCAGCTGACTAACTTAGCATAGCATTCATGCTAAGTTAATGGCTCTATGTTTTTAAGTTTGTGATTTTCTCGATAATCTTCTCCCAATCTGTCCAATATCGAGTTTGATAATTGCACTCCTCTACTAAAAAAATTTTCAGTGTCCATCTTATATGTAAGTTATTCCTATAGAATAAAGATCCAATTTCTTAGTTGATATTCAAGGTCTACCATTATGGAGTTCTGCATGAAGACCTGTTTTCTGGGGGAAAAGGAACTTGCATTTAGCTCAACTCTTGATCTAGAAATTAGTTTTAATCACACCAATTTGGCGTGATTAATTGGCCTAGAATCTTCCCTGAATTTGGGGAGACTATTTAATACTTTACTTGTGTTGGAGAGGCAATTTTTTTTTACCCTTGTGGATTCTTCCACCTGATCTAAAAATTAAATTGACATGAAACAGCTTAACAGGAGAGAAAAAAATTAACTTTGTACATACGGAGTCTCTAAAAGCATATGGGGGCCCACAGGCATTTAGACAATTACAGAGTCTCTAAAAACATATGGGGGCCCACAGGCAGTTAGTCAATTAAGGCTTATATTCCAATCTGAACTAAGGAGAAGGAATGGTAGTCTGGAACTTCAAAGGGGAAGAAGGCAATTATCCTAGAGATGGAAAACCTAATGTTTGTTATGCCATGCAAAGACAATTAGACACAGAAAGGACTTTGGTCTTCAAGCCCTGCCAACTTTTCCCTACCACACCAATTCCACATTCTTTGTAGATATCTCTGGTGATAGCACTCTTCCTGCACCAGTCACTTTACATAAATATATTTAAATATTTAGATAACGGGTAGGGTCAAAAGCTCTGCTTGAGCCTTTTGAGCCTCAATTATCTTCAGCTCAAAATAATCTACAAGCCAGGGTGGCACATTCTGGGGAGACTCATTCTGAACTCCTTCACCTACCATCAGAGCTTTTCTAGGGACTCTTATAATCTTAGAGGAATGGAGGCCGGGCAAGGCTCCTCTAAAATATGTCCCAATCTGGAAAATTCCTCTAATCAGTTATTAGGACTTTCTCATGAAGGTAGAGATCATCTTTGAAACTCATTTCAGTGTCAGATTTCAGGACATCATCTGTAAAATCTACCAAAAAACATACATTACAATAAGCCTCACATATTTTGTATACTAATCCCTTGAAACATTCTGAAAGAATAAATAGATTCTTAAAGCTATTTTTAAAAAAGTAAAAGAACAAATTTGCATCTTCCATTCCCTCAATAAATGTTCTAAATGGAGAAATTTATTAAAATTTTCAATAAAAGTATTAATAACAATGATCATAATGAATAATTTCTGGAATGACTAATTAGCACACTAAGAGGTAACTTAAACTTGGGAATTAACCTGACAAGGGAATCAATATGTGATGAATGTATTTCTACTTGCCAATTTAAAATAAATTTCCTCGAACAGATTGAAATTCTCAAGTGTCAGATTCGTTAAGTACATTCATCTCAAGAGATAAATTATAATTAAATTATTATGAAATGTCCAGCTTGTCTAGTTTTCTATTTAGAGTGAAATATTTTGCCTCTAACAAGGAAAAGCTGGAGAAGTTTTGATAAATTTGTGTTTCAAGAATTTAAATATGTTGCAGCTGAATTTTACAGAATTCATCTATCATGATGCTAAGGTTCATACTTCTTGGTTATGGAAAATGAAGACTTGCATACTGGATAGAAAAGCAGGCACCTTTTCTGAGCCTGAATTTGTTTTGGCAGGGGACCCTAGGGGAAAGAGACAGACAGCAATGAATTGGGGCCCTGTAGAGAAAGAAATGGCAGAAGAAATCCACCAGTGGGTGACCTTACAGAAGACAGATTTGTGGGGACTGAGTTATAGAGATATTCCAAAAGATATGTGTACAGTATTTCTTCTCTGACAACTCAAATCTTTTTTTTTTTTTTAATTTATGTTTGGTGTGATTACTTTAGTTGAAGATGGTGACAATGTTATGGAGATATACACAGTCAGTTATTGAGAAGAAAGACCCGGCATGACATGAGTTATTGTCCATCTCCTCTACTTAACCAAGGTTTTTTTTTTGTGTTTAGGAACTACGTATTTTATTTCTATAGCCATGATCTTTTACAGCCTAGTCTATATAAGGTGCTCAATAGGTAAGTATCAGTCGAATTGAGCAAGTATATTAATAAATACATGAGAGTGGCATCCTACAGGCTGTTTCCATTTTCTGTGATTGCTGAATGGGAGGTTTCTACTAACACACGAAGAAACACCTTTAAGTAGCAAATGTGAATAGTGTCAACTAAAATATGTAGTGAATATACCTTTCCAGCTTCAATTTCTTGTCATCTTTTCAAAAGATATATATTGTCTTTCTTGTTCAGGAGAAGTGAGGAGGTGGGAGACAAACTTCACCCCCTCTGAACCGTTCACCTTGTTGGATATTTGAACCACTGATAGGCTCAAGAGATGCCACAAGAAATAGTGTTGATTGTGCCTGGTTGCTATAAAAGGAAAAAATTTATATATTTCTTCTGAGCTCTCTTACCAAGTGTTAGGTCTAACATCTGGCACCAGCTAACCTGCAAAAAGATAATAAAATGTGTTTGGGGACTTGCAGACCCAGAGATGAGGATAATTTGTAGACCCAGTTTCTAATAGTACAGAGGGAAATGCTTTCATCTGAATCACTGATGTGATCAAATAAAAAATGAGTGAATACTCGCCAATTGCTAAAGCAATTTATCTTTCCAAATGTATTCGAAATGTTAATTTTATCAGGGTGCAAGCTGCTAAAATGCAGCTAGTAGATCATTAAATTTCAATAGGGAATAGACTTCATATTTAACATAAACAGTCAAGTCATTTTGGCTGCCTGCATCTTGTGCCACATTTAGAAAGCCTTCTGTGTAACCATAGGAACGGTTTTGCTTAAGCACTGTTGCTTGTGTAAATCCAATTCATTCTGAATTAGCTGAAAAAAAGGGGGAGGGTTGTGTGATTTGTTTCTGTCCATTGCTTCCCAAGTTGCCTCTTAGAAAATGTGAAGAGAAAATTAAAAATAAGGTTTTTTCTTTCCTTTTTTTTGGAGAGTTGGGTAAGAATGAGATTGGGAAGTAGACTTTTTTTCTCCTGAAAACATGGCCATGATGAAGAATTAGAAATAATGAAGTGGTCTTCTATAGCTCAGAATCTTTGCTGCTTAGGTAGGCATTTTTACCATTTAAAATATTTCCTAAGCTTATCATTTTCTTAGTTTAGAGTAATCTTCCTTAACATAGGTGGTTTAGAATACACTCTTCCTGGATTAATTTTACACATGGCATATAATACCGACGGAAATTTGTGTTGAAAAACTCTTCTTTTTGTTCTAGGAGATTTTAGGAGCTATCAGCCACACACACCATATAGTATTAGATTAATCAGATACTTTTCCTTTCAACACCTAGATTAAAGCAGCTGTTTGGAGGAAGATTGAGAGAAAAAGCTATTTTCCCACATGGTGCACTGAGGAAAAAGCAGGTTTGGGGTGGACTGACCCAGGAGGAGTATTTAGGACAGACAGAGGGAAATGGAAAGATACTGATTTTCTAGTGAAATATAAGAACACTCTGCTGTGCCTTTCTCATATCTGGAAAATTTTTCTAACAGTATTAACCCATTGATATCTTTATCTTCAAGACTTAGTTCAAATTTCATTTGCTCCAAGATATTTAGTTTAGCCCCTACTTCTCAATAATAATTATAAATTCCTTATTATGCATTACAACAGATACTTCTGTGTAAATCATATCCTCTTCTTCCTTATAAGTGGTTGTTTAACTATCTATCTCCCGCACCAGAATGTAAGCTATTCGTGAACAGTGAATGTTTCTTATTCATCCTCCTCCTCCTCCTCCTCCACCTCTTCCTCCTCCTCCTCCTCCTCTTCTTCTTATCCCCCAAAGTCTAGGACATTACATTTAACAACTCCTAAATAAATATTTTTGACTAGTTAATGGAATGAAAGACTAAAAGGCAGCAGGGATGCTAAAGGCTGATATAGTCTGTTTCATAGTTTTATCTAGCTTGGAGGTGGGAGGTGGTGCTGCAGAACATAATTAAGGAAGAAAAGAGGGAAAAGGAAAAGAAAAGGGAAGGTGATTGAATTTACAAAATATGCCAGACATTTTAACATCAATCTTAAGAGGACACCTGTTATATGAAAAAATGATCTCCCAAAACATATTCACATCTTAATCCCTGGATCCTGTAAATGTTACTTTATTTGGAAATTAAGGATTTTAAGATGATAAGATTATTCTATATTATCTAGGTAGGCAATCATATGTGTCTTTATGAGAGAGAAGAAGAGGGAAATTATACGGATAGAAAAAAGAAGGAAATATGAAGATAGAGGCAGAGATTAGAGTGATGTGGCCATAAGCAATGAAATGTCAACAGCCATAAGAAGCTGGAAGAGGCAAGGATTGATTCTACCTTTGTCTTTGGAGGGTAGGTGGTCCTGCTGACACTTTGACTTCAGCCTAGTGATACTAATTTTGGACTTTTGGTCTCCAGAACCATGAGAGAATAAATTTTGGGGTATTTTTAAGCCACCAGGTTTGTAGTAATTTTTTATAGCAGCCATAGCAAATATAACACCTATAGTGTCCCCATTTATTATGGAAGACAAAATCAAAGTTAAGGAAGGGTCAGCAACTTAGCTGAATTAATGTGGATAATTACTGGCCAGAGCTGGGAAATCACACCCAAGTCTAGACAAGTTCAAAGATGCTTAGATAGTTTTTTTTTTCATCCGGCATATGTGGAGCCAAACTCCCTCCAAACCAAATTCTGTTTTATTGAATAGATGTTGGCACTATTCTACGGGCTGAGACACTGTAACTGATTGTATCCTACAGCAAAATAGAAATAGAAATTTCAATTAGTTGACTGACTAATTTAGCTACACCTATAGGCTTTTCTCAAAATTATACAAAGTAGGAAAACTACATGAATAATCTTTTAAAAAATGTTTTTAATTATAGATATCCAACTAGTGACTTTGTTCTGCTTCCCTCAGTCCACAGTTCTTTATAAATATCAAATGAGAAATGGCAGTTTCCTTTCAGCTTCTGTTGAAAGTTGACTTGTTCATCTATTAAGCATTCATCAACAAATATCTACTGAAATCATACTATGTGCCAGGACCACTTTATGTGTTTGACATGCATTACTTTATTAATAAGCTAGAAATTCCTGCATTTTTTTTGGATTTATCTATTAGGGAATAAAAAATATAAAACAAATAACCATTAAACAAAATAAATATGTAATACATTTACTTTTAGATTTTGAAAAGTACTAAGAAGAAAAATAAAGCTTAGAGAAATAAAAAAATGGTAGGCGTCAGGGTGGTTTTGTAAAATGGCCAAAGACCAAGAACCTGAAAGAGTTGAAAGAACAAGTCATAGGGATGTCTTGGGGGACCAGCAGTCCAGGCAGAATGGTGAATAAATTTTCAGATGCTAAAGAGAGAAAAAGAAATGAGAAGACATGAGATACCAACTGTATTGGACCTTGTGAAGCTATTGAAAGGACTTTGAATTTTATTCTGAGAGAGACTGAAAGCCTTTGGAGAGTTTTGAGATATGGCACCTTTGGAGGGTTTTGAGGTGACATGATCTGGTTTACATTTCAAAAGCATTGCTCAGGGGATCTTGTAAAGACTAGACTTTGCCAAAGCAGGTAGGCAGTGGAGAAGGTCTTAATTGCACATGGTTATAAAAAAAAGGCAAATTATTTGATTTACTCTTTATCTTGAAGTTGTCTCACCATTAAGTCTTTCAGAGACACTGACAATTCCATGTATTACACTCTACTTTACTTTTGCCCTTTATGATTTCTATAATGAAATTCAAAACACAATGACCTACACAGTTAAATGTCTTGCTGCAATATCAAGCCTCTCTATCTAAAGGAAAGAAAAACAGAAAATTAATTTTTAAAAATACTTGCTTTCTCCTAATGCTCCAAATTTCCTTTAGCCCAAGGTGACAATTACAGCTTTGATTTTGCTTTATTTACAGTTCTGAGAATCCTTTAAAAAGTATGAAATACAGTGTTCGCTCTCTCTGCTTCACCAAGGACCCTTACATTAAATGGATTTGTAATTTAGAATTTGTCTTACATATAAATATAGGTAAACTTAGAGTTTAATTAAATAATAGTATTATTTTAATACATGATATTACTTCTCCACATATGGAAAGTGAGACAGGAAACAAAAAAGCATAGGAGAAAGACCAAGAGTATTGAGGAGAGGGAGACAGGAAAAGAAGAGGCAGGAAGTAGACTCAAGATTTCAAAGTGCTATATTTTATATCATGTATAATGACTCAGAAGAAACTAATTATGTGGTTTATATTTTATAAATCTCATTACCTCTACTTAGTAGCAGCTTCATCAATTGTAGACCTAGTACTTTGCAATTTCTAAACAATCAATATACAACGTGCATAACCAATTCAATTTTAGTGACAAACATTTCAGGAGGTTTGGAAATCTAGTTTGGAGACATATCTAAAATAAAGATAACTTTAAAACATCCTGGAATATCAAAAAAGACAAATTTATCTTAATTTCCTTATTATACCTATCAAAAGTGATAGTTCATGCTTAGAGAGTGCTAATACTGTGTCTAGGTACTGTTCTTAGCTCTTTACCTTTCTTTATTCATTTAATTGGCCCAATAACTCATAACTCATTTAATTACCATATAATTCCTTGAGGTAAGTATCATTATTGTTCCCATTTCACACATAAGAAAACTGAAACTGCCAGGCTAGATAATTTGCTCAAGGTCACAAAACTAGTAAGATAGGAAGCCAGGATTTAAACTCAAACAATGTACCACTAACAATTGTGCTGTTAAGCTTTGTGAGAACTGTGTTATTTACAGTATTTCAGATGTTAAGCAAAATGTTGAAGGTTTTGCCAGATTATACCAAGTAATTTTTATATTGAGACTTCAAAAACATTCCAACTAGATTTCATCCCATTTTCTTGTTTTTAGTAAGGCAAAATACCACAAACAGAATTATTAGGACAGTACTTCTCATTTAAAAGGAGAACATGAGAAGTTACTCCATAAATAGATAAACAGAATAATAAGGAATTCTTCAAACACAGTTTAATAGCTTCACTATAGCCCAAGTTAGCCTTATTTCACATTTGAGAAGGAATGCAAGCTCTTTCATCTGTGTCAGATTATGTAACTTTAGAACTGCTTTTTGAAATAAAGGTTCCAAAATGTCCTTATAGTAAAATAAAATATTTTGTTTTTTACTGAGAGTACAATTTTTTAAATAATCTATTGTTTATATTCTAAGATTGCATTTTCTTCTCTGAATTTGAAACAAAGTATTTACTATGTTAGGAATTTTGCATTGTGATTTTTGTCTTATTTTTCTCTGACAGCATCACTAGCAATGTTTCCTTCCACAGTACCTTCGGTTTTCACAAATACTTGCTGTGCTTATTCTAAGAGGCCAGGAAACAAACTTGAAAGAACAAATGTTTAAAAAAAAAAAAAAAAGATTTGATTATAGTAAACAGCTGCAAGCTCTGTCACTGACTAATGACATTGGCGCCAGGATTCCCCAGTGGATTCATGTGTTCTGTTAGACCCTACGGGGAAAGAGTTAGCCTGCAGGCAGCAGAAGGTCAAGGTGTCAACACGAGAGCTTCAACGTATGAAACAGCCTCCAAATTTAGAAAATAATTTGTGCTTTTTGACTCTTAAGTTATATTTTTATGGACAAGAGGGTTTTGATATGAATAAAATATCAAACACATGAAATCTACAAAGAGGGAAGCGTAGAGAGTCTTTTATACTCTACTTTAGTTGAAATACTTCTGGATAACAGTGATAAAAATGGAAAAATGTTCAACATTTTGCTTAATATCTGGCATGCTGTAAATAACACACTTCTCACAAAGCTTAACAGGACAATTGCTACTGGTACATTATATGGGCTCAAATCCTGGCTTCCCAACTTACCAGTTTGGTGACTTTGAACAACAGTTCCAGTTTTCTTATCTGTGAAGTGGGAACAATAGTGATACCTACCTCAAAGAGTTATGTTACCAGAGCAAAGTCTGTGAATCTGATGCTTCGAAAGGCCAATATTCAAAATGTCAGAGTTTGGAGTAAGAAAAGATTTATTGATTAAGAAGTTGGCAACCTAGAAGATGGGAAACCTAGTGGCACCTCAAATTTATTTTAAGAAAGTACAGAGTTCAGGTTTCTTTTATGTTAAAGGGAGCGAAAATGGGAGGAGCAAGAGGTTATTGACCACCACCGACATCTGGGAGCCAGCAGGGGTCTGAAGAAGATGTGAAACTTCTTTGTTCTTAGTCTGTTGACTCTAGTTGATGTGAGTCCAGTCATGAGGTTTCTGCAAATTTTTGATAAATAATCATTATGTTTGTATTTACTTCCCTTATCTCCTCAAGAAAGGCACCTTCTTGTGAGGAACCATTTTTTTGTAAAACTCAAGTGGCAAGCAGAATTCCTCTAATGATTAGCATGTCTATCTGCAAGAATCTATTAATCCGAAGGCCATGGAAACAAAGCAGGCTTGAACAAGATGAAGTCAGAGAGGCCAAACCTTTTACTCTGTTACAGTTATAAGGTAATTAAATGGGTTATGAGTTACTGAGGCAATTAAATAGATAAAGAAAGGTAAAGAGCTAAGAACAATACTCAGGCATAGAATTAACACTGTTAAAGTTTCAACTATTACTTTTGTTAGTTATAAGAAATTTTAGCTCAGTTTGTGTTTTTTCGATATTTACAGTTATAGTTTTGGTGTTAGAAAAATACAAAAGCAATCCAAGGGAAAAAAAATATATAGTGTTTTTGACAAATAGTATCAGAATTGGACATCCATAGACAATAAATAAATAAATAAATAAATAAATAAATAAATAAATAAATAACCCCCCCTACTGAAACCTCATACCTTACACAAAAATTAACTCAAAATGAGTCACAGGTAAAATGCTAAACTATAAAACACTTAGAAAAAAAAGTAAGAGTAAATCTTCAGGATCTAGAGCTAGACAAAAAGTTCATTGACTTGAACCATAAAAGGAAAATTGATCATTTAAATCTCAATAAAATTTAAAAACGTTTGAACTCCAAAAGACCCTGTTAAATGCATGAAAAGACAAGCTACCCACTGAGAGAAAATACTTTCAAATTACATATTTGACAGATAATTAGTAACTGGAATATATAAAAATTTCTCAAAATTCAGAAGTAAAAAGGCCTCAAATAATTCAATTAGAAAGTGGGCAAAAAGTACAAACATTTCATCAAAGAGGATATACATATGATATTTACATAATCTGAAAATATCTTCAACCTCATTAGCCATCAGAAAAAAAAAATGTAGAATAAAACCTCAATGAAATATCACTATATAACTATCGGAATGGCTAAAATAAAAAGTAATGACAGCAGAAAATGTAGGGTCACTCATGCATTGCTGGTGGGAACATAAAATGGTATGGTCTCCTTGGAAAACATTTTGACAGTTTCTTATAAAACTAAACATGAAACTACCATACAACTCAACAATTCCACTCCTGGCTACTTATCTGAGAAAAAAGAAAACTTAGTTCACATAAAAATCTGTATGTGAATGTTCATAACAACTTGATTGATAATAGACAATAGCTAAAAACATCCTAGATGTCTTTCAGAAAGTGAATGGTTATACAAACTGTAGCACATCCATGCCATAAAATATTACTCAGCCAAAAACAAAAAACAAAGCTCCCCAAAAAGGAGCAAACATCAACTTGGAAGAATCTCCAGGAGTTAAGCTGAGTGAAAAACATCAACATCAAAAGATCGCATACTGTATGATTCAATTTATATACCACTTTTGAAATTACAAAATTTTAGAAATGGATAACAAAGTAGTAGTTGACGGGAGTTAGGTACAAGGAGAGAAGAGTTGGCAATAAAGAGTTAGTGGCTATAAAAGTGCAACACAGGGATCCTTGTGGTGATGAAACTGTTCCATATCTTAACTGTATCAATAGCAAGATCCTGGTTGTGATATTGGAGCAGTTTTGCAAGATGTTACCACTGAGGGACACAAGTAAAGGGTGGTACCTCTGTATTATTATTTAAAACTGCATGTGGATCTATAACTACCACGGAACAGAAAAGTTAATTTTAAAAAGAGTTATGGGGCTCGAAGATCCTTAAAAAAAAAACCTCCCTCCAAAACAAACTTCGGCACTATCTAATCAGAACTATAATTGGACCCATTCCAACAGAAAATATAGCCTATTTTTCAAGACTATGAGATACATTTTTTTCTCAATCATTCGGTGTTCTCTCCTTATCAAGAAAGTCTTCCTTATCTTCATCTAAATAGTTCAAGCTCTATCAACTTATTCACTCTGAATTTAATGAGAAAGAAAAGTTCACTATTCTCAGAATATTATTTTTCATACAGGAAATGATGTTTTAAAATGGAAATAACTTAATTATTACCTTTCAGCTGATATTGCATGAGCTAAATTTCTGACCCATCTGATTAAAAGACAGCATTTCAGAGTCTCAAGTTTTCACAGTCTTGGAAAGAGAAAACAAACCAATTGAAAGCCTGGATACTCACTTTTATCTGTTCCTCATTTAATGAAGGATGAGGAACTACCTATATTTCCTTTGTTAGTAGTTCTACTTCTTTACTAGGACTTGGGAAGTGGGAAATACTTTGGTGCTAATAATATTGATGTGATATTTCTATTTTGGAGGAGAATATTCATTGTTGAGCAAACATATGCTTTAACTTTCTGTTGTTTTTTTCCCCACAAAACCTTTCCCCCCCACCTCCAAGTCTTGGCAAATCAGTTGCCTCCATAAAAAGGAAATGACTGGGCTTGAAGTTATCCTTAAATTTAAGAATACATTATTATCAGGAGGAATATCAGCTGTATTGACAGTGTTGTCACTAGGGTGTGTGACCCTCAGCGTCTAAGTGGTTGAGGAACTTGACTTTATTGGCTTTGCTCAATGAGTTATATTATGCTTCCTTCTTGGGAGGAAGCTGGCACAGCTAGTCCCAGGAAGCCAAACATTAATCTCCTATCACCCTTTTTGGACCTAATGAAATTTACTCAACTGATCCTTGAAGCCATGTGCCATTTTCTCAAATATAATCAACTTTTATCAATTAGAGAGAAATGAATTTTGCAGCTTTCGTGATAGAAAAATATGCGTGTAAACATGTCATTTATCTGTAAAAGTTTTTTTTTCCTTCTTTTTGCCTTATGCATTTCTTTCTTAAAAACAAAACAAAACAACAACTACAGTAAAACTCTTCTTTTTGTTTTCTTGACTTTATTGATGACAGTTGGTTACAACTGTGCGGGAATGGCCTGAAGTGCAGCATCTCAAGGGGAAGACAGTATCACAATGAGAAGTTTTGATCTAACATGAAAGAATTGGTATGGTTTCATTGCTGCTGTTTTTTAAGGTAGGAAATACTTTATTTTTTCTCTTAGACTGAGAGCTAAAAATGGAACCGGGGACTGATTTATTACAATAAAGAAATCTAGCCTAGGACATGTGTCTTTAATGTCTATAACAAAAGATCAGCCTTTTCTCTATGCCATCAGCATGATTTTAATTTAGCGTGACCTCCCTTTGGTTGCCTCTAATTCCCACAAACTGGATGCAAGAAATAACAGTGTGTTTGGTTGTCAGCATTGCCACAACACTGGTTGGGGGCCTATCTTGAAAACAAATGAAATAAATGAGTGTGATAGTGCTTTGTAAACCATCAGTGTTATACAAATAAAAACTGCTTTTGTGATGTCAGAATAAATGTTAAATAAATGTGAGAGCAAAATTTTGCATGTTTTCTCTAATAGAAAACGAATCTTTTGAAAACAAAGACTTCTGCCACTGTGTTTATCTTTGTAATTTTCCTCGCTTGTAAACCATCTCAGTCTGCTGATCCCTATCAAACTTAGTGTTCAATAAACAAATGATGATTTTTGAATGACTGCTTGAACTAATTCTGGCAAATATGAAAGAAGAGGTGCTTGCCCAGGAGTAGCAGCGACTTTGTGCTTGCGGTAACTTTCCATCCTATTGTGTATCTGAACAGAATCATCTGGGTACAGTACTTTTACTTGGGAATCATGTGACCAATGATTCACCTTGGTAAAGGCACCCATTCAGGGCTTCAATTATTTTACACAAATTGATCAACTAACTGGCCTTCATTCTTTCCTCTCATATCTTAGGCATTTTTAAACTGTAAATAAAAACATCTAAGTATATGAAATTGAAGTAGAACGTTTTAAATGAGATTTAACTCAGTTCCACAATTTCTCCCTCAGCCTGATACTGTGCTTTGAAGCTGCAAATAAAATATAGACATTGCCTTATAGAAATCTATAGAGAAGTACAGAGGAGAGAGGAAATAATATGCGTAAAATGTGGTGAGGACTGTGGAGGCTAAAAATGCTTAATTTTGACTTTGTGGGTAAGGGTGCTTCTGGAAAAGTTTACTCAGGGGAGATGACATCTGACTTGAGCCTAAAAATGTAGGTCAAATGCTGAGAGGTAAAGAGGATGATCATATACACAGATGAAGAGCATTTATTCCAACCTCTTCCTTTCCATATGGGAACAGAAGAGATTCTACAAAATGAGTCTTAGCTTCGCTAAACTCTCTAAGAAGTATTAACCTAAGACTCTGAAGTACTGCCCAGAGTGATGCCAGTACCAAATACTAGGTCTCTCTTGTTCCTTTATAGTTTGAAGGATAGCCAATATACTATGGTAAAAAGCACGGGATTTGGCATCAGATAAGATTTGGGTTCAATCTCAGTCATGCTACTTGAGCAAGTTATTTAACCTTTATAAACCTCTGTTTCTTTTTCATTAATGTGAGGATTATAATGGTATCTAACTCATTAGAATTTTGTTAGGATTAAATGGCACAATGCATGAAAGGGGCTTAACCTAATGCCTTGCTCTCAGAAAGCACCTAATAAACATAAGCTATTGTCATTACAAGGAATTTCACCCTCGACTACTATATTTCTCATCCTTGCACTCTCCATTGTGCAAGAAAACACAAATTATCTATGCTAAGGCAAAACGTTTAATTTTAAAACACGGATTTGGCTTACGAATGTTAATAAGAGAAAAACATGATTTAAACGTACCCAAGTCCGCCGTGAATGGAATCATGTTGAAAGCTAAATTGGGTACATAGTGCTTCCCTCACTGTTACAGAGCAAAGCCTACATGGCTGGTTCTCCTTGTTCTCAGCAGCAGTGGTTATAGCTAAAGTTGATTACTGGAGAGCACATGGCATGGACCAGCTGGGATTACTGAGAAAATCATCAGGCTTGGGAGGGTCACTGTTTAGACTTGAACGAGCTGTATAAGCTAGGACTCTATACCAAAAACGTGGTACATTGTGCTGCTTGCTAGGTTATTAACTATCGACTTTCATTTTTAAATATAAATTCTGTGCTCTTGGCTGCCCCACTGATCTGGTTATCATGTGCTGTGTTTAATGGAAAAGTACAAAGGGAAAAGATGAAAATTTAAAGACTTACTAAAACTATAACAGCAGTCAATGACAACCTCAATTTCTGCATGCAAATGAATTCCTTTTGCTAAACATCAGTGTTCCAATTTAATCTATTGCTCTAATTTTAAATATCATGTTTAATTAGGTATATAATTCTCCTGCTATACTTCATGTGGCTTTTTATTTTTCTGTCCAGAAACTTATTCTTATTTGGAATTTCTCTTACCTTTTCATTTGCTGCTCTAATTTATTTTTCTTTCTTTTTCTTTTACATTTTTCTCATCTAAATTTTAGATGGGGGCGGGGGAGTGGAATATTTTAAAGGACATTACACTAAGATTTCAATTTAGTATTAACAGGAAATCATTTGGTTGATACATTCTAGGGTGTGTACACACACACACAATCATTGCATGACAAAACAAAACAAAAATTACGTGCCATGCATTGCACTAGGCACTGAGGATATAGTACAGGTGAATATAATATACCTTCTATCTCGATAGGGTAGTCTTCATTTATAAAGCTTATACCTCCCAGTTCCTTCTTGTGAAAAGATTCTGGGGCTTTGCCTAATTTTAATTTTAATAGAAAGTACCCACTATTTTCTTCAATGGCCCATCTTGCTGATGACTAATGTGTTAACCATTTACTGCTAATCTTTCCTGTGGAAAACTACCAATTAAACATGGGGGATAATGTGAGATTTGAATAACAGTGTGCAATATTTTCATATTATATAAAATGTCCCATGCATTTAATAGTATTCGCATTCTCTAATAGAGCTGCATAGCCTTTCCAAGTAGCTTATTTGTAATAGCTTTTTCATTTTTAATTTCTTCATAAGCCATAGGAATTTTTATTGCCTCAGTTGTGTGTATTGGTCTTAGCTTCTCTTTTCTCTATCTCAGAATTGTTTAATCACCCTCGCCTGTATAGGTCCCATGCCTTAGGTTTAACCATCATGCATTCCAACAGGTCTGAAAGTAGTCCCTGTAATACACTGATATCTGGCTATAGGTGGATATACAAAAGCACTCCCATCTCCTGTTTGAAAAAGTAAGTTTTCCTATTTCCCAGAGACCCCATATCCTTAATATCCTTAAACATATCCTTAAACCATATCCTTAAACAATCCTCTCTCTTGAAATTAAAAGAACTCTTTGCCCCTTACTTTGGAAAAATGCCAAGGATTGTAGGAGAAACTCTACTTTTGCAAAGCTACTCTCTATTTAACAGTTAGCAAAGTGTTCTAAATCTATGAATTTTAATATCACCGCTCTATTTCATTTTGAGTATTACCCAATCTTATCTTACTTTTATTTCTAATTCACCTAGTAGATCACTCTAATTCTAAGAATGCTCTACACAAACCCAATCTAACAACACAATTTTAAATTCTTTTATCCAGTCTTCCTTAAATCCACACCTTACCCATACTTTTTTTTTTTAAAGAGTTTACTTTATCTACTGCATTTATCCAGCAGATGTTCATATCTGTAATTGGTGTGACCATGGTGTGCTCATGAAGATTTTCCATCCCCACAGTTTGAATGAAGCCCTGTCAGCACGAGCCACTGGGGTCCATCAGGCATCTCTAATAACTAGAGTAGAAGGTCAGCTGGGAGGCCCTGGGAGAGCTCACTGTTAATCTCCCCACTGTTAGTTTAGCTGTAAGCATACCTGGTGCCATAAAGAGTTGCTTGGAAGATGTAAATCATCTCTTAAAAATTCAAATGACTGATGTGAATAACTGCTCTTTGTGGAAGCAGGTGTGAACAAGGAAAAACATGTACTCTAGAAAATAAAAAAGAAACACCGTCTCTTAGCCAAAAGAAAAGTAAAGACAATTTCTTTAAAGCCAATCCAAATTTTTTAACAAAGTTGCGCCTAAGGAAATGTCAATCTAATAATTTCCCCAGAGTCTATGGGATTTTTACTGGTCACATTACAAGTATTAGGAAACCCAGCTGTAGTCCCTTGGATGTACTTCACATAATCTTACTTTTATAACCATCTCTTTACAGAAAAAGTAAGCAAGCTTTCCTGATGAGGACAGATCATGGGAACTGAGATGGTCCAAAAGATATTTTTACCTGCTTTCTATTAACAACTAATGATAAACAAATCCCTCTCAGAGTCTCCTTCTTAGATCAGTCCTTAAATAGCTCATCTGCTCCTACATGACCTCCAGCTTTTTGACTCTGCCTTACACTACTTCCTTCGTTATTTTTACCACATTCCCTCTAAGATAGCTTCCAAAAATGCCCGATAGAATCTTGTGAATCAAATTGATTAAAAGTACCTTTATTTAATCCAGATAGATGAGAGAGAGAGAGAGAGAGAGAGAGAGAGACTAAAAAATTAGTCCTATTTCTATAATTTCTGATTAAGTCTAGTGCTAAAGAAGATACTGATATCTAAGAATCCTCAAAGGTAGCTCTAACATCTCAAGTCAAATTTGCAATATCTTCCAATATGGTTCAATGTCAAATACCCTCACTGACTAAGGTGTCTTATCTGATAGGCTTTGCCAATGAACACAAAGCCTCTTATACAGTATTGAATATACACAGAATTATTTAATCTTTTTATATAATATATGCTACCAACTTTGGCTACTGTATTTCTATTTCCATCTCCAAATATCATCCATCTTTAATTACACTTAGTCTTTCTGAAGGAGACTTTTGTATAAAGTGATGATTATTCAGCATCTGTTTCTCAGGCACGACAGGAAAAACTATCTGCTATTTTTAAATTGTATATTTTACTTCTATAATGCATTTCTCCTTTGTAACCAACTTTTGAAAGACTTCTAATGTGTTTTATTTGTTACCTTAATTCTATTGGAAAGACAAGCAGGAAGCTATGGCTGTGAATTAACTATTTACTGCTCAACATATGCAAAATAGTATATAGTGCTAGGTTAAGAATTACTTTAAAATTCTCCTCAAATCATCATGATGTGTCTGATCGTTTTTACCTTTCCTCCTCTTTCCCCCACACTTATAAGAAGAATTATATATATTATAATAAAATATTGATGATCTTCGCAGTTCTTGTCGATTAAAGAGAAAATAAGTGACGGAAATTGTATCCCTTCATTAGTAAGCACTGCAATACATTTTCCTCAGTCACAGCCACTCTCATATGTTCTTTTCCAGGGCAGAGTTACGACATCAAACAGAGAGAATGAGAAGAACCTCAGAGTGAGACTAGGAAGTGTTCCATGAAGGCTGATTTTGTATATGTTGTCTGGGCTCTCTATACACCTAATATATACCTCCATAGTGACCAGAAACCCCCATCAACTGGCACGATTAAAGAGATGAGAAAGGGTAAGAGACTTTTGCTTTTAATGTTATAGTATAATACCATTTCCATAAACTATGGTCCATGGACCGCTTCCATAAGGGAAACTTTAAGTGATTGTGGAAAATTCAGATTCTTAGAGGCCATCTAAGTCTAATAAGTCCTAGTCTGTGGGTAGTCTCCTAAATTTTTGGTAGGCTCCCCAGGTGAGTCATAAACACACTAAAGTTTAGAATTACTCTATGGGTGTGGTTAGTGAATAATACCACGTTTACGGAAGACGCCTGGGCTGAGCACTTAGTAAATAGTGTTAACATGTATTAATAAGTAATAAACATATTTGCAAATAGCATTAATTATGGGTTATTAAAAGATTACTAATCATTGGATGCAGTTAGAGATAGAAAAGTGATTATGCAAAGTGCTTCTCAAACTTCACTGTGCATGCAGATCAGCTGAGTACCTGACTGAAATGAAGATTCTGACTCAGTAGTTCTTGGGTGTGACTTGAAATTCTACATTTCTAACAAGCTCCAAGGGGACACTGGAGGGGCTGGTCTGTGGATCACAGTTTGAGTAGCAAGGATTAAGAAGTTTTTAAAGAAGGTTTAAAGTAAAGTTCCCAAGAACCTCTGGTAAATGGCTACTTCAAATAACTATTTGAGTATTAAAAAGTACTTTAAAATACTATAAATAACTATTTGAAGTATTAAAAATGTATTTTATTGAGCAGACTCCAGATTTCTAGTGGAAACCCAAAAGTTATTGTTCAATTTGAGATTCATGAAATTTGAGTATTTTGGAACAGTTTCCTTAACCTACCTGTGTTCTGTTTGACTTCCTTCCTAACAAGATCTGGGTTGGGAGACCTGTAATCATAAACTATTTTCCCTTCCAGAAGGGAGAATAAACCAATTTCAAGAATGTCTATATAAGTTTCAGCATTTTATGGAGATGAATATAAGAGATTATGCATAAAATAACTCAGAAAGAATACAATTCCATGAAGAAGGAGGGTAATAAATTAATGAGTTGAGCAATATAAACTAAAATAATCACTGGGGAATTAAACTTACACGAGAGGTATTATACAAAGAATTACACAGGGATCTTAAAATTTAATTCCAAAACAGTCTTATGAATAAAGTATGCTTTCCTACATTTTACTGTTTATCAAATAAGGCTCAAGGATGTTTTCCTAAGATCACACAGCTGGGAATGGCAGAACCTCAACTCTCATCTCCCTGACTCTCAAGTCTCTAGTCATTCTATTACATCAAACTGCATACTTAAAAAAAAAATAAAGAAAGAAAAAAAGAAAAATACTCAGCATTATCAGAGCTATCGGCACTTATGTCATTCTTTTCATAGAGCATTCATTCTATATTCTACATGAGGATTGATATTACCCCAAGGGTAAAAATTGGTTCCCAGAAAGGGGTGAAAAAAAATCTTAGTTATTACAATGTTTAGAGGGTCATGGCAAGAAACAGATACATGGTATATCTGTAATATTAAAATATCACACGAGATGGGGGAAGTGTTTAGGAAAACAAAACTAAAAGGCTCCTGGTGGTGGGGTGGGGGCAGGAAGGAGAGCATGATAATGAAAAACAGATTGAGAAACACATCATAGAGGGTGAAGTTCAACCTCAGAAGAAACACTGACTTCCTTCAGCATTGGCACAGACAATAGTGATGATCCACAGATTGTAGCATGTGGGAGTTATCCATCATCAACCAAGGAAAATGCAACTCACAGGGTGGTAGATGACTCCATATTGAGGCAACCATGTTAACCATTCATATGGCTGACAAGGCTAATGTGGAATTCTGCTGCCTTCAACAAACGACTTATTCAGTGAAGAGAAAAAGTAAGAGAGAAGGGAAAAAAAAGAAGCAAAGAAGGAAGGAAGGAAGGAAGGAAGGGAGGAAGG
>NW_024354875.1:43907659-43945109 GCF_902729225.1 Pteropus medius
AAGGAAGGAAGGAAGGAAGGAAGGAAGGAAGGAAAAAGCTGATAGCATTATTCTTTAGTAGGCACTATTTACCCGTATAACCAGAATGTTGTCTAAAGTTGTCATTTAGAGTTCACCCGAGTCAAGTGTTTACCCAAAACAATACCATAAATTGTCTAACTCAGTACTTTATGAGAAAACAAGAGGGATTAATTAATTGGTAACAACTGACTCCATATGATAGAATGAGAACTGCATGCAGTTTTTAAAAGTTTAGTTAAATAAGAGCATGAATGGAGGGAGGCCTGGGAGCCCTTGATGCTGAAGAGCTCTCTGGCAAAGGATTCTTCCTAAGGAAACAGGAACTTCGACATATGTGTGTGGTCATTTCGTAGTGCCATATTCTGGAAGGAGATGATTTTGAGTATAGGACACCTGTCCCTCAGCTTATTCTCCCAAGCTGTTTCCTCAGGGGGAAAAAAAAATACTAATGGTGCAGATTCTAGGTCAAAGAGTCCTGTCTGGGGAGAATAAGGTCTAAGTCATATGGGAAGAGCTGTGTTCTTAACTAGAAGTATAGGATAAATTGTTTTAGGACCCATATATAGGAATATAACACAGAGGCTACAAAGAGGAGTTCTTAATAGTTTAGCAGATAATGCAGGCTGATCTTGCTACATCAAGAGAACTGATGCATCAGTGGTACAGCAATATTTTTTTTTGGCTGAGCAGAACTGCTTCCGAACAACATGGTGTTGGCACAGCATTGTTTTAGCAAGCTGCAGTGGAAAATGGTGTGAATAGTAATGATACCACTTTCAAAGGGGTTCAAAGGCAACAGACATCACCAAATGAAGGCAGAGCTAAAATAGCAAAAACAGGAAAATAGCACATCCCTGAGGACTGGGCCTATGAACCAGTCCTTCTGAAGGGAAGCCGGAGATCATGTCAAAAAAAGGTAGAACATAAGACATCCATACTGTAATTGTGATGTTACTTTTTTTTTAACTCATCACGTTGGTCTGCCCTGGCCATGGGCAAAATGAATTGTATATTCAAATAAGCAACAAGTAATATATATGTGTTTCAATTGTTAGCTTCCCATCCTCTCTCCCAGTAATTCATTGTAATTTGGGATAAAGCTCTCTTGGGCTCTAGTTTACGTCCCCTCCTTTTATCACACAGCTTTTCACCATCTGCTCACACCCTTCTGTGTCCCCTGCTCTCAAAGCAGGACTCCTTCTAAAATGGACTTGTAATTTCTTGTGCAAAAGAAGTAAAAGAAAAAATAAAGTAGAGCATTTTCCCCTCCTCCCATTTTACCTTCTGCCTTTTAAAAGGAGAAACATCTTTTTTTTTGGTTTTGGCGCTACTAATCTTTGTTTTGCTGACTGGCCTTAAAGAAGAAGAGAAATAAAGTAAAAAACTAAGATGAGACAAAGGGTTCTACCTTTCATAAGAACAGATAAGAAAGGAGAGCAAAGAAATGAGGAAGAGAGAACAGAGAAAAAAAGAGATTGTGACAGAAATTAAGAAGCTGCTGTAAACATAAAAGCAACGATTATAAATTTTTAGAAGAAAACATGGAGAAACTCTTTGATACCATGAATAGACAAAATTTTGGTAAAAAGGACTCAAAAAGCAATAAACGTGAAAAAAATGTAAATTGAACTTCATCAAAATTAAAACCATCGGTTCTTCAAAAGACATTATTAAGAAAATTAAGAACCAACCCACAGTAAGGGAGAGAATATTTGTTGTGTATATATATATATATATATATATATATACACAACAAATATATATATATATACAACAAATATATATATATACAACAAATATTCTCTCCCATATATATATATATATAAATGTACTCATATACAGAATATATAAAGAAGCCTTACAATTTAATAATTAGAAGACAGCTTAATTTTTAAAAAGAAAATATTCTGCAACGGACTATATACAAAAGAAGATATATGAATGATCAATAAGAACTTTAAAAAATATTCAACATTATTAATCATCAGTAAAATGCAAATAAAAACCTCTATAGGATAAAATTGGAATGGCTAAACCAAACAACAGAAAGATAAAAATACTGAGTATCTATGAGAATGTATAGCAACTAGAGCTCTTATACAAAGCTGGGGGTAGTGTAAAATGGTGCAAACATTTTAGAAAGCAATTGGGCAAAAGTTAAGTGTTAGAAAGTTAAATGTTAACTTATAATATCACTTAAAAGAAATAAAAACATATGCCCCAAAAGACTCGTGCATGAAGGTTCATAGTAGCTTTCCTCATAACATCTAAAATCTGAAAACAATATCAGTAGGAGAATGCATAAACAAATTGTTATATTTTCATAAATGAAATACTTCTCACCAATGAAAAAATCAACATGCAAAGATGAAACTCAAAAACATTATGTTAAGCAAAGGTAAACATACTATAGAGTGTCAAAGCTAAATGGAGTTCTAGAACAAAGCTATATGAGCTACCAAAGAATTATGAATTACCTAAATGGTTCTCATTATATTTCTATTTGATAGTGATGCTTGGAACAAGAAAACTGATGAGATCAGTGGCTATAAGAAATCAGACAAGAGGGGACCTGGAGTGGGCCTGGGGGCTTGACTGACAAGGAACACTTATGAGCTTTCTAAGGTGATGAAAATTGTCTACTTTTTAATTGAGATTAGAGCTATTCGGGTGTATGTATTTGTCCAAACTCATAAAACTGTGTACATAAAATATGTATATTTTATTTTATGTGCCTTTTATTTCAGTGAAGTTTATATAAATCAACAAACAAGATAATTTTGATAGTGATTAATGATTTGAAGGAATTAAAAGACAGTCACGGGATAGAAGAGAGTGGAGGAGGAAAAATGGACTTTAGATGACATGGTTGGGGAAGGCCTCAAACCAAGAACTAATAATGATGATCGGTCAACTGTGAAGATCTGCAAAATGAGGGATCCAGACAATGTGAGGCAGAAAAAAATTTGGCTGCTCCAAAAATAGATTGAAGGTGGGGGGAGTGGTTGAAACTTAATAAAGAGGAAGAGAGTGGTAGAAGACGAAGTCACAGGTAGGTCATGAAGAGGTTTATGGCATCCTTTTCCTAAATGTAACAAGGAACCACGGGAGGGGGTTAAACAGAAAAATAACAAGATTCAATTTGCTATTTAAAAATCTTGCTGTGATTCTTTTGTGGATTTTTTTTTAATGCTAGGTGAATATTATGGGATCAAGAGAGAAGTGGCAAGTGGAGTTAGGAAGATTCTGACACTGTGGTTTGGTCTAAGGTATAGCAGTAGAGATAATAAATTACATAAGTCGGGGTATATATTAGAGTACTTTCTGATGAGTAGAGTTAGGGATAAAAGGAAGAAAGAAATCAGTCTGACAATCAAATTTAGTACTTAATCTTCTGGAAACATAATGATGCCATTTGTAGAAATAAACATTTTGGAAAGAAATTGGGGAGAGTGTAAGTTAAATAAGCATTTTAATATCTGAGTTGAAATCTCAGAGACGTTGGGGCTGGGGATAAAAATGTGGGTTTCGTCACCTCACTACACAGATGGCATTTATACTATAGAATTCAGAAGTTCTCCTCTATAGAGGAAGGGGAAGAGGGTTAAGGTTGTAGCCAGAATAATGAGCACCCAAAGATTTTCATGTCTTAACCCACAGAACCTGTGAATGTGTTACCTTCCGTGACAAAAGGAACTTTGCAGATGTGATTAGTTAAGGACCTTGAGATGGAGAGACTTTCCTTGGTTATCCTGCAGGCGGGGGGCAACATAAGAGAGCAGGGGGTCTTCAGGGTGAAAAACTTTTCTTGTTGTCTGAGGGAGATGTAACTATGAAAGTAGATTTGGTAAGAGATTTGACATTGCTGACTGTGAAGACAGAGGTCAATGAGCTGGAATGCAGGCAGCCTCTAGAAGCTGGAAAATATAAGAAAGTGGCTCTCTCTGAGAGCTTCCAGAAAGAAACGTTGCCCAGATGACACCTTGATTTTAGTCCAGGAAGACCTGTGTCAGACTTCAGAAAATAAATTTATGCTGTCTTAAGCCACTAAGTTTGTAGTAAGTTTTATGGTAGCAATAAAAAAACTAATATAATAAAGGACTCAGTTCTGGGAATTTTCAATATTTAAAGGCCAACTTAAGGAAAAGTCAGCTAAAATGCCTGAGTACAAGGAACAAATACAAGAATAAAAAATCCAGGAAAGGGTGACATCATGAAACCAAGAGGAGAAAGAAGTGAATAACTGCATCAAATGTGCCTAAGAGGTAAAGTGAGACGAGGGCCAAAAAGAGACCATTGGATGTGCCAATATGGAAGTAGCTGGTGATGCTCACTGGTGCAGTTTCAGTTTCAGCGGTGAGGATGGAACCCACTTGTTTAAGAAAAGTATGCAAGAAGTGAAAATGGATGTGATGATCACCAAAAACTATTTTAATGTGTTTTCTTATGAAGAGGAGCAGAAAAATAAGGCCAATATTTCTGGCCGAGACAACTGGGTAGATGGTAAACTTGAAATAAAAGGAGCAGTTATGGGAGAGAGATAATGACTTTGTGTGAACATGTTGCATTTGACGTGCCTAGTAGAGCTGTCCAGGCAACCCTTGTAAATGGCTTTTGGCCACTTGGAATTCACTGTGGATCCAGAGATAAAGATTTTCAAATCACAGAAATAGAAATTTTAGTTGAAGTCCGGAGTGAGCATATGAGGCCAGTCCGAGAGACTCAGAAGTAAAGAGGAAGGAAAGCAACATTGTATATAAACAGTATTAACCTGGATAGAAATTTACAATTTATAAAGTGGAAGTATATGATCTGGCTTTTAAAAAAAGATATCAGTGCTGTTTTAGAAGCACTCTTCAGAGCTTTGAGATATGAAGTAAATGATCAATAAAGCACAAAACTGGCGCTGAGGCAAGATAAAGTAACTTCAACTATCAATATAGCTGCTGGAAGCCTTATTCTGCTAAAGGTAGAGCATCAAACAGTTCTTGACATGCCCTGCTGATAGTTTCATTGCTCAAAAGGCAGAGAGTGGTAAAAGCACCAACAAGAGTAAATGCTATTGGTACCTAATTCTGATCAACAATGAGAACTGATGATGGCAGTAGAAGTTATGGGAACCTGGAGAGAAAATGATTATGTCATCTTTGAGTTTATAACAATGTAAGAAGAGAGATAATATCGTGCAGTTATTAAGGGTTTACCTCTGGAGTCCAACTTGCTAGGTTCAAGTTCTACCTCTGATACTAGCTGGATAGCCTTGGGCATGAACTTAAATCATTCTATGACTCACTTACTCTTCTGTAAATATGAATAACAAAAGTACTTAATTCATTGGGTTGCTGTGATAACTGAATGAGCTCCTACTCATGAAACATTTAGGACAGTGTACAATAAAAATATTCAATAAAAGTTAGCCAATAATAGTAATATCAACTGACATACACCTTAGATTTCAGGAAAGTTATTTTTGGAAAAAAAAAATGTAGAGAACGTACAATGAATTTTTCAGAGATGGTCCCTCTTCACTTGATGTCAGAGACTATTTACTTATGATATCAGCTAGGTCATCTAACATTGGAATCAAGGAGGTGTAGTAACCTGCAGTAGTCAAGAAAATGAAGCACCAGAAGGGTGCAAGGTCAGGGTAGAGGCAAGGGACAAAGCTAAAGGATGAAGAAATAAGTGGATTCTGGAGCAGAAGAGGAAGCACCAATAAGTGGGGAGGGAGGCTTAAGGGCCCAAGACAACTGAACACCTTGGACTTGATGTTTCTAGAGTCTGTTTTATGTCTTTAGCCGTATTGTGTGACTGAAAATCATGTAGCTTTTGATACTCAGTAAATCCTTTTAACAATCAGAGGATTTTACCATAATGGGCCATCAGTACTGCGTGGCACAGTCGCAGGTGGATGAGTGATGACTGCTCTTTCTGAAGGTGCATCCTACCCTCTCTAGTTCTCCACTATTACCAGCTGGGTCACTGCATGGTTTGAACCATGGTCTAACACCAAGAGTCAGGGGAAAGAGCCTAAAACCAAAAGCAACTGGCAAAAAACGAAGAAGTTATAAAAAGAGAAAAAAAGCAGTTAACCACTGTGGCTTGCATGTGTATACTAAAGAGCATAGGATGGATAAATGGATTGATTTGGTTTAAAGGGCCACAAGTACAAAATCCTTTGTAGGTGCAAAGAACACCATTTGATGAACTCAGATTTTAAAGGAACATGGGAAAGGGATTCAAGGAGGAAGAAGGGTCACAAAACTCAAGAATAAATCAGAATATTGGTTGGATCTCTAAGAAGGAAGTTGAGGCAAAGTGGTGGACCATTTTTCTTTTGCTGAATTCAGAATAAGAAGATGAAGGAAGGCCGTCTGCTGGTAACAGTGCAATGACAATAAAGCAAACAAGACTAATCAACTAACTCCTATTTAGCTTTCGTCTTCTCCAGCCAGGAGAATAATTTTCAAAGTGGCAAAAGGAGAGCAAACAAAGTTAAGAAGAAATTGAAACCGAGTTAGGTGAAGAGATAGTATGAAAATATAAGAGCCTTTTTAATCCTTCAGTCTCAGAAAAGTCACATCTCAGGGGAGTGAAAGAGCTAGAGATATTATTATGAAACCACCACAATCTTTGAGAACACCTAAAAAAAAAAAAAAGAAAGAAATTGGAAGTAAAAGAAAAGTAATTTTTTCTTTTCCTTTCAATTATTACTATTTTTCTCTTTATTAAAATAATTCATCTTAGAAATAGAATATTTAGAGCATACAGAAAGATTTTAGAAGGAAAAAAGAAATCATCTCTAATTTTACCTCTTAGAATCAAGTCTGATTCACTTCAGCAGATTTTCTTTCTAAAGTTTTATACGCACTTTTACATAGTTAGATACCACTGAGTACTCAATTATTCATCAGGTTTTATGTATTTTAACATTAAATAACAAATATGTTTTAGTGCACTGATAACTCTTCAAAAACATCTCTTTAATAACTATATAATATCATACCCTATATATTATATACACACGTAAATATATATAATTTATTTAGCTCTTTTCTTCAGTATTGTTTACAGTTTTTACTGTTACAAGTAAAAGTGTGATGGACATCATTACATATAAATATTAGTTGCTTTTTCAGAATTCATCTTAGCATTTACTTCTTTAATATAATTTTGGGAAAAGTATATAAAATGTCTCTATGCATATTATTTAACTGCTTTCCAGAGAGTGATTCAATGTATATGTGTGAAAATGAGTTTCCATGAACTCCTCAAATGAATTATTACAATTAAGACTTTGCAACTTAAGGATTGCAAAAAGTGATATCTTGTTATTCTGATTTTTATTCATTTGAGTCTAAGCAAGGTAGAAGAGTTTTGATATGTTTATTAGCCATTTGTATTTCCTCTGTTAAATGTCTCCTCTTGATAAATGTCTCTATAAAATACTTTAAAATTTTATTCTGTTTTAGAGTAGAAAAGGTTATCAGTATAAAGAAAATCCAATCTCCCTTAATGATTTTTTTACTTGGATATTTTGTCTGATATCAGGAATTGAATTTCTTCTTTTTGGTATCTGACTTTCTGGTATATCTTTGGTCTCTCTTCTTGTAGCCATTCTATTAAGTGTTCTTCTAAGCAGCACAGAGACAATTTTTTTAAACCTTCATAACCATTACTAAAATGATTGCTATTATATCTCTTAATTTGTTTTATACCTTCTAGTTTGATGTGTTTTCATACACTTTCAAATTAAAAATAATTTTTAGTTTTTGCTAAAGTATATTTTTTTGTTTGTTTTATTCTGTAGTAGTTTGGAACGTGGTTTATTTTTCTTTTACTAAAAGTAAGAAATGTGATAACATTTCCTATATATATATTTCTAAACCTGTATTTCTCTATTTTTCTAAGGACAAAAGGAAATTATGACCTTTAAGTCACTTCTTTGCAAAAGGAATTTGACTCTCCTACACTATTCTTTTCATAGTCCTTAGTTTTTGTTTATTTTTTTTAATAAGTTACGAACCTGGCGTATTATTATGTATTGCTTTACAACATAAAATGCCATTTTTGATAATTCGTTTTGGATTTTGCACTCATACTATTATAGCTATTTATAGTTCATCAAATTAGTTTGCTTTAAATTTCACAAGTAGTCCTTTTATTTTACCAAATGGCTATTCTTAGCTTATTAAAGTGACGGAAGAATGTCTTTTTCTGAAAGGATATGTAAGTCTTATATTTAATGGAGCTTTTAGTATCTAAGAAAATTATTCTGTTGTCTTTACTGTTGAATGGCATTTTAGATGAGTATATGACTCTTGAGTCTCTACTACTTAACTTCAAAAAAATTCAATACCAAACATTTTTCTATCTTGAGTTATCCACTTAAGGATATCTTCAATCACAAGGAAAGGAAAATAAGGAATACATTTTTGGAGTCTTTAAACACAGCTATTCTCTTTTTTCCAAACTAGATTGGCCATAGTGCTACACATTGAACTATTGGGGTATTTTTTTCTATAAACTTAACATTGTTGTTTACAACTTAGTACCATATAATGAAAGTCTGAGACAAGTATAATTTTTGTCCTTTTTTTTTTGTAATCTTTGAATTCCCTGACTATATAATTAGAGGTTTTAACTATGTAAAAGTGTGAGCTTCTTACTATTCATTTTACCTCAAACATATGAATCACTCTTAATTGACAGGCTCATGTCAATTTTCACCAATGAAAATATTATTTCTCAGGTCTTTGATTAGCCCTTCATCCATTTTTTTTTCCTTTGCTTTATCATAATAAGCACAATTTTTAGTCTCTATTCTCTGTTTTCCATATCTTTTCTTTTTTAACTTTCCAAAATTTCTTTAACCTTTTGTTCAGCACACTGGGACAATTTCTTAGCTTACAATCACCAATTCAATTTTTTCAATTTTATTGCTGCTATTTACTGTTTCCAATGTGGATTCTAATTTTTCTATTAGGTAGTTCCCTTCTATAACCTATTACTTCATCCCATCTTTTTCTCTCTGTATGTCCCTGTAATAAATGTCATAATCTCCCTGGATAATTTACCTAAGCCAGTTTTAGTTATTTTATTTTCTATTTCAGTAATTGCCTGAGGAATAGTCATATAATTCAATTTAGGTCAATGTGAAGAGATTTTGACTGGGAGCTTCTGTAAAATGCTTTTTATCTTTTAAGATTGAAACTTGGGAAGACTAATTCCTTTTTATCATGTGCATGTTAATATGTGTGGATGTGACACATGGAACTGCTGCAGCCATCTCGAGATCTTAAGATAAACCAGACTCAAAACAAGCAACCAACACAATTAGCTTGGAAAGAAATAGAGGCCCTGAAGACAATTTGACTGCTCTGATGAGCCTACATGAGAATCCACTCTGCCTCTATACTTCTAGTTATGTGACAAAACAATGTATTTATTGTTTAAGCCATCCCATATCAGAATTATTACTTGCAGCTGAAGACATCCTAATTAATACTGGTCTCTGTTTCTACTTTACAGAGGCTATGTTGTTAGACTTTCCTTAGGAAAATAAGGCAAATATTCTCAAACATTTCCCCTTTGTTCTCATAGAAAAATATTTCAGAAGTATATCCTTTCTCTGAATCTTCAGGATAAATCTTTATCTTTATGTTGAGAAACTTCTCCATAAAACCCTATGACATACTGTTTAATACCACTCTGTTTATTCATCCTTGAGATTTCTATACCGATGTTTTATTTTACAAAATTCAGGATACATATATGACTCCTACTCAGATAGCCTTTTGTGTACTGAATTTTTGCTTTTAGATCTAGACCTGCCTGGGGCAATGTGTTCAGTATGAGATAATGTGTTCAGACTCTGTTGTGCTTATAGAGATGATTAGATAGATGATAGATAGATAGATAGATGATAGATAGATAGATAGATAGATAATAGATAGATAGATAGATAGATAGATAGATAGATAGATAGATGATAGATAGATAGATAGATAGATGATAGATAGAAGTTCCATCAGTCTACAAAAGAAAATTTTTTTTCTAATTAGCCTATTTAACTATGGTAAAGACTTAGACAGTACTATAGGTCTTTTCGTAAAGGGAAGTACAATAAAAACAAACAAACAAACAAACAAACAAACAAAAAACTATACCTAGCAGTGCATGCTTTCTAGATGATCCTTACTGCTCACCTAGAATCAGTATATAAGACTTTTCCTGAGGTAATTGTATAATACCAAATATAATGCAACACTTGCAACACTTGCTTTTTGTTCTACTCTTAGTCATGTTGTATGCTGGGAATTGCAACTTCTGAATGAAATTAGAAAAAAATGATTGCTGGAAGAAGTAGAGAAAGGTGCATGACACTATTTTACAGCAGAAGATCATTCCCCTCGAATGTCAAGGACTCGACCCTTTCCAGATTAATGCCATTTCTAATATTAATTTAATGTCAAAGAAGTAAAAATCATGACAAAAATAGTTTTAGCATATAATTATGAAAATGAGATATAAAATATGGTACAGAATGAATAAAATTTAAAATCATGTTTTAGAAATCTTGTTTGAATAAAAAAATTGGTCACTCAAATCAGCTGAAGACTAGATCACTTATCTTTTGTTTGTTTACCTGAAAAGGGAGGAAAAACAACAACAACAAAATATCTGGTATGCATATTCTGGGCTTCTGTGTATCATCACAGATGGTTTATTTACAGTTTGCCTATATTCTACCATCATACATCATTCCAAAATTTTCTTCAGTTATTATAATGGTGTGATTTTATAGGTTGAGGTTCATTTAGAAAACAACTTTCACTTGTCTCTTTTGTATGTATTGGTGTTAGCATCTTGAATAAATTATCTCATACTGAAGTTCTTGTGCATCAAGGTTTGGTTAGCTCCCAGATTTTCTGGTCAACATAATTCTTAAGTCACAAAGTTAACAGCAGACGTTGGAGATACATTTATCCATGCAATCCTTGTACAGTGAGTAGACTGGATCTATACTAAAATGTGTATTTCACATCATTGGAAAGTCTCCTTACTCAGTAGCATATGGTCCTTTTTTTATTTTTAGTTTCCTGTGCCATTACCATTTTTGTCCCTAAATAGAACTTTGTGTTTTATCTAAGAGTTGTAAGAGGATATAACAGACACTAAGATCTGGCCTCTGCATTAAATATAATTCCTCTATTAGAAAAGGAAAATACGTAGATTGGGAGCTCGAAAGTATTTTTCTTAGACATTCTATAATATAATAAAATTATTAAACAGATTCTAAGGAATACTTCAAGTAGAAAAGCATTTGAGTTCAAATACTCAAAAGTATGAGCATGTGTGCCTTTTGTTTATACCATACCTATTTCCACTTCCTTTATGGTAAAGCTGACTTTAGCTATTATGGGATACTACTAATCAATGTCGTCAAATGTTTCCCTTGGAGCTCTGAAGTTTCTGGGCAGCTGTGGCTTAGGAAGGACTTGAGAGGGGGTGATGAATGTAGGTGTTCTGTCTTTCACTTGCATTTCAACCACAGCAGGTTCACTTTTTTATATTCTATAAATTATAATTCTATATAAGACTGTATTTGAAAAAAGTAATTATATTGCTTTAAAAAAAATCAGATAACCTTCCTATTGATGAAGTATTTTTTCTATAGGAAGAAGTTTAATCAAACCTCTCACAATATTCTTGAGACTGTGATAATAAAATGTGAACTAGACAAGAGTACAGTTAGCTAGTTTGCAGCTAGCTAAACAGCCCCACCCACCATGTCAACCTTGTCTTTGATAGTGATATGGCACTGGGATACTGACCATTAATATTTTGTTTATCAAATTGAAAGGAAATATAAATGAAATACTATTTAAATTTATGGATAATTAAAAACTGAGTTAACCAAGTAATATATTGAGTAGTAATCAATATTTAAAATTATTTTAACAGACTAAAAACTGATAATATTAAGTTAGAGATATATTTCAGGTCCACCCTTAGCCTTAAACATAATTTTCTCAATTGAAAAATAGATGAAGTGTAGTTAAGCAGTTCATTTGAAAAAAAAAAAATCAACATGTATTTATGAACAAACTCAATGTGAGCCAAAGACTATTCTAAAAATGTAAATATAATTTTAAACTACATTATGTGTAGAATTTATAACATTCCCTCTGGTCTCTATGATGACTGGTCTACATCTGGAAAGTATATTTGATCTGGGTTTGTGAAAGTCAAGCATCTATCAAGAAAGGTGAAGAAAATGTTGAGAGATCAATTGGGTTCTGTGAAAGAGGGCTGTAGGGATTGAGGATGTTGGGACTAGAGAAGATGAAAGACAACATAAATTGACTTCGAACACCTGAAAGACTGCCACGCAAAGTAATACTTTTCTGTCAAAAGGACAAAACCAGGACCAGTGGCAGAAATAACAGAGGCAAAGATTTGGTTCAATACATGGAAGAAAATTGTAATTAGGACCATCCTGAAAGAAAGGGCCAGGCTCACAAAACAGACGTAGATCTTCATAAATCTTCAAGAATCATTAGATAAAAGATCAAAGTAAAAAATCCTACAGCATTTCTTTTAGAACTTAAGCGTCTATAATTTCATACACAATAGAAGTGTAAGAGAAGATCTTAATTTCTCTGCAGCAGTTTGTGCACATGAGAACATGGGAGGCCACTATGATTCATTCATGGTTAAAGACACGAGATGGCTGCAAGCTAGAATAAGCTCATGGTCATTATTTATCACTTTATTTATTTTTAATGAAAATAAACCATTCTAAACTATATGACTTTAGAAGAAAAATAAACTCTTGATTAATACGTTTTGAGTCTATAAATTATTTATGACTCCACTTGCTGTTTTTTCATTTTTGTTTTATTGAAAGATGACACCAACTATATTAGACATTTTAAGAGTAAGAAGTGTCATCTTCATCTCTGACACACTATTTTTTCATGTCATCTGACTATTTTTGTCCTCATACATTCATATTTTTGTTTTCCATAATTGAATACACTTTGTTTTCACATATAGTATTAAAATCATTATCATAATGTCTAAATGACCAATTAATAACCTCTTTGCACAATGTTTCATAATTTACTACTCAATAATAGAGATGGATTTTTTTTTTGCTATATAATGTAAAAAGAAAAAGCCTTATGAATTCTAAATTTTTCTTGACTATTATAAATCTTTACACTTCCAGAAAAATCTTTAGGATCAATTTGTAAAGTTCAAAAAAGTTCCCATTGTAATGCTGACTGAAATTGCATTGAATAAGTATGGTAATTTGGAATAAATATTACCTTTAAAATATTGATCTTTCTTTTAAGGAACAACATACATGCCTTTAGTTAATTAAGATCTTTCTTAGAATTCTTTTTATATAATTTTACAGTTTTGTTCATGTAGATCATAAATATTTCTTAAACTTATAATTTTGATGCTATTGTGAAAGATATCATTTTAATGAAATTTTCTAGTGTGTTTGTTTAAGTACAAACCTTTTGTGATCAAAGAAGTTAACATAAATGATTCTATCTTTTAATCTATTAAAAGAGAAATTATATTAATACATTTTCTACTCCTGAGCTGACCTTGCATTCCTGAAATAAAAATTATGGTTGTTTATATCATGTTATTAATTTAAATTCATTCTTAATATCTTTTTAATATTTTATTTTAAATTTTACCTCCACGTTGATAAGAGAGATTGCTCTGAATTTTTCCTGCCTTGTTTTAATATCACAGTTAGGCTACCTTTTTTCCTGCCAGACTTTTTCCAATAATAATGGGGATTTCTTTTACCTTTTTGGTTTCTTCGAGCAAAAGGGCAGTTCTGTATTATTTTTACGGTATTGTATAGAGTATCTTAAATTTATAAAAAAAATATATTTTAAATGTTTCCTCTTAATTGCAAAACCAATAATATGTATAATCTCTTACCATCTTACATAACAGGAGCTCCGACAAACTCATTTTCCCTGTCCATCTCCCATATTTTGTTAGATTCATGTCAAATTCTAACTCCTCATTGATTGTAATTTTATTGTCTATCTTACCTCACATATTTCAGGAATTCCTTCTTAATCATTTTAAATTTCATAGCCATAATATCAGCAACTATCTAAATTTAATTAAAAGTTTTAGTGTTTACCTCTCTTATCATTGCTTTTTGCACCCAATATCTTTCCCCTTGAATTCCTTTTGTTGCTGTTTGTTTGCTTTGGTGGAGCATTACCTTGAATTACTTTGTTTCTGGTAAGCACCTATGCAGCATATTGATTTTATTTTGTAGTCATTTTTTGGTTTAGAGTTCTGTGATCAAATCCTTTTATGTAATTGTAAACATTGCCCCATAATTCTTTAACATCCACCTAAGAATTCATTTGTAAGAATTCTCTTTCTCTTAGATTTTCTTTGCAATTTAGAATTTACAGATTTTACTAAGATTTACCAAAATTGTGTATTTTTCTTCTCTTTCACAATATTATTTGCAGGGCTCTTTCAATCTGAAGAAAGACTTGAATTTCTTCCATTTAGGAAAATTTTCTTCTAATATACTCTTTTTAAAATTGCTCACATATTTTCTTCTCAAACTTCTGTTAAACTGATAGCACATTTTAGATCTGTCCTCATTGTCTTTTTTCTCATAATTTTATCATTTTTCATTATTGCACTTATACTCAATGCATTAGCCTCAAATTAATAGTTTAGCTGTCAGTCATCATGTCCCTTTTGCAATTCAAATTTTCTACCGACTTCTTAAAATGATAATATGCTTTTAATTTCCCCCAAATTTCTCTGTTCTCCAATTCTTTTTTTTTTTTCCTTTTTCAAACAGCTTATTCTCGCTCTATGGGTATAATATCTCCATAAAACATTCCAAGAATATCAAATAGGTGTATTAAAAGTTTTTGTTCATTTCCTGCATTAACTGTTTCTTCAGAGATTAGATCTTTTGTTTGTTCACATTACTTCTTCCTTTTCCTTCAAGTGATTTTTGGTTCTCTCTTCATTTTACTTATTAACTTCTGGAAGTTATCAGTTTGATAGCTCATATTTCCTCAGCACTTGTGAAAAATCATGCTTCTCCTTTCAGTGAATATGACTCGAAATTGCAGGAGACCTGCAGTTGGAATGGAGATGGAACATACAGACAGACAAGCTTCCTTTCATGCCCAAGACAATTCCATGACATGAATTCTAGAAACCAAGACATACCAGTCCTACTTATTTCCCCAGGCTCAAAACTCAGGCTAGCAGTCCACTTTGGCATATCCCTTGCTTTATTTTATTTAGAGGTCTATATTCACTAGCGATAATCTAGAGGCAGAAACCTAATCTAGGCAACTCTGGAAAAAATGAGTGGTTAACTAGAAATCTTTCAGTGATTTTTCCTGTAATTTTCCTGTGCTTAACATCATGCTTTGCTTACTCTAATCTTAGAGTCTCAGTGTTCTTTTAGAAATGGTAACACCCCCTCTACAATGATCTTTCAATACTATGGCTCCCCTAATGTCAATCCTAACAGATTTTTTTTTCTAATTTTTTCAGAGTTTATGATCTACTAATGGTATTCTTCTTAGTTTTTCAGTATTACTATGGATTTCTTTATATCACTTCAATGAAATTTGAGAAAAAAATTAGAATTAAACTTAGGTGCTGAGATCCTCGACTTGAACCTGAAGTCTCTGTTAAATTTTATGTTCATTCTCAAGATTTTTTTAATGGTCCCAGCGATAATTACTTTCTATTTCCTTTGGAATTCTACTATAGCCATAAGTAATAAGAATAGAATATAGTGATTTTTGATAATAATAATGTAAAAGAATTAAAACTAGAATGACTCTATTCTTGTTCTGTCACATTGCATTGTAATTATGTATATATTTTTCCTCTCAAATTGACTATGAACTTTATGAAGATAGTGACAATTGTAGTCATGTTTGGATTTTCAAGGCCTAATGCAGTTTCTGGTGTAGAGTAGGTACATAATAGTTATTTAACAAACAGATGAAGAAATGCATAGTTATTGTAGGAAAAGTGCTAGCATGAGATGCCAAGATATTAGTTTTGGAAGATTTCTACGAGTATATTTTGAGGCTGCTGCAGAGAGTAGAATTCAAATTTATAAACCTGCTTATATCATAATTCCTTATAATTTTAAATATTTATGAAACATGAGTGTCAACTGCAGTTACCTGGACTTTTAGAAGAAAGAATGATTGCCTCAAGCCCTTTCCCTATTGATGCCCTGAGGGAAGATGAGTATTCCACCAAAAATTTGTGCAAATTTCTAGGGAGCTCATATTTTCCTAAATACCTCTGACCCTAGCTCTTGCTTCTATAGATACGTAAGAAAAATTTGCCTGTCTTTTGTGTGTTATACCTTTTCTTCACTATATCCACACAAACACATCACTTGATAATGATTATTACTTAAAAAAGCCAACAGACAAAAATCATTCATTGAAAGCTATTGTATGAACATTAGTCCTTATTAAATGTTAGGGTTTTTCTACTTCAGAAGACCCTTAATTTAGCCTGTAACTGGAAATTTTTCATTAGTTACATGACCCCATGGAGCACACAGGCTTTTGTGACATTACTGGCTCCCACCTCCCTTAGCCCACGTCTTTCTCTCCATTGCCTGATCCATCCCTCCCAGACTGCTCTTAACTTCAACTTTTCCTCTCTGTAATATTCATCTTTCTTTGGTTCCATCTTTTGAACTCAACCCCAGGAATGCCTTTGAATATCTAAAACTTATCCAAATGTTCACATGAAGGAAATCTATTAGCAGCTCAGAGTCAGCAATGACCTTTAGATTTATTTAAGGGTTCATTTTCCTTAAAAGGAAGCTGTGCTTTTAAATAATAAAGTTTTATATTTCCATTAAATATAAAAATGACTGGCATATTTAATTATCTGCCTATTTCTGAAAATTAGAATCTTTACCTAGAACATAAACCCTTAAAATCAATCATCCACACAGTAAAATTTGTTGACATTAATTCACATCACAGGCTACATAACATTAAAGAAGACTAAGAAATATTCATATAATCCATACATAAGAAAGGTAGCTATTTTAGATTATTCATGTTTAATTTTTCCACAAGCTAATCTGTCCGCAAATGCCATAAATTTAAATAATTGTACAGGAAAAATATAAAAATCACATTGTCATGTCTTTAGTTGACAATGATAACTCCTGGATGCCAATGCACAGAGAAAAAAATAGTGCTATTTTATTATTTAGAACATATATTCATCGTGATATTTTTCTACCTAAAAAAAGTGTATGAAATAGTATGCTCAGGTTTATAACAGAAAATATTCTTTTATGCACAGTGCTACTAATTACTATAAAACAAAGAGCCTGTCAGTGATATTACTGTTTAAAATTTTTAATTAATAAAAATCAATTCCTTTTCATTATTCTGTAAAGCAAAACATTACCCGAGTGTGATCTGTATTAAATATATTCTACATCTGTTTACAATAAATACTAATGGAAAAGGAGTGTTTCCTCTCTGTTCATAAACCATTTGCTATCTCTAGGGAAAATACAAAATGGTATGCTATTTCACTGCAGTATAGAAGGAGAGAGGAAAATTCAGCTAGCCTATGCTTAAAGATCTTCCATTTTTCCATTAAGCAGTAATTACTTTCTTAAGAAATGTTATTATCTATATTTTTACTATTATAAAGATAATATTTATTTCTTGTTAAATTTTCAAATAGTGCAGAAGTAGATAAAATAAAAATCATACCTACTTCTAACTTTATTTCATGTAGTCTGTTGTGCCCTTATAATTTACCATTTTCAGTGAATAAACACATAGTTAACATCATATACAAAATACAGTTCTAAACTTAGCAGTAAAATGTTAGTTTATATCTCATTAGAAAGGGTCTTCTTTAATTAAAAGCAATATGTTCTTTTTTTTTTAAGAAAGGGTTAAGTATTCATTTATTACCTGTGATAAGCAACAATTACTCTTAATCTCTTTTACTCTTTCATTTTGATAAACTCCTCCAGGAAATTCTAGGACCCAGTGAAACAATAATAACAGGAGTGCCAAAACTATTGTCTCTCCTATCATACTATCTTTGATGTTGAGATTTTCTTTGCATTGGATAAACCCAGCTTCAGCTCTGCATTTAAGAGTTTTGTATATAATTTTCAATATTACATGTATTATAATAGACTTTCATTTTAATGTATATTATTGCCCTATAGGACATTATGTTGGAATTTGACAATTGTTTTCTATTTATAAAATTTCTCACGTAGTTTGAAAAAAATTTTTTATTTAATTAAGTAATTATCAATTACTTACTGTTACTGACCAGTTCTTAAAGTTAATTTACTGTTACTGACCAATTCTTAAAGTTAATTTTTTATTCAATATATTTTTTAAAGTCCTTGGCTATTTTAGCTAATATAGTCTGTAAGTAAATCTGTTACAAGCATTTCCACTCGACACTTTCTTCTTCAGATGACAAATTAAATTTTAGAATTTAGAAAATAAAGCATCATTTATTGTAATCTCCACTCAACTACATTTGCAGCAAACTTATGTCAGGTGAGTAGAAAATAAGTCTTTTTATATTCATCTTACAGCAGCATAAATGTGTACACTTTTCATACAAACAGGATGAATTTGGAGGGGGGATTTATTTAGTCAATCAGCTAATATGAAGAGGCAATTAAAATGCATAACTTTGGTCTAAAATATGCACAAAATTAAACGTGAAACAAGAATACAAATTTATTTTATGAGAGCAGACAGAATTTTGTGTGACAAAGATATATCAAGCTTTTCTAATAAAGATTATGCTATAAGACTTCGCTGAACAAGTAACTGAGAATAATTCAAATCTATCTTCGTAACAGAGGCATCAAAATATATCATACAATTCATTATTCAGTATTGTCAAGGAAAAATCAAGGTTATATAAATTGGGCCTGTATAAAAAACACTCTGCTAACAACTGCATTTTCCTTACATAAAATGTTATTTTGATTGCATCTGTGTAAAAAATAGCACACCTCTTTTTAATCACCCACACACATGTAATATAGTTATGTGCTATGTGGTAACCTGTTTAGGACTCCAATGTCAGAAAACAATATTAGCAACAATAAATGATGATTCATCAATTGTGATCATAATAACCCGATTCCTTCATTTTGTTTTCTAGATATCTAGGCATATAGGCCCAAACAAGACAATCAGTGCATCTTTAAATAGAAAGATGAACAAGAAATGACATTGAAAATTCCTTGGAATAATATGTAATTATGAAACAAACCAATTTTGCTAACAAAATTCTATTTTATTAAGTTAAATGTGACCAAGTTATGAAATTCAATGAAGTCTTTTTATATATACACACTAATATTTGATTAAACATGTGTTAAATTAAGAAATAAATAAGGCCTGCCAAAGAACAACCAGTCTGTCATCTTATGAAGCTTCCAATACAGGAAATAGTCTTGACTTACATAAGCAGAAACTCTTTTGCCCAAATTTGAAGAATCAGTCATGTTTTAAACTCTGTAATAGGAAAGCATAAATAGAATTAGGTGAAGAGAATATCACTGCATATTAAAATAGCTTTTTCTTTTCCATAGAGGATTTCAGCTTATTTTTGCAACCTCTAGATACATGGTTTGGTTCCAGGCCCATGTAGAATAGCAACATATCCTTTCAAATAACCCAGGAGAACTATACTCATTTATCTCATTTTCATGGAGAAATCCAAGTTCTTCTACTTTCCCCACTTGCCTTCACTGACAGGCCTTTCCAAATCCATCTTCTCCTTGTGACCAGTATGGCTCTCCTTAAAATGGTAGGAAGACTAGATTACCATCTAATAAATGGATTGGTTCCTACTGTCATCATCTTCATTTTACAGAGTTAGAAAATGCTAAGAAGGCATCATTTATGAGAGGATAAGTTCATTATTGGATAAAGAAGGGAGAGGTTTAGCAAATACAGAATTTGTAAAAGAGTGAATGAATTCTAGGTTACATGTAGAGTTAGTAAGACTAATAGAAGAGATAGAATGAAAACGGTTGCACCATAAAATAATTACAGTCACAAAAGTGGGGTGAATTAAGCACAGATTTTATCTAATGGAACAGAACCACTCATATTATCTTTCAAAATAATGACAATGGGTATCATCATCCATTATGATGGCAGCATATTTCTGATATTACAATGAGAAAAAACACATGCAAATAGAAAGCACAAGTAATATGATGCAGTAAAATATTAGGTCTAGGAAACTTCTTGATAAAAGGCCTAGAGAAAAGTGTAGGAGGGGTTTGTGCTACAAAGAATGACATCATGAAGGGTAAGAACTTGATATGTGGATAAAAGGTTAATGTAAGTATTCTATTCTGGGTACTACTAACCTCTTGTTTTTTTCCACTGACTGTAATCAAGTCAGTACAGGAAAAGAATTATGCAGTTGTTTATCTGACACATCTGGCCTATTCTACTTATTTGCTTGGGTGTCCAGGAATGCATGGGTGCTCTTTCTTCTTCTGGTTCCCTGGATCAGACGGCCTGGGATGGTATAGCCCTTAGTATCACCCTCTATATTGCTCAGAAAGGTTGGGCCCACCCATAGAGGTAATTAAACAGATAGTCAACAGAAAATGATTCAGAAATTTATTACCCCAAAACAATTCAGTAGTGAAATCTTTGCTTAGATTATGGTGTTTGATTTGCATATCACCTAGATTTTCTGAAGCACAGAGCCTTGCAGAGTGTATGACACCTATGAAAGACTCAGGGCATCCTAAATAAAAGAGTATCATGTTTCCCGAACTATCATTTGCTCCCAATATCTTACCTAATAAAATTGATGTGCTCTATCCCAGTGGGCTAAATTAAGCACTAAATTAACTTTCCAATATTGTCTTTCTCCGTTTTGGTATTGAAATATTTAATTTACATATCTCCTGAAAGGATATTGTAATACTACGTACTCCTCATACCTTTTTAAGTTGGTGTTGAAAAATTTATTATAAGTTTAAATAGTTATAAAGTGTAATTCTAAATATTTACATCTTTAATAAGTGTGTTATATAATTATTATACTACTTATTATGTAGCCAATGAAATCTAAATAACATAGTAATTTGATAACCACCATGCCCATTTAAAATGCACTTGAACATGATCTTTAAAAGTCAGAATTTTTACATCACTCACTTTTTTCATTGAACTCATATTTCCATTATTCTCCCTTGAAATTTTATCCTACTTTAGTTTTATGCTTGAAAGTCTTTTATTGATCATCTCATTATATGTCCCTGCAACAACTATCTATCTAGATATATAGGTTTTTTTTTCCCTTGTGACCACAAAGGACTAAACATTAAATATTAAATATCCAGTAATCTATCCTTTTGGTAAAGGTAGATGGCAGTACTTTTCTGTGAGTCTGAATAACTTTTCAATGAAATACAAAATACTAATTTGACTCTCATATGTGTTCCTTTTTCTCAAATACATAACAATTTGTTAGAAGTAAAATTTTAGGTTTTTCTCCCTTTCCTTGAAATGATGCAAAATATATACCTGAGACTCAGACAGAAATAAAAGTAGATTAAAACCCTCGCCAAGTTTTCGACTGAGGTTGGCAAAAATTCAGGGAGGGCACTCTGAAGAGATTGATATTTTCCAGCATATCTTTCACAAATCTTGATTATTTTAATTCTAAGATAAGCGGATATATTGAGCATTGTCATGAGTGTGTTGCCTGGATGAAAAAAGATGCCATAACCTTCAGTACTTCTTATCGCCAGGACTGATCTTCAAGCAAAATGCAGTATTTGACATTTAGGGGATGGAAGAAGCTAGCTTGTTAAATAAAATGTGTCACCACTAATTCTGCTGGCCAATTCTATACTATTTCTATTCCTATCATCTTGACCCAGGCCCTATTATTTTGTTTCTAATGTCAAGCTTTGCCTTAACCCAAATATGTGTTAGATGGGGGAAGATAGGTAGCCCTACCACAAACTGACGATGACTTTATTACAGAAAGTTTTCAGACTCCAGTATTTAAAGCATTTGTTTTGTTTTCTGTTTGGCACCTCAGAGTATTTTCACTCCAGGGCAATGCACTAGAGTAAGATTCAGGATGGGTGAGAGTTGACCTTTCTTTGTCAAAATAGATGTAAGGTGATTGTGAAAGAGAAGGTGAAAAAAAAAACCAGCACATTTTCGAGAAAGACTCATAGGTGCTGCAGATCTGGCAAATTATTCCACCGAAACTGTCTGTGTCTGTAATGCCCTGGAAAGCCTTTGTCTATCTCAGGAGCACATATACTTCAGTTTAAAAACCATAATATAATCTATGTTTGAGTGTACTGGTTTTCTGTTGTTGTGTAACAACTTAGTACAAATTTAGCAGCCTATTCCCATTTATTATCTCACAGTTTCTATGAATCAGAAGTCTGGGAGAGGCTTAGCTGCGTCCTCTGCATAAAGTCTCACAGGCTGCAATTGAAGTGTTACCCAGAAGTAGAGCTCAGCTGAGAATCAGGATCCTACTCAAAGATAACCTGGATTTTGGCAAAATTCATTTTCCTGGAGTTAAAGAACTCATGGTGGCTTGCTTCTTCAAAGTCTGCAGGAGAGCTTCTGTGCTGCTTTGATTTCTGACCACTAGACCCGCCTTTAAAGCCCTCACCTGATTAAATCAGACTCACCCAATATAAGTTCCCCTTTGATTAACTTAAATTCAACTTATTAGGGATCTTAATTATATCTGCAAATATCCCTTTGTCTTTTCACGTAATGTAACCTAATTACAGAATGACAACCATCATATTTGTAAGCTCTATCCATACTCAAGGTAGAAGATAATATAGAGCATGGACCCAGAGAGCATGAATTTTGGTGAGCACTTTAGAATTTTGCCTATGACAGATAACCAAACAGAATTTCCTAAATTTCAAAAATTGCTTATATTCTCTAATGCTATTCATTTATAAATAGGTTCTATACGGGTTCTTTTTAACCGAATACCCTGTTTCTTTCTTCTCTCAGTCTCTCTCTCTCTCTCTCTCTTTCTCTCTTTCTTTCTCTCTCCCTCTCTCTCTCTGTCTCTCTCTCTCCTCTTCCTTTCCTCCTTCCCTCCTTCCTTCCTTCTTTCCCTCCCTCCCTCCCTCCTTCCTTCCTTCTTTCTTTCTTTTTGCAGCTTTTTAGCATTACCTATCATCTCATCATCAAATAATAATAATAATGCCATAATAATAACTGCAACCACTATATATTAACTTATATTTATGAATTGGCCTGGTAAAAACTTCTCTATGTGGGATTGCCAATGTGTTTTAACATCAAGCTCTCCCTGTCCTTTTTTTCATTCCTTAGTCTGCTAGTTGTGTTTAGTCTCCACGTAGGATTGTGATATCTTCCTCTCTTTTAGGGTAACTATCAGCTTGTTCTCTGAATCTATGGGGCTGTTTCTGTTTTGTTTATTCATTTGTTTTGTTTTGTTTTCAGATTCCACATCTAAGTTAAATCATATTTTATTTGTCTTTCTCTGTTTGACTTATTTCACTTAGCATAATACCCTCTAGATCCACCCTTTTTGTTGCAAATTTCAAGATTTCATTCTTTATTGATGAGTAATGTTCCATTGTATATATACATACCTCCTCCTCTTTATCCATTCATCTATCAATGGACACCTAGGTTGCTTCCATATTTTGGCTATTGTAAATAATGCTGTAATGAACATAGGGTGCATGTATCTTTTGAAATTAGTATTTTTGTCTTCTTCAGATAAATACCCAAACGTAGAATTGCTGGGTCGTATGGTATCCCTTTTTAAATTTTTTTGAGGAAACTTCATACTATTTTCCATAGTGGCTGCATCAATTTACATTCTCATCAACAATGTATGAGGGTTCATGCCCTTTTTCTATTTGATCCAGCTTTCAGGGCCTAGTTCAAATTCTTTCTTCTTTTCACAGCCCTTTATCTGTACTTCCCAGACAGTAGTCTTGTTATTTGTGTAAATATTTTATTCCCTTTATGGACAAGTAACTGTTTGAATCATGTCTGATTTATCTTTACATCATACACAGGATCAATGCAGTGCCTTGAAATAGGAGGCACTGAAAAATGTGATCAATGATTAAATGGATATATAAAAATGTGCAGTGTCTAAGCCTGACAATGTTTCTAGCTCTGACTTCTCAGCTTTTCTCTATTCTTATATTTAGCTACATTTATGAGTAGGTTGTCAATGTATAGAGAACAAGGTCAATGTCTTATCTGTCTTTCTTAATACATTTCATTACAAATCTTAGCTCTAATTCCTAGTTTCATGTGTGTGTGTGTGTGTGTGTGTGTGTGTTTATAACCAAGCAAGTTTATCTCACTGATATAGACTAATTCTAAGAGCAATCAAACATTTGCCTGGTGTGGTTTATGGTAACATGTTTTTCATCGGTTCCATTTATTTTGAAGTGGAAGAAATTAATTTTGTTCAATATTATGAAGAAATAGAGATGTTTGGTGTTACAGGTCTCCAATATTTAGCAAGTTATCTTCCTACTACCAGATTCTCATTTGAATAGAATACTCACGACTGCAAAATATCTCTCTTCATGTGGCTGTGGCCACAAACGTTCTGTGGAATCTCCCAGCTCTGGCGAGATATACCAAATCACTTGCGAGCCACAGTGAAAATATTTGGCCTTTAGTCTAAAACCCAGACAAAACAAACAAAACTGAAGACTTCTTGGAAGATTTATGACAGACTCACATCCTAATCTTTACCCTCACAGTCTTGTCAGATGGCCATTGGGAATACCAAGGTTCAATGGAAAAAAATATATATGTATATATATTTTGAGCTAAGAGCAGAGTTAAACTAATTTACACATTGCTGAGCCTTACTAGCTCAGGAAGGTTCCTTCCTCTGGGAAGGAGCCCAAGGCCTATCTATAACAAAAGAGGAAGCCAACAACCATTGCAAGTAATTCCAAAAGAGAAGCATTTTAAGGGAAGCAAGTCATGCAGACATGCACACTTTAAAAGTTTTTGTCAGGAAAGAGAGGGAAACATACTTGCTCTGAATTTGCAGATTAATATTATACTCGAACATTGCAATTGAACTTGCTCCATAGCAGTCACTGCTTTCTTGGGTAGAGAGAAAGTTTGGGGGATATCTGTGAGAGGACTCCCACCTGCCTAGTGATCTGAAATGATAAGAAATCTTCCTTTATACTTCATGAATCATGATTTATTAGATGTTTACTGGTTTTGGTGACTGACTCCCTCCATTTCCTCTTTTTCTAAGCACCTGTCAGATATACATGAAAAAATTGAGTAAGTTTGACCAAACAAAAAACAACTAAACTAAAATATTTTAGGTTAAATACACCACTCTCTATGATACAGGAAGTTGCATATCAAGTAAATATCCTTGAGAGAAAAAAAAAGAGAGAGAGAAGCATACATGCAGGATTTAATTGCCAGAGTCTAATTAGCTTTTGACTAGTGCTGTAAAACTTAGAGAGAAGCAAAGATAAATATTTCATCTAATTTCCCTATGTACTGTGAAGAAAAAAATGGAAATGATTCTCAAAATTGAATGTTATGAAGTCATTTGCAAAGTATATAAAGTCAGTTCTTCTAGGTAATGAAGTGTCCTTTACAATTTAAGAGACTTTCCAAGATCTGACATTTCTCTCATAAAGAACATGGCTCTTGTGGCTTCATTACGACTTCTTGAAACAATTTGAACTTTAGACCTTTTCATCTGCCAGATGAGGACACATCCACACACTAACTGGTGTTTAATAGCAGCACCAGGCACCAAGGCTTGAAGTTATTTCAACTGTCATGACCTAAATCTCTGGCCAGGTGACAACATGTTGAAAGCCTACTTGATAATACTTAATTTCTTTTTTCTCCTTTCACTCACTGAGAGAGTTGCATGTTGTCCTGATTTAAAAAAAAAAAAAAAATTCAAATTGCATGGTGGAAAGTCACCAAGAAATCAATGTCATTATGAAACGATGCAATGAATCACTTTCTTTCTTTTGATGGGTTTGATTTCCTTCGTGGGATGCTCAGATACCTCCTCAAAAGTGATCTCCTGTGCATGATACCTTGAGGCAATCTAGATAATGCTATATTAGGAAGGTGAGAAAGAGTGAATATCAAAACAGAAATTACTGTAAGTTTACAAATGAGTCAATAATGCCCCCTTTGCCACTTTTACTAAGAAATAATTTTTTTTTTTTCCATTGAACCTTGGTATTCCCAATGGCTATCTGAGTGGCAAGATCGTATTTTATTTTGAGGTATAGAAATTCTGTTGCTCCTTCCTTTAGCTTGGTGGCTGATAAACCTATCCAACATACTATTTCATTTTATATACTAATTACTTTTAATGGATCTGTACAGCTCTTATATTAGTTTCTAGGGCTTATTCCTACATGTCTGTGGAGCAAAAGAGTGTATTTTCTCTTATAATTCAAAAGGCATTCATGGTATATTTTATTCTGGAATAATATGTTTGATTTATAATAAGTGTTTTCTCATATTATGTATTTAGACATTTATAATTTGTTGATACCACCTTTTTTTCAAGTACAATTCATTATTTTTATCTAGAGTAGAAAACAGAAGACAGAAGAACCTGCTACTAGGCTATGAGTTCCTTAGTGGGATTTAGGAAAACCTCATTCCTAACATGATGCTTGGGAAATAGCAAAATCTGAATAAATTCTTCATTAAATTAGTAAAAAAATTAATGTAATAGAAATACTTATGATAATATATAAATATACACAAAACTTTAACTAAGTGAATTCATTGTACTTAGGAATTACTATATAAATTAACTGTTGATAGCAAGTGACTCAAGATTAGACTTTCCTATATTTGGAAATATGAAATGCAATTTAGAGACAATTAAATGCTATTTTTCATAAATATTTTAGGAAAAAAGAGAAAAAGTTAAGAAAAAATGACATAGTTTCCAATAATGGAAATGCAAAAAATCTTGGCATTTACCTCCTAATGTATTCATAATTTCACTTTTATAATTTAATTTCTAAGGCAAGTAGACAACTACAAAAATTGTCATCAATTCTTAGATAATTAAATGGAAATATTATATGTTAACATTATTCATCTATTCATGCAACAATATATGTTGTTTAAATTGTATTAAGTTGAATAAATTGTTTGAAACAAATTATATTAAACTACCTTCGATTTTGAGTGTCTATAATTCTGTGATTTTTATTCCCCGAAACAGACTTCCAACATTAAAAAATGAACTTCTTAAGATCTGGGAACACATTTCATTTATCTTACTGTTCTCTTCACCTTGCACCTAAATTTTTATGAAATAAAAAACAGCAAAATGCTTATTATTCTGAGAATTGAGAAAAATACTCTAGTCTTCTTATATAGACATGAAATTAAAAAACTTGTTTAACAAGTTGTTAACATGAAATCCTCACATCATTATTTATTAGGTTACCCAGAGAAGCATGAGGATCATGCCTGCCATTATTTTGTTTCTAGTAGAAACCACTTGATAAATGCAGTATCAGGGTTAGCGGGAAGAGTACTGGCCTAGGAGCTGGAAGACTTAGGCCTTTATCACGGTCTTACCTACTTAACTTCTTTGAGCCTCTATTTCCTCAAGTGGAGTTAAGATAGACTGAAGCAGATATATAGCTGTCAATATTTTAATTCACAGTAGCACTTTTTCAAACAAAAGTCTTTTTAGAACTTACATAGGCAAAACAGATAGTGGCTGAGATGCTGCTATTGCAGTGGGGTGAGGGTTCCCTGCCCTTCATAGCTCACCCCTCATTTACCCATCTGTTTTTCACCTACCCTAATTTCCTTTGGTAGTCCCTTAAGTGGTAGGGGATCTCAAGGAACTCTTATGCACCAGATAGTATCCTATGTCACTGAATTGCTAAAATCCCTTTTAGTTCTAAAATTGTGATTTTACATTTTCAGACTAATGTTATCCTAGGATATATCTCTATAAACATGAGATAGATATAGTTAGTTACTCAATGTGGCTGTTATTCAGTACTGTTGTTTTCTAAATCACATATGCTCACTTACTACATTTTGACCATTATGAGAAAAATAATAAAAAAGTATATGAGAATAGAGAAAAGTGATAAAACTCAGATCCTTTTTATTTATTAATTCTAGTAACAATTCAGTAATGACTGAATATCTCACTTTCACCTTTTGAAGGGTAGCTAAAACTAACCAACCCAGGCCTCCATTCTGGGATGACCTGCTATAATCAGATGTGGAGTCTGAAATTCTCACCAAGAGAATAAGAGACAGTAAAGCCTTAGAAATAAGTAAAAACTATGCAATAGTGTCAAGGTCCAAGCTGACAGAGAGAGAGTCAGAAAGATCATTTAGCATTCTGAGACCAGAGGTTGAAATGTAAGAATAAATTTTGAAGTCAATCTTCATAGTCATAGAGATAAGAGTAAAAGAAAAGAAATCAGAAATGCTTGAATTATTCCAAAGTCAGAGACAGCATTTGTGAGTTATAAGTAAGCTGTGCGTTTGAATAGGTTTGGCTTAAAGAACCAAGAATGTAGGAAACAGTTTGATTTTTTTTTCTATGGCTAAAATGATTATCAAAGGATACTAAGTGTCTTAATTTCCCCCCTTTCCCTATTACCACTGATAATTAAGAATCAGTGCTAATTAAATATACCAATTTATAATTCAGCAAAAACAAAGATGTCCATTATTTAAACAGGACTTATCAATAGAGAGGGAGATCATGAAAGATGGTTTCATTTTCTATCAAAGGTCTTAAAAAGTAAAAATACACATAGTTCTTTTAAAATTCTGTCTTTAGGATATGGAGACTTAGAATAGCTCAGTCTTGACCTTGGGTTATAAAATCTCAAATCTCAATACCCTGAACTTTTGCATTGGATTCAAACCTAATCTTTTTCTCTTTTGCTAATGACTACTTATAAAGTGCACAGACATAGGGCTTCATCACCCTTAAACACCCCTTATCATTGCAGAAATTTAACCAGCTCTGTCAAAAATTCATATTTTAGACTGGATCATATATTTCCCCCCTCAGGTTAAAATGATGTACTAGAAATTCAAAAGAAATAAAAGTAGATTGCACAAAATATAGCTCATTTCCCCAGAAGGAAAATGTTAAAGGCTGATTTTCTTTTTAGTAAGTGAGGTGACTCCTTTTATGATATATATGTGCCTTTGCAAAAGCCTTTAATCTCTTCAAGTCTTGATTTTCCTGATTGAAAATGAAAAATCAAAATTAAAGTAGTAACATCTCAGCTTCAATAAGAAGTGGAGATTTCGGGCTTAATTTCAGGCTAGACTAATAACTGCCTCTCCCCAATTCCCTCGAGGCACATACCCACACAAAGATAGTCTATTATGGTGTCCAAATGCGAACACCTACAGACAACCACTGGAGATATTCCTTCCAAAAATAAGGCAAATGTCAATTGAGAAAGAAAAAATTAGCAGCCTAATATATATACACATTTATTTTTTATTTCCTAAAACAGCACTCTCACATTTCTCAAAGAAGGTAGGAAAACACTCATTGCTCTCTTCCTAGATCAAAAATACAAGGTCCTTACCAGCAATTCTCAACACTGGTTACATATCAGGAGCCCCTGTAGATGGCCTGAAATGGGTAGAATTTCAAAGATTTTTCATCACCACTCCAATATTCCCATGCCCTGATTATCTACTCAAACAGCAATCTAAGTATGGCTGTGAAAGAATTTTGTGGATGGAATTAAATCTAGTTAATTTAAAATCAACTAATTTTAAATTAAGAAATTATCTTGGATTATTCAGGTATATCAGTGTAATTACACGGGCCCTGAAAAGCAGATAAGAAAGGCAGAACAGTAGGAGATATATTACAAAAAAGAAGGCAGGAGAAATGAGAAGTGGAGATTAGAATGATCTGAAGCATTTGAAAGACTCAACCATCATTACTGATTTTGAAGACAAAGAGGACATGAGCCAAGGAATGCAGGAGGCACCTGAAAGTTGAGTATGAAACCTGGACACAGCCAGCAAAAAAAGAGATACCTCAGCTCTATAGCTACATAGAAACGAATTCTGCCACCAACTTGAATGAGCCCATAAGCCATCTCCCCAGACCCTCCAGAAAGGAACATAGCTCTGCCTACTACTTCATATGTCACTTGTGAACTTGGAGCAGAGAAACCAGTTGAGTTTACTGGACTTCTGACTTATGAAACTATGAAATTATAAACCAGTGTTTTTGCAAGCGATTCAGTTTGTGGTAATTTGTTACAGCAGCAATACAACAGTATTACATGGCTTTACTCTAAAAAAAAAAAAAAGAAAAAATCTTAATCAGTATCTGTGGTAATAAGGTCAAGCACCAATACTTTTCAAAAGTTTCTTCGATCAGGGCTAATCAAACTTTAATGTGTATAGAAATTCCAGGCATCATATAAAAATGCTGATTCTGATTTTTAGGTCTTCAGTGAGACCTGACCTTCATAGAAGCTCCAGATGAATGCTAATGCTTCTGGTTAGGAGACCATAATTTGGGAAGGCAGGCCCTAGGCGATTCTAAATTCACCAGTCTTCTCTCTACTTTGTGCATAGCACATTTAGAAATGCCTAGAGTAGTATTATTTCAGGAACCCCAATCTTTCTACATTAATTTTTAAACTCTATATTGGCAGAGTAGAAGTAAAAGCTAGGTGATATAGAGGGTGAAGGCAAAGGGGACAGTAAATACATTCTGGACTGAACAAGCAAACCAACGCAGGTAGGATTTGTCAAAACTGAATTTTGGCAGTGTGCAAGTAGAAATTCTAATTTTTGAGTCCTTAATTGGGTCATATCATCACAAAAAGAGGCATTAGGAATAATGGGAAAAAATCACACCACTCTAGGGCAGAAAAACAATAGATAAAGAACATTGAGGTTCTGTTGGTTATAAGCTGAAGACCAGGGATATGGATTTAATAGGCAGGCAGCCTACTAATATGAAGAGCCACTAGAAATCCAGATAATTTATCTGAGTTTGGGCTGATACTTTCTAAAAAAAAAAAAAAAAAAGATAAGGACTATGATAAAACATTAATAAAAGGGAAAAAGCAAACACGATAAAGATGGAATAAAAAAGCATTTCTCTGAAGATAACCTCTTGTAGGAACCTGGAGAAAATTTTAGAATAACATTTTGCATCCTTTCCAGGATATAAGAAGACATAGCATCAATTAAAAAGAAGGAGAAGAAGGAGGAGGAGGAGAAATGATAAAAAAAAAAAAATTTTAAGGAAAAAAATAATAGAGTGACCCTTGAGGAAAAGAGTAACTGGAAAGGATCATAAGGGGATTTCTGAGGCTGGTGATGTCCTGGATCTTGAACTTGGGGCTGACTGCACAAGAGTATCTACAATGTAAAAATTCATCAGAATATATTTTTTGATACATGTACTTTTCTGTGTATACATATATATATATATAAAATATGTTTTAGTTTAATAACAAAATTTAAAAGGAGGTAAATGACTAATGAATCAGCAGAGAAAAAAGGCAATAGGAAAAGATGAAAAGAAATCTCAGTGTGGAAATGAAGATTTGCAATGAAATACTAACTACTGAAATCTGAAAACGAAACATTGAATAGTAAAGTTGACAGTCAAAAATCTAATGAGTTGTATAAATAACTAATATGTAGAGCTTTTGGAATGCAAAAGCACATGAAAAGTTTATAAATTTTTTAAGAGGCAAGATGACATTAATACTGGAGAAAAAAATGCAACTGAGAATCCTAGGTTCTCCCAGGGAAGAAATTCAAAAATTTGAGGCATAAGTAGAAAGAACAGTCCAAAATTGAAAATACATTTTATTTTTGCCATTTAAAGAAAGTAACCTTAGCTTTAGTTCATGGAAAATTTATTTTAAAAATTGCTTAAACAAGATACATTCAAGAACAAAAAAATAAATAAATAATTTTTACAAGCCTGGCATATATTAGTCACCCAATAAACATTTGTTGAAAATGAATAGAAAAAGGAAAAATATTTCAGAATTTTATCACAAAAAAAGAAAATTTAAAATTTCTCCTTAGAAAAATAAATGCAGAAGAAAACAAAATGATATGTATTCACATTTAAGGGGGAAAAAAATCTCTTGGGAACGACTTTCATATGCAGTTAAGTTTCTTTTCATAGATAAAGACAATAGAGACATAATTTCAGTATAGACTCAGGAAATAGATCCTTTATCAACTCTTCTAAAAAGAAAACAATTTTGAAGATGTATTCCAGCTTACCGAGTTATCAGCATAAAAATTCATGGTTATAGGTATATTTAAAAAGACAGTGATGAGCCCTCAAATATGTTAATCATAGAGCTAAAGCTAATTAAAGTTTTAATATAAGTTGATAAAATAAATATCAAAAGATTTCTTAAAATAAAAAGTAAGTAATATAAGAGTGATGTTTTATCAATAATTATCTGAGTTCTAATTATATAAAATAGATACTAAAAAGTGAAGCAGGGGAATTATGGTGGAGAAATGAGAGTAAGAAGGAATCAAAGTCAAAGTAATAAATTCCTCATTTTAATTACAGAACCTTTTTGAATGCATCATTTAATCCTTGAGTTTGATTATTATACGAATATACAATATTTGTAATACTCAAAGGTGACTTTTATCAGAATTATAAAAAATAGAGCTTGCAGTTGAAATCACAAAAGAAAGTAAAAGTGAACCAAATATCTATATATAAAAAGAAAACTATAAAAGGAGATAAAGTATATAGCATTTGAAAAGATGAGCAAATTAAGACCAAAATATCAGATATAATAATAATTGTGAGTAGGCCGAGCCACCCTCATAAAAGATAGAACTTTTCACAGTGGTTAAAAGCAAAATCAAACAATATGTGCCTCTTCCAAAATAATGACTAAGAATTAATGTGAGAAAAGAGAAGAAAGGATGAGATATTTATCAACAAACAGACAAAAAGAAAATGAAGAGGGGATATTAATTCATAAAACATACTATTCAAGACAAAAAACATTAAATTAGGAAACAGTATTGATAAATGAAATAATAAATACTTTAAGACAAAATAACAGCAAATTTTATAATTTATAAACTCTAGAACATATTGACAAGAAACAATTGTACAAAACATTAAGTTAAAAATAAAGTAAAATAAATTTCAGTTTAATTTGCACACTACAAAAGTGTGCAAATTAAGACTTGGTTCCTAAAGCAAACCTCCTACTTCTGGATGACACCTGGAAACATGCTATTATTACTATCACACCAGGCTTTGATATTCTGGTACCTAAAAACTTCTTCGATGCATATTAATTTGAGGCAAGGCTAATTTGCTTTTAATCATTTGATACTCATTCCAGCCCTGGCCGACCATTTATAGCTATGTCACTTTCCTCAGAGAAAGGTCAGCCAGGCTTTTTCTTTCCTAGTGACCTGTATACTGAACTTCCAGTATGTCTCAAGTCTGAGTCTCCTGTGTTACGATCAAGATACAAGAGGCAGGAGTTACATACAGGCATACCTCATTTTATTGTACTTCATTTTTTTGTGGTTTGTAGATATTGTATTTTTTACAAATTAAAAGTTTGTGACAACCCTGAGTAGAGCAAGTTTATTGGCGCCATTTTTCCAAGAGCATTTATTCACTTTCTGTCTCTGTGTCACATTTTGGTAATTCTTATATTTAAAAACTTTTAATTATTATTATATTTTTATGGTGATCTGTGGTCAGTGGTCTTTGATGTTAATATTATAATTATTTTTGAGGCACCATAAACTATGCACATATAAGACAACAAACTTAATCGATAAATGTGTTTTCTGACTGTTCTACACCTGGCTATTCCCCCGTCTCTCCCCCTGACCTCAGGCCTCCCTATTCCCTGAGACTCAGAGTTAAAATCGGGCCAATTAATAACTTTACAATGGCTTCTAAGTGTTTAAATGAAAGGAAAAGGCACAAATCTGTCACCTTAAATCAAAAGCTAGAAATGATTAAGCTTAGTGATAAAGACATGTCGAAAACTGATATAAGTCAAAGCTAGGCCTCTTGCACCAATTAGCCGAGTTATGAATGCAAAGAAAAGTTCTTAAAGAAAGTTAAAAGTGCTACTCCAGTGAACACAAATGACATAAAGGTAAAAGCCTTATTGCTGATATGGAGAAAGTTTTAGTTTGTCTGGATAGAAGATTGAACAAGCCACAACTATTTCTTAAACAAAGGCTCAATCCAGAGCAAGGCCCTAATTCTCTTCAGTTCCATGAAGTCTGAGAGAGGTGACAAAGCTCAGAAGAAAAAGTTGAAGCTAGCAGAGGTTGGTTCATGCGGTTTAAGGAAATAAACCATTTTCATAACATAAGAGTTCAAGGCGAAACAGAGCATGCTGATGTAGAAACTATAGCAAGTTATCCAGAAGATCTAGCTAAGACAATTAATGAAGGTGACTACATTATAAATAACAGATTTTCAATGTAAGCAAAACAGCCTTACATTGAAAGATGTCATTTAGGACTTTCACAGCTAGAAAGAAGTTTTAGCCAGGTCTGTTATATAGATTCTTCTGGTGGTGTTCTTAGGCTGATAAGGTTCTAGAATTGTCTTCAGTGACTAACTCCATCCTTTCTGGTAGAGAGGGGAGGGGGGTACACCTTTACAAATTTATGTCCTGCTTTTAGGCAAATAGGGGGAGGGCAGAGAGCTTTTCTTGTGTCTGCGTCCTCTCAATTACTTTTAGATCAAAATAATCTTTATGCCAAAGTGGGATGACATAATCTGCTGCCTTTCACTTTCATGCTGCCTCTTAAAATGTACTGCAGGTACACTGGTTGACTCTTTAGTTTCTCCTTGGCTTGCATCCCTGGGAATTGACATTTGGAGGGAATTCAGTGGTTCTGCTGCAGACTATTGCTCTAGCAGTAATAGGTCACAGGCTCTTAGCCTTGTGACAGCTGAAGTCATTGACAGGCACAATACTATGAAATAATTTCTTCAATCTCTTAGAATAAAGAATCTGAACTTTGAGGAACACAAGGGATCCCACAAAGATTCGGCCCAGCTTGAGATCAGTCTGTTGGTCTCTGGAGCAACAAAACAAAGTCATGACCTGCCTCTGCTTCAGCTGAGAGGACTAGCTCTGCCTGATCTGTTTACTGGCATGACAGCAACATCAACTTCAACTTTCATTTCCATCTTGACCTCTGCTCTCAGTGTGTCACCAGGAGCCTGGTAATGTGAAGACTGATATTTGACACACATTTAGATTCTGAGTAATTCTTAACTTTTTCAAATTAGAAACATTAATCAAAATTTTAAATCATTATATGTATTAGTGACTGAGCCACCCGGTGAGTCGGCAATATTTAAGAATGTAGAAATGAAAGATCTCTTGGAGATCAGTTGATTCTCTTAAGCACTCACTTATTTGTAACTATTATCAAAAATGGAAAGTGTTTAATTAGGAGTTTGAAGTTCTAGAAGGGAGAGAAAGACTTGAAAGAAATGAGCTCCAGTTAGATTTTAAACCCAAACCAATGAACTTACTGTGTAAACCACCAGGGAAAATAATTACCTGGCTTTTGTAGTTTTTTTTTTCAGGTTGTTGGTACCTGAATATCTCTTAAATAGAAAAGGTTTTTGAATTTTTTAAAAAGTATTCTTTTTCTAGAGTTCTTTAAAATAATAAAGTGTTTCAACTTTTATTTAAAGGGCCTCGGAACCTTTTGAAAGAGATAAAACGTCATTATATTCTTTGTTTTTATCACTAAGTAAAACACGTTGCCTAATTAATAAGCTTTTTAGATTAAGGGTTATGAAAGTAGCTTAATCGATCTAATAAAATACAGTATAATATGTTTGTTTTCAAACTACAGTGTAAATTATCTGAAAAAAAAAAAACACTGGTTATTGAATGTGATTTCTTCCTCCTAGATATTCAAAGTAAATGTATACATATTTGTCATAAGAACATATTCTAGTGAAAGAAGATGGACAGATGGGAATAATTCTGCTGTTCTATTAAAGGCAGCTTCCACTGAATTGGAGGCGTGATTATTTCAGAATTCTCGTGACTCGTATACGGAGTGGACAAGTATTTTAAAAGATTAAATTTTGTAATGTATTCAATTTTAAAATGTAGGTGTTAAATTATTTTGGCTTAAGTTTCTAATACACATTAAATATAATTTATATCTTGACTTTAATTTTAATTAAAATTTTAAATTCTTTATTGAAAAGAACTGTTTAAAAACATAAGAATCTTTTCAATTTTTTTATCTCTTGCATTGTGTTAATCTACATTTTGAAGAGAACATATTCACATTATGTACAGTTTGAACAAAACTATATAATTCCTTTCCAATCCTTCAGATCAGTGTGAATTAATACATCAAATCATAGTCAAAACAGAGAATATTTGGGGGCTGAGAAAAGAAAAGTCTGTAGAGAAAACATTAAAAACTCCAAAGAAATAGTTAATTTAACTTTTTAAAAAATGAAAACAATCAAAATTAAAAGACTTCTAGTAAACAAAATGGTATAACATATTTGAGCAGAACTCTATGAAATCTATATTTTTTATTAAAAAAATATGGATCAAAGCAATGACAATGAGTAAGGGAATTGTCTCATCAAATACAAAATTTTAATGGATCAAGTGATTTCTTTAATAAATGAGGATTATATTTGCTGATCAAAATATTGGGAATAAAAAAAGTATTAGCCATATCAAATTCCCAACTTAGAATTAACAAATGCAACTCTAACCTGCTCACTAAAGCAAATTACTTTTATGAAATCAACAAATTAGACATAAAAACAAAATTTAGGACCTTACTATGTTTATTAAAAAATTATCCTAGAAAATTATCATCACATCTTTCTGACAATAGAATATTTTCTTAAAAAATACAATTTGATTCAAATCATTCATTATAATTTTTCATTGAATGAGCATTAAGCTGCAATGTTTCTGCCAATGCCTTAGGCACTCTTAATTAATAATTGCCAATGCCTATTGATGGAATTGGCTCCTTTTTTTATTCTTCCCTAGGACCAGTTGTGTGAATTATAAAAATTATTACATATAACTTTAAGATGTATCATTCAGTAAGAAAATAACAAGCCATTATTCATTGTTTAATTATATGATTACGCTATTTACAGTAAATGTAAAATGTATTTTATGGAAGTAGATATCAGCATATAAGACTCTATAGTATATTTATCACACCTAGGGAAAAAGCCAGACTATTTCAGTTTTCTGTTTAAAAAGATATCTTCT
>NW_024354875.1:43951378-44118992 GCF_902729225.1 Pteropus medius
TCAAACAGTTTGGCACACATAGGATTCTCATGTCTAACATATTACCTGGAAAAGCCAAGTGTCATTGGTGTCTAGTTGCAAATAGTTAACAAAATCTATGTAAAGCCCAAAATTATATTTTCCAGCAGAAAATCTGGCTCCATGATTGTGAGTGTTATTTATGTTATTAAGAAGGCTAAATGTCATTTATATTTATCACCAAATTTGGAGAGCTGGATATTAGGTGCCTTATTCTTCAAAGCTGTTATGTTTTGTGGTTGGAGACACATTCTATCTACCAAACCACCCCTGTCTCTAACAATTTCCAAGGTGATAACAGGGAACGTGGGAGTTGCCTAATCTGATGAAATTTTATTTCCCAAATTCTTCTACCACATCTAAGTGAGTCAGAGTCAGGATCTATCTTTCCTGCTTTTTTTTCCCATCTGTTATCTTTTAACATTTTCCTAATTTATCACTTGATTGATACTCTGGCTATCTACCATACTGTTTAGAAGAGAAAGAAAACATTATATTTCAAAATTTTTAATAAAATAGATTTAAATAATTACAAACTCAGTGTCTTTCCAAGCCCATAGCCTATGCAAGAACATAGTGGCTTCCTCTGTATTTACTAGATATCTGAGCAGTTGTTTCATAGCTTCTGCAAGACATTAAAACAGAAAGGAAGTACAAGCTTAAGGAGGGAGCTAGGGAACTAGTAAAAACACGGTTTCAAAAGTTTGTTACGCACCTCCCATTGTACTAGCATTAGCTGAAAGCTTACTTTTTCTTAAAGATGTTAAAAGATGCAAAGCAACTCTCCTTCCCTAACCTTGAGAAAAGCCACATAGTCAACTAAATGGTAATTATTCTTAAGCTCATCAAAGAGCTGAGGTCACAAGGCACATAAAGTAAACTTCTAAGCAAGGACAAGCCTCATCCCAAAAGAGCCAAGATATAGAAACTTGTTCACCTTTGGCAGAGCATGAAACATACAACAAACAATTGGGTAAAAAAAATAAATCAGCTAAAGTTTAACGAATTCTTCAATTCCAAGTATAGATCACTGGTAGAGCCAGACCCAAAGGGAGTTCGCACTCATATTCTGTATTCAACAGGCCTCCATCAGACGTGTACAAAAAAAATTGGTGGCAGCACAAGTGACAAGGTAGAGCATCGCCTCAGTGGCATAAGCATAAAGGAGGTCATTGTAAGCTGCTGATGACCAGGCAAAAAGCTGCATTATTTCCCTGAATTATTCTCTCCTGCTAAACAAAAGCCTTAATCTGCCAAAAAAGGGAAATAAACTCTCTTACTCCCAGAGCATGGGTGGAGATACATTGCTTCTAGTATAGGAGTAGAAGTAAAATCTGTCTGCTTCAGGTAAAGGGTTAGGAAAATCTCTCATTCTGAGGACACAGCCAGAGATCCATTTTTGCTGAGCTGGAGGTAGTAGCAAAACTCTTACTAAAACTTAGCATCCTACACTCTTGACAAAAAAAGATCTACTATTACTGGAGGGAAGGCAGAAAACCTCTGCCTAAAAGCACCTAGAATGTGGCTGCCACAGGAAAGAGGAGCAGGAATGGAGAGAAAGCCCCAAACCTGAGGCCCAGGCACACAAATCCTGCCTAAAACTGACCAGAAAAAAAAGAAAAAATGCCTACACCTGTGACAAATCTATCCATGAATAAGAAGCACAAGAAATGTATCACTCTCAAATAGCTATGATTAATATGTTAAAGTACCTAGTGGAAAAGGTGAAAATTATAGCAGAGAGAAAAAAAGCTATTTTCAAAAGCTAAGTATGGGCTAGTTAAAAAAAAAAAAACTATTAAAGATGAAGATGTCTTTCACAGAGCTTGTCAGCAGACCATATACTACTGAAAAAATAACCAGTGAATTAAAAGATAGGTAAATAAAAATTATCCAAAATGAAACATAAATAGAAAAGAATGTAAAAGAAGGAAGGACGGAAGGACGGACGGAAGGAAGGAAGGAAGGAAGGAAGGAAGGAAGGAAGGAAGGAAGGAAGGAAGGAAGGAAAAGAAGAAGGGAAGGAAAGGAAGAAGGAAGGAAGGGAAGGAAAAGGAAACGAGGAAAAGGCAAGGAGGGCGAGAAAGAGAAAAGGAGAAAGGAAAGATGATAGCTGATTGCCTAAAACAAAAATTGAACAATAAATTGTAGGACTTTAGCATCCATAGAAGCTAAACAATAACACACGGAATGGAAGAAGTAAATAGAATTATACTGTTGTAACTTACTTGAAGTGGTGTAATACTATTAAAATGTAGAGCATGATAACATAAAAATATGTTATAAACCATAGAGCAAACACAAAAAAAGTATGTAATTTATGTCTTCTTATAAGTAAAGGTAAAATAGAATAAAAATACTCAAGCCAAAAGAGAAAAAAGGAAAAACAAAAAGCAGATGAGACTGCAGAGAAAAATTATCAAAATGATAGATTTAAATCCAAACAAACCAATAATTACATTAAATGAAATTTCTGAAAGCCACATTAAAAAGTAGATATTATCAAAATGAATAAAAAGGAATTCCCAACTATACATTATCTATAATAAATTCTCTTTAATATAAATAAGTTAAAAGAAAAGATATGGAAATTATTTAGTAAAAATATCAATAAAAGTAATGCTGGAATAGCTACATTATTGCCAGAAAAAGTAGTATTCAGAACGAGAAATATTGCAAGAGATAAAGAGGGACATTACATAATAATAATTTATCAATAATTCATCAAGAAGATAGGACAATCTTATATGTAGTTATATCCAAAAACAAAGCATATAAATTCATAAAACTAAACCAACATAATTGAAGAGAAATAGGCAAATCCACAGTTATAGTTTAAGTCTTCAATACTTCTCTCAGAAATAAATAGAATAAGTAGATAGAAAATCAGTAAGGATATAAAAGACCTAAATAACACTAGAATTCAATTTGATCTAAGTGAGACTATTTCTACGCAATAGTAGAATTCACAATCTTTTCAAGTGTACGTGTAATATTCAGTAAGACAGATCATATTTTGTGTCATAAAACAAACTCTAACAAATTCAAAATAATTGAAATAATACACAGTACATTCTCTGACCAAAACAGCTTTAACCAACAATCAGTAACAAAAAGATATATGAAAAATGTTCAAATATTTTGGAATTAAACATGATATCATATAGATCAAAGAGAAAGCCACAAAGAAAATAATAAATATTTTGAATTGAATAAAAAGGAAAACCTAACTTTGGAAAATATATTAGATGCAACAAATGTGATGCTTAGGGAAAAAAATCTCTATTTTTAAATGCCAAAATTAGAGAATTACAGAGTGTTTGAACTAGAAAAAGAGGGGCAAATTAAATTCAATTAAAACAGAAGAAATAAAATAATAGAAATGAGCAGAAATAAAGAGATATGAAAACATTAAATGATCAATAAAATCAATGAAACCAAAAGCTAGTTCCTTTAAAAAAAAAAAATCAATACAATTTATAGGTATTTAGCCGGACTCACCAACACAGAAAAATCAAGAGTGAGAGAGAAGTAGGGGGGAAAAACCAATATCAGGAATAAAAGAGGGGACATAAGCACATATCCTTCAGTAATTTAAAGGATAGCAAGGGAATATTATGAACAACTTTATACCAGCAAGTTTGATAACTAAGATAAAATAGGCAAAATCCTTGAAAGAAATTACCAAAACTTTCTCAAAAAGAGGTTGATAACCTATATAGTTATATATCTATCTAAAAATTTGAATTCACAGTTAAACCCTCTCAACCAATAAAACTTCAAGCCCAAAGGGCTTTATTGGAAAATTCCAGCAAACATTTAAGGTAGCAATATTACAACGTTTTCTTACTTTTTAGGATATAGAAAAGGAGGAAACAGTTTCTAATTCACTTAGAGGCCACTATTAGTCTATTTCAAAACTTGACAATTTAAAACGAGCTATAAATTTAAAAAAATGATTTGATTAAAGAGAATTTAAAAGTAAATCTGACTATAAATCAATATGATGCTAAATTTTTTTAAGACAGAAAGATTTAAAAAACCAAAAACAAAGAAGTTTATAAAAATTGCAAAGTGTCTTTCTCATAGAGCTCATTTTTAATGGACTAAAAAGAAACTTAAGAACTTAATATTTAATAGACTATGTAATGGTAAATCTAAGAAAAATAAATTAGAATGAGATTATAAAAAATTCTGAATAAAAAGGTGATATTTACATATGGTTTTCAAGAGAGCTGCTTTGAGAAGATGAATTTGAGCATAGACTCCAAGGAATTGAGAATATGGGATCTCAATGAATCACCCAGTGTTGCAGAAAGAGGGAAAGAGATAAAGCACATGAAAGAGAAGAGAAATTAAGACACATGGAAAATAGAGTAAAAGGTCAAATATATTTCTATTAGGAATTACAAAAAAGAGAGATAAAGAGGATACAAAATAATATTTCAATAAATCTTACCTAACAATATTTTAGTATTACTACATATGAAACAGTTATAAGCTGTAGGATACATAATGCGTAATACAAACAGGATATATAAAAATAAAGCCTTAGCCAGATATATTTTAATGAAACTGCAGGATAGTAAAGACAATGTTTTAAAACAGTGAAAGATTTATACATTGACAACTATAAAACCTTGATAAAAGGAATTGAAGACACAAATAAATGAAAAGATATCAATGTTCATGTATCAGAAGAAGTAATATTATTAAAATGTCCATATTTCCCAAAGAATCTAAAGAGTCAATGCAATCCCTGTCAAAATTCCAATGGCATTTTTCACAAAAATAGAAAAAACAACTCTAAAATTCCTATGTAAACACAAATACCCTGATAGCCAAAGCAATTCTGAAAAGAACAAACCTGGAGTCATCACATTTCCTGATTTCAAGCTATCCTACAAAGCTCTAGTAATTAAAACAGCATAGTACTGGTATAACAATAGACACAGAGTTGACTGGAATATAGTCTAGAGCTCAGAAATAAACCCTCACATAGATAGTCAAATATTCGACAAGGGAACCAAGAATACTCAATAGGGAAAGGATAATCTCTTTAAAAAGATTGGAAAAACTGAATAATCACATTCAGAAAATGAAATTGAACCCCTATCTTAAACCACTCACAAAAAAATGACCTTGAAATGAACTTGAAAGAATCAAACATAAGATCTGAACACGTAAAACTCCTAGAAGAAAACATAAGTAAAAAGCTCTTTGACATTGGTCTTGGCAACAATTTTTGGATATGACACAAAACCAAAAATAAATAAATAGGACTACGTCAAACTAAAAATCTTTTGCAGAGCAAAAGAAACAATCAACAAAATAAAAAGGCTATCTATGAGTGGGAGAAAATATTTGCAAGCCATGTATCAAATAAGGAGTTAATACCCAAAATATATATGAAACTCATATATACTCATATATAATCAACTCAAGAGCAAAAGAAAAACCAATCTGACTTATAAATGGCCAGAGGAACTGAGCAAACATTTTCCCAAATAAGACATACAGATGGCCAACAGGTGCATGAAAAGATGCTTAACATCACTAATCATCAGGGAAATTCAAATCAAAAGCACAATGAGATATTGCCTCACACCTGCTCCAATTTTCAAAAGGACAAGAAATAACCAGGATTGGCAAGGATGTGGAGAAAAGGAAACTCTAGTGCACTGCTGGTGGGAAAGTAAATTGGTACAGCCACTATGAAAAAAACAGAACAGGCAGTCCTCAAAAAATTAAAAATAGAACTACCATATGATCCAGCAATCCCACTTCTGGGTATATATACAACAAAAATTAAATCAGGATCACAAAGAGATATCTGCACTCCCATGCTCATTGAAACATTATTCAGAACAGCAAAGATATGGGAACAACTTAAGTGTTCATCAATGGATAAATGGATAAAGAAGATATGGTACAGTATTCAATGGGATGGTATTAAGTGATAGGAATGAAAGAAATCCTGCCATTTACAACAGAGATGGACCTCGAGGGCATTATGCTAAATGAAATAAGTCAGACAAAGAAAGATAAATGCTGTGGAATCTTAAAAAGCCGAACTCATAGAAATAAAGACAGAATGGTGGTAGCCATTTGGTGGGAGGTGGGGGAAGTGGGGAGATGTCAGTCAAAGGCACAAACTTCCAATTACAATAGAAATAAGTTCTGGGGATCTATTGTACAGCATAGTAATTATATTTAACAATTGTTGACCTTAAACAGATAGATAGATATTTCTCCAGAAAAGTAGATTTATTTAGAAAACAGCAAAGAATTATAATGTGGCTTTTCATAGGCTGAGTTGTAACAGTTTTTAATTGGCTAAGTGGTTGATAGATGAGAAGATCCTCCTGCTTCTTGCTGAAGAAGTAGAGTAGAAAAACATCTTTCCACTGGAGATGGAAAGTGTGTCCTTCCTATTTGGCGTAATTGGTGCTGAGAGGTAGGGCATGAGAACTCCCCTTACAAGCCCTCCCAACTCCAATTTAAATGAGGTTTCTGTTTATTAATCTTCACACAATATCGTGTTACATACTTGAAAGTTGCTAAGAGTAGATCTTAAATGTTCTCACTACTAAAAAAAATGGTAATTAGGTAAGGAGATAGAAGTATTAACTGACCCTCCTCTGATAATCATTCCTCCTATAAGGGTATCAAATCATCACTTTGAAAACCTTAAACTTGCACCATGTTATATGTTAATTATATCTCAATAACAATGAAAAAATTAAATAAAATGTAGTATGTTTTTTAAAAAAGTAAATGGTATACAAAGTATTGGAAAGTGTGGAATGTACTCTTTCAAGAATCTTGGCTCTAAAATAAAGGAGAAAGTTAGGACTAGAATGAGAAAACAAATCAATTGACTTTTTTGGCTTTAGTCGAGAAGAAATTTGAGTATGTTTAAGGCAGATTGTGAAAATATTGGTTAGGAGAGATAATTAAAGGTAGTATCAAAAAGTGGTAGGGCTAGTTTTAGTGGAAGGATTGTGATTCAGAGCTATAGCAGAGGAAGTAGTCTAACACTGAGGGACAGACACCTCTTCTGTGGAAACAGAGCAAAAGCTGTAAAGCATAGGCACACGCACAGATGATTGTAAGTGAGTATTATAAGTTTTTATAGGTTTGAACATTTAGATAGTATGCTACTATCCCTCATGGTATTTTTTTAAATGTTCAGTAGCTTTTATAAAGTAAGTTCTGAAAAGCTGAAAGCAAAATGGCAAGGTTGCTAAATAACTATTGAATAATAATATCATAAAAATAATACCAGGCATTTCATTTTCAAAAGCAAAAATCGAAAGATATGTACCATTTTTATCATCTGACACCCATCAAGATCAGGAACATAATGTTTCACTTGACAAAACACATTTTTTAATTAAAAAATATATATTTGTGTGAGTGTGAATCTATACGTCTCTTGAAAAAATAAATAGTTTTATGTACCTTGTGGTTCAATATCATAATGTAAAAAGAAAAATCAACATTTTATTCTAGGTTTTAAAGCCTGCCCACCCAAGTAAATTGGTTAATTGTGTTAATAAAAATCTCCAAAGACTATGTAATGTTATTTCTTTCTCTAGATATCTTGATTTTTTTCTCAGATTTTCCAAATGAAGAATAACACGTCATTGTTGTGACACAATGAGGTAAGACTTCAAAGTGTGAGTGGGTGTCAGGCAGAAGAATACTGCTAACAAATTTTTTTTAAATGTAGGTTGGAGTCCCACATACCATTTTAAAAAGTCATATCTATTGCTCTCAATCACTTCTTGCTAAAAATGAAAGTCACAGGATATAAAGTGTCAGAGAGGCAGTCAAGAGACTTCCTTCAGATTTTTCATTGCATAAAATTAATTGGTTCAATTGAAGTTGGAAGATTGTCTAGGGGTTTCTGATAAATGCTCTTTAAAACCCTGTAGCAGTAGGTTTTGAAGTGAGAAGGAAGAGCTATTTATTAGTACAAGCTGTTGCATCAGAGGCATTTATAATTTGGTCAAACTAATTCTAGAAATAAATGTTCCCATCAGAATGTGCATACATTGCCAATAAAATAAATGTGAAACAGAACTAGTATGTAGAGGAGAATGATGCTCTTAGTGGAAATACTTTTTTTTTTCCCCCACTTTTTATGTGGGACCAGAAACTCTAAGTAAATCTATTTTTCTTGTTATGATGCAGAGTAAATATAAGGCTCTCATCATGGTCAGAATCTTCATTAAGGGGAAAATCCCCTAGTGTCATATGGTCTTTCTTGAGATTAAGGTTTGATAGAGGCATGTTGTTTGTCTTTAAACTGTTATACCAGGGAAAGCCTGTGAAAATTCCAAGACAAATCACAGGGCAAGAAAGAGTTGTGAGCATCACGATTCTACTTTTTCATCAATAGTTTAGAGTATATTATATTACAGTATCTAAAATGCAAACAATCCTCTAGAGTTTACTATCATTACAACAGCATGAGTTGCTTGGGGTTCATTGGTGATGTAATCACTTGGCTTGAATTTGCACCTTAGCACTAAAGCTTTTGAGTCAAGCTGACAAGTTATCTTGTTGGGGCCTTAGCTATACCTCACAAAATGGAAATGATGAAAACATCCTCCAGGCCTCCATCAAAGAGTTGTTGAATGAATCACCCAAGAAAATGTATGTTAGAACAATCTAAATTGCAAAGATATATATAACTTTAAGAAATTTTTCGTACTGAGTAAGAGCAGGCATGGGGCAAAGCTGCTTCAGATAGCAGGGTCAACAATGAATGAGAAAATTCCTCTTAGTCCTGTTTTGGGAAATTTTTTTATCAATCAGGACAGTTACTCATTTAACAGCTTTAGTTCTGTGCGCTTTTTAAACATGCTTGACCAAATAATACGAACCCTTTTAAAGAGCAGATTTCCGATTTTAAAGACTTGCTAGGACTTAATGAACCACGATAATCAAATATAACTGATCGTTATCATGTTTATATGTTGTTGCAGGTAACTAAAAAAATCGCTTATTCCCTGGGACAAAGAGAATTGCATGTTTTTTTTTATCAGAACCTTACACCATGTTTGGAATGGAGCAAGAAGCACAACCAGCCAGGCTCAGAGACTAGAAGCCAGGAGGTAATAAGCGTACTGTTTTTTGTTTTGTTTTTTGTTTTTGTTTTTCAAATAGAAATTGGACATCTGTTGCCAAATATTGATAATTTTTAATGATTTCAATTTTTCCTCCAAATGTTTTCTTCTCCTACTCTTCTAAAGTTATATCCTTTAATATATGGCTATTTTTCAAAATGCTTGTCAATGGATGTTGCTAGGATATAAAAGAAAAAAATCAAACATCACAGTTCTTTAGTGCCTCTATTTATAAAAACATATAGACATATTTTTTCATATCCCCCCTGTGGAGAGGTTATGTGCTGGCTTGTGAATGTGCACCCACTCAAAGATTTTGTTGCAATGAAACAGTTAACTGACTTTGAAGATGTGGTTTAAATTCCTTCTGAGAGAATAGTGCTGGTACATCACATAAGCATTTGGCATGACTGGGGAGCACTGGAAAAAAAACCCAGTGTCATAGTCAGCGTTTGGAGCATGCCCTGGGCAGTGCAGATGAGGGATCAGAAAAATAAAAGTTCAATTTTGTGCATTCTAAGTTAAAAAAATTAGTCCCATTTCAGAAGCTTTTGTTGTGTAGTTATCACGTGTCTACATTACTCTATCTAGGCAATGGGACCTCACTGAACTGGCAGAAATTTCTAATGTCCTATGATGTGATGGAGAGATAGATGATGGATTGCATCATCTGCCTAACCCAAGTTGACAGCTGAGTTCCCTACAAAATGGTGAGTAGATAGATATCAGCCGTATCTGCAGAGCATTGATAAAGAGCATAACCCAAGGCAAGTCAGCATCACAGGGACATAGAACATGAGAAAGAAGGGCAAGAACATGGAGAAATAAGCAAGAGTCTTTATTAAGGGATTGTCTTCTCCATTAAGGAGTAAAGAGTTTAGACTTTATCCTGCAGTTATAAGTTTTCAAAACTATCTTATCATCAACTAGACCTGGAAAGGTTCTCTTTCATAATACAGGTTTATATCCCACTCCCTATCCTTGACAGTTATTAATTTAGTAGGCCTGGAATAGGGTCTGCAATATATCAAATACAAAGGATAAAATATTGTTAAAAAGAAAATGAAAAAACACAATATAGAAATAAGTCTATCTATCAGCACAATAAATATAATTAATTTTGCTTTAATATGTTGATTGATTTACTATTTAATATTTATTCAATATTTTTCATGATAAATCAATAAACTTAACATATAATAGATGAGAACTTTAACCTGTTCAAGTATATCAAATATATAATCAATCTTTCCCATTAATTTCAGCGACAAAACTGGGACACTCACCATCACTATTATGCAAAATATCTCTGTACCCTTCTCTTACCCACACTTCTCTTTATAATTTTTCATAACTATTATTTGACATCTCTTTGGAAAAATTGTGCCCAAATCTTTACTTCTTATTCCATCAATTTTTAGAAAGTATTTTTATTGTCATTAAGTACTGCTGAGGATCTCTAGCGCAAGTTGCATAAAAGTGGTGATAGTGGCGATTTTAAGTTCTTCCACAATATCAAGAAGAAAAATATTAATTTTGACAATTAAGTATGAAGTTCATCATTTGTTTGTTTTTGTTAGATTCTCTGTATCATACTAAGGAAGTAAATTTCTATTCCCAGTTTTGTAATGGTTTATATCATAAAATGGTTATTGAATTTTACCAAGTTCTTTGTCTTCTTAGCTAATTAAATTATTTTCACTTTATTCTATTAATGTGTCCAATTAAGTTAATTAATTTTCAAATGTTAAACCAAACCTACTTCCCCAAATAAATACAACATAGTCATAATGTATTATCCTTTTATACATTGCTGATTTGATCTGCTAATATATCATTTGATTTTAACATTTCTATTCCTGAGATATTAATTTATAATTTTCCCTTATTGAGATGTCCTTGTCAGGTTTCGACATCAAGATTGTGCTGGCCTTATAAAGAAGTTGGAAAGTGTTCCTCTTTTTTATTCTTTCAAAGAGTCTGTGTAAGATTTGTGACATGTTTGGTAAATTTAACAAGTAGAACCATCTGTGATTGGAATTTTCTTTGTGGAGTGATTTTTAATTACAAATGTTATTTCTTTAATAGATAGAAGTCCAGCTATTCCATTTCTTCTTTTGTCAGTTGTGGCAAGTATTGCTCTAGAAATTTGTCTGTTTTATCTAAAATTTCAAACATTTATTATTTTTCTTCAATTTTTGAAGAATGGTTTTTCCAAAGTGTTTATACAGCTGTGTATGAGAGTTCCACTTGATCCACATCTTTGTCAAGACTCAGTAATGTCAGATATTTTAATTTCAGCATTATAATGACTTGTCGTGGTAACTCATTGTGGCTTTCATTGGAATTTTTTTGTTCATTAATGATGTTGAACATTTTTATATGTGCTTATTGTCTGTTACGTTTCCACTGATCTTGAACAGGTATATATTTCTTCACGTAATTCTGTCAAGTTTTGCCTTAGTATTTTAAGGCTCCATTAGAGAATACAGTATAAACATATTCATAAAGTTTATGTCTTTTTGATGAATCACCCCTTTTATATTATAAAATGTCCCTTTTTATCTTTGGTAATACTGTTGTGTTGCCACATATTTTATGCGACATTAATATAATTACTCTAACCATCTTATGTTTGCATGATTTATCTTTTTCCATCCATTTACTTTCAACCTCTCTGCCATTATATTCAAGGTGCATCTCTTATAACATATAGTTGGTACTTGGTATTTTATTGACTCTAATAAACTGTCTTTTAAAATGTTTACTTCATTAATATTTAACATAATCATTAATATGGTTAGAATTAAATGTATCATTTTATTATTAGTTTTCTGATTATAATCTCTGATTTTGTTCCTCTGTTTTCCTTTTTCTGTAACTTTTGTCTTATTTTAAAAAAAATGTTATAATATACCTAGTAAATGTTTGCTGTTGTCTCTTTATACACATTAACTTGTCAATTATGTTACTTTAGTATTCTGTTAGTTGTTTTCTTGAAAATTTCCACATATATTCTTGACTTACTGAAGTCTATGTAGAAATTAGTACTGTTACAACTTTCAGAGAACTTAGAATATCTTAACTGCTTTTATATCCTCCTGTTTAGTTTTTATGTTTTATTATTGGATATTACATATCCAATATTATATATACTATACATAATATATACATTATATATTTATAAATGTTATATATGACATATACCCCATAAAACATTATTTTTATTTTTTAAAAAAATCAACATTTATGTATACTTACCGCATATTTACTCTTTTTATTCCTCTTGTTTTCTTCTAGAATCTCCAAGATTTCTCCATATGAGAATTCCCATAGTATTTTATTTAATGTAGTTCTGCTGCTACTGAATTATATCAGTATTTTTGTGTGTGTTTTGTTAATCTAAATTTTTATTTTCTCTCATTGTCAAACAATATTGTTAATGATTACATAATTTCAAGCCTAAGAGTTTTTATCCCTCTCCCCTGCACAATTCTTTGAAGATATTTCGTTACCCTTTGATTTTATCATCTGTGTTCAAAGTCAGCTCTCATTCTTATTGTTTCCTTTAATGTAATATATCATTTTCCTCTCACCGATTTAAGGTTTTCTTTTTCTGTTTGTTTTTAACACTATGACTTTATGGCTTCAGTGTTTTGTTTTGTTTAATGATTTTGTTTAGGATAACAGAATTTCTTGAATCTGTGATTTGATGTACAGTTTTTGGAAAATTCTCACTATCTTTTCAAGTAGTTTGTACCCCCTCCTCCTCCTTATTGCAGTACATTTATAAATATGTTAGACTTTTTAAAAAATCTTATCCACTGTATCTTACGCTTCGTCCTTTTGTTTATTTATGATTTAGTCTAGATAATTCTTTTGATAAACCAGGATTACTATCACTAATTTCTTTTTTGTATATCTATTCTGCTGTTAAACACATCCATTCAGTTCTTAATTTCAATCGCATTTTCCATTTTAGAATTTTCACTTGATTTTTTTTTATAATTTCAGTTTGTCTGACCAAATTCTCTACTTCTCCATTTAATTTCTTTTAATCACATTTATTTTTTGATTCTCTATTATTTTTCCCCAGGTCTCCTTCAAAGCTGTCATTTTTGCATCATAATTGTTTTATTTCAAGGCTAGTTTCTTTATCTCATAACATCTTTCTTGATTTTATACCCTGTCTTTCTGGTGTACATCTTTAAAAACTTTCTCAGAAAGGGTGAATGAAATGTAAAATTTATGAATTCTTACATGTCTAAAAATATCTTACTCTCACCATTGATTGACACTTTAGTTGAATATCAAAGTTGTGTTTAAAATGTTTTCCACATGAATAGTTTTATTTATCAACATCCAATGTTGCTAATAGTAAGTTCGATACAAGTTTATTTTAATCTTTTAATTTACAGATGAATTAAGGATATGTGGGAGGGGCCACCTGGATTAGTTGTCCAAAAAAGATATAATCAATTAGTTCCTTGTTTTCAAGCCCTTGGTCTCTTTTGCCTTTGTCCAGGAAGTTAGACTCATCTCCATTTAAGTTTTGTTGTACATATATTATGAATACAACTCTTTGCTTTATTTTACCATTCAACACACCAATATGTTTTCAACTGCTTGCCGTCTTCTAGAAATTTATTTATCTCTCTCCCTTTTCCCTCCTTAACCCTGTCTCATGGTTCACTTTACTGCTTTGGGTTTATACTTTAAAAATAGGCTCATTTCTATATCAGAGGAATGAAAAGTGAATGAGTATTTTATATTTACTCTCTTGAGTCAGAACTCCATGTCACTTTTAAATGAATAAATGAGCAGATAAATGAAGGGACATTTCATGACAACTACTTACTTATTTTAAGAATCAGTGGTAACATCATGACATCTTCTAACTTTGTCTTCAAGATATTTCATTCTACTTTTAATTATGCTACTTCGATTTTTATTTTTGGATATATAATGAATATAGTTTAAATAAAAAGTAGTGACCTGATACTTTGTTTACATTTTTTCATACTTCAGACTAGGAGATTGTGTTTCCTAAAGTTGGGATAAAAGGCATTGACCAGACCAGAAATTCACTAACATAATTTTAATTTTTTGAATCCCTATAAATTCTTTAATACAGATGAGTTTCAATGTCTTTAATGATTGGCATCACAGAATTGAAAGAACTTCAAAAAAACCAATGTCATCAATCATGCATGGCAGTTCTTTACCCAGACACGTGCTAAAGAATTTAAAGAGTCTTATGATGTGTGCACCTTGAAATTTCTGAGTTTGATTTAAAAGAGCTCACTAGGATATAATTAACTCAGAACTTGGAGCCTTGTGCATAATTTAGAGGCAATTACAGTTCAAGGAAATAATAAGCTAACTTTTCAAATTCAAACAAAAAAACAATCTAGAAAAAATAGAATTAATCACTGGCAATTACTGAGTTAAAATATCTAACTTATTACCTGAAATACTCCCACATAATCATGCATTCAACTTTAACTGAGCTAGTAATTATAATCATAATTAGGGATGTGCAGGCATTAAAAACTCAAAAGATCATAAAACACAGGGGAAGCTACTATTTAAAAGAATAACTGCTTAAACTTTCCACCTACAAAGTTTGCAATATAGTTTAAAGTCCTTAGTTGTGCGTTATAAATCTGAAAAATTGTGATAATTTGAAACGGTTCTTAGACAAAATATAATCTTGTACAATTTAGGGAAATTGTATTGAAAAATCAATCATAGGAATCCTGTTTGTTCCCTTAAGTATTTTTAACATTTCTTCTGAGATCTTCTTCAGATATTAATTGTATTTTAAAGCAACTAATATGCTAACCTTGAATCCTTTGCAGTGTCTCATTAAGAGAGCCTGGAGTTAGCCTGTTTTATTTATTGCTACATTTGAAAATGGTAAAAAATAATTCTAGACTTTTTATTTAACTCAGTCTAGCTTCTCTTCCTTGATTAGTTCAGATAAATGGAAATCTTACTAAATCTAACAGTAATTTTAAAGCCATTTCTCATATAAATACTCATTAAGACTATAAAATGACATTTCTTCTATAATCCAGTGACAAGGAAAATTAAAAGATTTGAAGATAATTTGTGAAGATTTATTTATCAAGAGGAAATATTTATTTCATTTTAAATAAAAGTCAGTTTTATGAATGCCCATAAATTGAAGAAAGCAGCATCTTTGTTTATCTCTTAGTTTCCATGCAAGTAAATCTCCAGTTTAGGTGTATCTAAAATGTTGCCACCAAAATTCCCCATTGTCCTTTACTTTGTAAGTTATTCTACAAACTTCCCTAAATTGAATTTTGGAAGGTTACTTTATGATTATCATAAAAAGTAAACATTAAAAACAACAAGTATAACAACTAAATTGTTCATCCTATATAAAAAATCATCAAAATTTAAAATAAAAGTCATTTTAGAAATATCAGTTACTTAATATTATGGTGGCATATTGTAGACATCAATAAATAGCTCTAGAATGAGAGCAGTAAAACCTCAACACAAAGAATGAGATTAACCTTCGGTTAAAAAGCATAGATTTTAACCTTGTTCATATATCCAATATTTCTCAAGTACTTAATATTTGCCCAATATTGTACACTTAAAATTCAGATCATTATTCAAGATGCTACTGAATAGCACCTCTTCCAGGAAATCTTATCTTTTTTAACCTTTGCTTCTTTGTAACCAGTCAGATCTTTCTCTCATTTGTTTTGAATTCTAACTACCTGTTGGTCCACCTGCTCCCTGACCCCATCTTTAAAATATATTGTATTTATGTCTCTATTTTCTGCACGCAAAGCATAATTTGTTTTTCACGTAATAGAGGCTGTGTTTGTTGGTAGAATTATATTGATTAGAGAGCCATAGTAAACACTATAATACCTAGGTAAGTATGCAAATTCCCAATAAGAAATATTCACTTGGCTATGAGTTTAAATATATTAAAAATAATTGCAAAGAAATTATAAAAATTATAATTGTAGAAATTAAAGATACATGTATTTCTAAGTGCCGATGCCTCTTGTAATATGTTTCCTTTTTGAATGTTTCAAATATTTCCATTTAACTGATTAAGTGGTTCAGTTTTGCAGTGACTCAGGGAAGCATTCAACCAATGCAGAAAATTATGCTTCAGTAAAGGAGAGAAGAGCTTAATCTTCATTTCGGATCCATGCCCTACATTTTCCAGCAGCAGTAATGACTGTCTTCGTGGCAGTTATTTTCTGTAGTTTCATCAGTTGATCTTGAGTAGTACAGTTTCTTGGAAATATAAAAACTAAAATACATATCCTAAGATGAAACATTAATCAAAACTAAAACAGTCATCTATAAGAGTCGTATCATGTGCTTGGCCCTGGAACTATTACTGGTCACTGAAAGAAAGGATCAGTTACATCAGTAATTTGTCATTAGCCCCTAGGAATTCTACCAGAGTGTTCTCACAGCTGATTGAAGTGGAGTGGAGACAATTCAAAGAGATGGCTTTGAAGAATACAGTTTCGGCAATTTTACACTGTTTAACTATATCCAGATTCTGTTATGAATGAGGCTGTGGCACTTTGAAAAATCAGCCCATTATTAGGCATTAAACCTGCAATTAAAGTGAGAGGGAAAAACTTCAGTGTATATGATATAAAGAGAATAGAAAACATGACATTTACATAAATATCACTTTCTGAATTTAATGACCTTGGGCAAATTCCCTAATCTCAGTGTGCCTCTGTTAACTCTTCTGTAAAGTGAGAGGAATAATAGTTCCTACCACAGAGTGTTTTGGGTATTAATGTGTTAATACAGATAAAATGGTTTGGATGCATAATAACTATCAATAAGTGCTGTTATGTTGTGGTGGTTGTTATTTCTCTGAGATGCCTTCAGTTTAATTTAGTTAATTTTCTCCTACAATCTCCAATTCTTGTAGGGTCTACAATGGGGTGGAGGCCAGAATGGTTCCTCTACTTTTTCATCTTATTCTCCTTCATGGCTCCTTAGTAAGTTTGAGTCCTTATGTCTCTACTTTTTATGTGTGTTCTTGGGGACATGTCTTTCCCATTCATTACAAAACAACTGCCCACTATGAATGTCTTTTCTTCCTTTTAACTTCTGTCCTCTCAACCCCTAGTCTCCCATTAATTTCTCATTTCCTGATATGGGTGATCCTCATTTGGTTCCATTGGGTTCCCATCTATCTAGATAGGCCTGAAGAATGGGGAGAAAAATCAGTTTTTTCAAGTTGAGTGTTTTCTTACCATTCTTAAAAGTATCTCTGTCTTTTCATCACAATGGAAAAAAAAAAAAAGGCTGATGTTAACGCATAAAGAACCCTCTTTCAACAAATCACAAAAAATCTTGAAAAATCCCAATCAAAACATGCTACCTCCTGTTTAAAACACACTCATAGCTTCTCATCGTATTTAAAATAAAATCTAAACTCTACACTATGGCCAACCAGACCCTGCCTCTGCCTACTGTTCCCACCTCATGTCTCACCACTAACCTCTTCTGCACATCACTGGCCTTTCCTCAGTTTCTGGAAAGTTTAATCTCTTTGCTACTTCAGTGCATCTGCCTGAAACAACCTTCCCTCAGTCCTTTCCTTAAATAACTCCTTCCTTTGTCTCCATCAGGTGTCAGCTTGTCACTTTGGTTGCAAGGCCTTTCATGACCTCTCTACCTAAATTAAGTCTTATGCACTTTTCATAATTCCTTGTATATTTCTCTGGAGAATTAGAACTTAAAATTACATGTAGTTTGATAGAGTTCTAAATGTCGACCTCCTCCAGTAGGTTCTGTATGGACCGTGTCTCTCTTGCTCACTGCTATATTTCCATAGATTCAGGTACATATATATTAAATGAATGTATCTATAAATTCACAGTGGAGAAAACACCTAAACTCATAGTGTTTAGATTCTACAGACAATTATCATCTATGGGACCTGGAGCTGTTACTTCTCTGAGCCTCGGATTCCTTATCAGTAAAATGAAATCACATTTCTCAAAGTCTTATGATAGACTCCTTTGTGAAGTTCACAGCGTTGGAACAGGTGCTTAGGAAAACACTCAGGGACTCTCATCTGGCCTTCCTACAATCGCCATGTCTCCCACAACCTATTTTCATAGTCAGAGTATTAAAAGAGAAGTTCAATCACACTATTCCTTTGCTTGCAACTCACCAATGTCTCCCTATCTCATTCCAAATTGTTTGGAAACACAGCCCCATGGTCTGCCCTCTCTCCTCTTTCCCTCTCGTTTGCTTCCCCAGTCACCTCTTCTACTACTCTCTCTCTCTCTCTTCCAGCCACACTGACCCCTTTAATCATTTTCACACATACTAGGCATATTTCTACCTCAGACCCTTTGCATGCTGCCTGTTTCTTCCATGGGAAAGTTCTTTTCAGGAATCAGAATGTCTGGCTTCCTCATCTTTACCGAATAGAATAGAAAATAATCTATTTTAATTGCAATCACTCCTGGCCCTGAGCACTCCCAATCCTCCTTGGACTGCTTTACTTTTTGTCATCTCACTTATTCAGCCTTCAAAAGACTCGAAAATTACTTATTTATTATATTTATTGTCTGCCTTGCCCCAGAAGAACATAAGCTCTATGAGAACAGATATGTCATATTAATTGCTGTAACCCTCACACCTGGAACAAGTTCTGGCCTGTAGTTGGTACTTAATATTTTTAATTAATAAATGTAGCTATCATATTAGGATTATTATTATAATTATATGGAAATGAAATCTATTTTCCTAAGGCACCCTGCTATGGATTCTATCCTTATTTCCATTATAAAAAAGTCTAATTACTTGTCATCTCATGACACTTTCAAAACAATTTGTTCCTTCAGAGAATGAATTTGGGCAAATAATTTACCCAAAAATTATCTTGCATTGGGCTTTTGTCATTCTGCCATTTACTTGAAATACTCAATTTTGCAAAATATTTTTCAGAGGATGTTCTTCCTTTCTAATTTGGCATTCAAGCTATCTTCATCAATTTCTATATCTTATCAAAATTGAATTTTTGATAGCATTAGGACATTTCACTCTCTCCTGCCCATAGTCCTCATCTTCAGGCTCCATTAGGTGATTACAAGGCTTGTCTCCTTTACTTGTGTGTCTGATCCACTATGCTTCGGTATATCTTGATTTCCTGATTTTGCCTTACATAATCCTACTGAGTCTCAGCCGCTCACCCTGATTTAGCTACTTAGTCTGATTACAGCTTTGATTAGCATCAATATTTGTCTTTTAGTACTCTATCTGATCTAGCTTTTCCAATATAGTCCTAGTATACCTTGTTATAATTTCTAATTTCCCTTTAGGGATGTCATGGGCTTGAGATTGGGCACAAGAGCCAAGAAGGAGCCATGACGTAGGTAATGGGAAGACTATTATGTATGTAATATAAATTATAAATAATATAATATAATATAATATAATATAATATAATATAATATAATATAATATAATATAATATAATATAAATATATATATATTCTCTCAAGGGATTAATTTAGGAGTCAAAATACCTTCAACCCTTCCCTGGCAGGATTTTCACATGAGAGATACAGGAGTAAAAAACCCTTTTGAGATACAAAATTATGAAAGAGAATAAAAGCTGGTGTGAAATGAAGATTGTTTCTTTGCTTAGTTCCTCCAAGGCAGAGAAACCATGTAATGGTTTTGTATCCTAATGGTTTTTGTATCCTAACTACTTAACATGTTGTTCAGTATATTGCAGACATTGAACAAATGTTTCTCGTTGAATATGTTGGTAAAAATACATATAGGGCAGAAGCACTTATTATAAATCTGCAATAGATTGTCCCTATATAGTTGCTTTCTATTAGAATTGTATTATGACTAAGCAGTTAGCATAGTCTAAGGATATGAGAAAAATATACAAACAATGCTTACAAGGTCATTTTACCATACCTTCAATAGCAGAAAAAGTAGACATGAGTGAGACAGAGTAAACTAGCTCACTAGTGGTTAAGAAAGAATCTCTTAGGGTTGTAGGGAGAATAAACTATGTAAATCCATTTACAGTGCTTAAAAAAGGATGGCCATAAGTGCTCAATAAATGTTAATTATCATAAATATTAGTTGCTATTTTTATTACTTGTAGAACTTTTAAGAATATATATTCCTGATTCTCTTACAAAGGACTCATTTATTAAGTCCAGGCTTGGATGGCCACTGTTTTAAAAGCTCTTCTGATGGTTCTAAAGCCAGTCATTGACCTATTCCCTCTATGTTCCAGGGAGACTTGTATGTTAACAGAGTGAGAAAGACATGGCAGAGGAACTCTGAGCTTCGTTCTCACTCTGCCATTTCTTATACCAGTCCTGGAGCCAGAGGGAAATAGAAGCCATATTCATTTTCATATTCTGTGTGTCATTAGTCTTAAAAATCTCAATGAGTCTTTCCCTAATGTATTTCAGAGGTGGACAATCATAATGTTTAAGGACACTGTCATTCATCTCACTTCAGACACCAGGTCTAGACTTTGGAAAAAAAAATCATAAAAACATTTTTATGATTCTGGAGAATATGAACCTAAAAGATAGTGAGCTTAAAGAAAGATACCCAAATGCTTAATATCTCTAGTACTTCATAGAAATTTTCAATGAATGTTATTTTCTCTCCTCCTTATTTTGCTTTTCTTACAATATCTCTTTTCTTGGTTAAATGTTCCTACAATCCAAACAGTCTCCCAACTTTGAAAATTAGGGTTCATCCCTATCTACTTTACCTTATTCATCCCAAATAGTAAGTTATTCAGATAAATAGAAGGTAGATAGATAGGCTATAAATGATAGAGAGATGATAGATTGATGGTAGATCAATGATAGATAGATAGATAGATGATAGATAGATAGATGATAGATAGATCATGCAACAGTCTTTTGCCTCAGCCTCTTCACCTGTCATACTGTCCTCTATACAATATCACTCCCTTGCTCAAAGCCCATCACTGACTTTCAATGTCTACAAGATAATGTGCAAATAGTTTGGCAAAGACCAGAAGGATCTCCATAGCATATGGGAAAGCAATAAGCTAAGCAATTCAGAAATTGGGCTTTGGTGGGCTAACTTATGACTTCACTTACCAGCTGTGTGATCTTGGGAAAGTAATTTTTCTATGGCTCAGGTTTTTTTACTCATAAAATGGAGATGTTAATAATGTCATCATGGAGCTCCTGAGAATATTAAATTATATATGGTGTTTATCACACCTAGTAGAGTAAGTATTAAATAAATGGTGGAAATTGTTATTGATGCTGTTATGATTTGTTGAGGTAACATAATCCTGTTCCAATTTATCTTTTTAGGCTATCTTTCCACCTCATTTCCTTTCTTTTCTTGTGTCCCTCTTTCTTGTGTCTCTACTTCCCTGCCTCCCTGTATTCCAATCACATTGGACTTCTCACCATTCTCCGAATATACCCTTCTCTATCATAGCTCTGTGACTCTGCACATGTCATTATTTCTGCCTGTATTTCCCCTTTCCACATTCTCTAGCTAGTAAATTCCAATTCATCTTAAAGACCTGCTTCAAATAGCACCTCTTCTCTGAAGCCCTTTTAGCTTGTCCCTCTCTTTATGATAGCATTCAGTTCACATTTTTGTTATAGGTGTAAGTACAGAGTGTGGGGTTGTCAGGGATGCTCTATTTAATCAAAGAGTAAATAAACTTTGTAAGATGTAATAAATGTAATCATTTCAAAAATAAAATACTCTGTAAAATTGCAATAATTTCTATTGCAATTTAGGAGAGTAAAGACTTCTAAGAAAAATAATGACCAGCAATGATATAGTTTTGTTATTTTTACTGAAGCTCCAAAATAAATTCTCCTTACTGAAGTTTCCTTAGGAGATCTATACAGTGTCTTGGAGTCTGATTCATCAATAAAGTTACTCTACAAATATTTGCAAGATACTATTTCAAGTCCTATTCAGATAAGTAAAATTGCAAAGACAAATAAAACTGCATCCTGTAATATCACACTGACAGATGGTTTTCTCGTAAGAAATGAGGACTATCAATAGCATTCTTCATATACACAGATTTAGGATAATGGGAATATGTCAGCAGATCCATTAATGATTTTTTTTTTCATTTTGTGGCACGATGTCATAATTCAGCATTAATGGCATACTTTGGACTCAATAAGCTGTTATATAAAATCCTTGCTCACAAGTAATTGACAATTGTGAACAAACATTCTGTTCAGTTATTTGCCATTTGTAGTAGTGTGTGGAGCAAACTCAGAGATACACGGTGCTGTTGCTCCCTCCACCTGTACCAATGGATGGGTGATTGCCTTCAGGAAACCAGCCAAGGTGGGTACTAATCTGTACCATTTCCCCATAACATAAAGGACTTTCTCAGCCACTCAGCAGGCAGGAGGATGTTTTAAAACAGTTCCACTGTAGGCATTTTTTTCCCGTCAAATATCATCCTAATGTAAATGGTTTTTTTCCTTTCCTCCTTCTCTACCTTTCTCCCTCCTTCCTTCTCTCCCTCTCTCCCTTCTTTTCTTCCTTAACAGAAAATAAATTTCTTGACAATTTAAAATTAAATTATGTTCAAGATTACTAAAGACCATTTATTCATTTCTTGTCAATCTGTGAGAGGTAAAGAATATTCCAAGGGATTTTCATGGAGTGATTATTTAATGGCCAAGAACTTAGAAACAATTTGAGAGGTTTTAGGAATACCAACCAGCAGTTGACATTGGTCTCAAAAGTAGGCTTGGGTTTTCTGGATTGTTAGATTTATACAATATAATAAAGTAACTCTGAAAGTTACTGGTTCTACAATCCACTGTAACAGAAGGTTTTACGGCCAGCAGTGTAGTTGCTTCAAAATGTCCCACAGCATATGCTGGTATAAATATCTGTTTCTCCTACTGTATTTACTTAAAATAATAATAATATTATCTGTTAATACCTGTTTTGTGCTAAAAAACTAAATCAGACACTTAAATGCATGATCTTTCAATATTTAATACATTGAAGAGAAATGGAGGCTTACTGACCTAGACCTAGCCAAAGTCACACAGCTAGTAAGTGATGGAACTGAGTTTAGAATCCAGGGATACTGGAATCTACATTCCCTACTCTTGTCTTCCTGGCTTCCTGCCTCCTATGGTGAAGAAAATTTCACCCTATTCTAAAAGGAATTATTTTATTTCAATTTAAAGAGATCTATTATTTTGTGGTTTGTTCTTTCCCCATGGATATTTTTTTGACATCAATTTCAAGGAACTATAGATTAAGGATAGAATATAAATCAACTAGCTCTACTTCAGTAAATAGAATTTTCTTAAGATCTATACGCCCTTTTTTATGGCTTTTGTTTATGAGAAAGCAACAGCTCGTTTATTCACAGTTTAGCTTTTGTGTTTTTTATTGTACAATGAGGTGGAATTGTAGGAACTTATCCTAAATATATTCCAAGCAAAGAGCTTTTTGTAGTCGAGAATTAACAAATATTTGTGGATGGTGATATTAATGATGTTTTATGAGATAATACCAGGAAGGACATTTAATGAATATGTTACCTTAAAATGTCTTGATATATACTATCTCTTTTAATATCGTAATAATTTTAAGAAGGCATTATTATCTGTTTTATGTATACAAAAACTAACTCATCAGTAAAGTAACTTGTCCAAGATCACATAGCTAATAAGAGGCAGAACTGGAATTTGAAAGCAGGCATGTTGAACTCCAAAGATTCTCTTTCTATTAAATGGCCTGTCCAAAGAAAAGGGAAAAGTAGTTCATCGGTTAGCAGTGCCTTCAGTTAAAGGTAACAAAACTCATCTGCAATGATTAAACCAAATAGTGACTTGGTAACATAGACCAAGAAGTCCAGAACTGAGCAGTCCAGCACTAGCATGGTTGATCAAGGAAGTCATTAAGGATGAGGCTTCAAGTAACTTTTGATCCACTTGCCCTAGAATGTGGCTTTAATGTCTATGGTTGTAGATGTAACTCCTCTCTACTAGTCATTCATCTTCCACTTCAGACAAAAAGAAGTGGTAAAAAGTGAAGGGCAAAAGGCTTATGCTAGCTGAATCTATCCTGTTTTATCAAGAAAATAATAGTTGTCCCAGAAGTATCACCTGGTGACTTCCACTTACTAGGACAGTATTATATGAGCTCCTCTTATTATAAGAGAGCCAAGGGAATTGATGTAGGTTTAGCTTAATACCTTGACGCCATAAACAAAAATCAGGGCTTTCTTAAAAAGAAAGATCTGAGGTTGTCAGGTGGCAGTATCTGGCATAAAAACTGACGTCTTGGAAAACAAGAACTAAAGCCCAGTGAAAGACTAAGAGAGAAATCTATGAAACCTAGAAAAAAAGTGAGTCATTATTTCTCACAGAAAAATATATTGGACAACTAGATAAAAAAGATCATAAGGGAATTGTTTACTCAACCACATTTTCTATTAACCTCCCTATTGGTCTAATTATTTGGGTACAATGGAGCAGTATCCTACTGATAGCTAGATAGTCTCATTTATATTATAAGAAAAGGCCCACTTAGAATACTCAAATACAGCATCAAGATTTAATTGGAGAAATGACTTATTCACCTTTAGTGTGATTTCAGAAGCAATCTATGACCCTATCCATACCTAAGTCTTCAGTAAACAAATCTAGGCTGTAAACCCTAGATCTTTTAAAATAAAGATCATTGTCATAGTATGTTGAGAATCAAACATTTGCACCTCTGAGCTTGATGAAAAAAAAAAAAGAAAGAAAGAAGAAGGAAGTATGGAAGGAAAGAAGGAAGGAAGGTAGAAGGAATGGAATACAATGGAAGGAATGTAATGAATGAATGAAATGTGAATGAATGGAGTGATGATGGAGGATGGATGATGATGATGATGTGATGATGATGAGAGATAGAGAGATGAGCATATATAAGAGATATATGATATATTATTGCTGCCGTTGCTTTGTTGCTGTCATTGCCATATTGGTTTTATTGTCATTGTTTGTTGTTGGTTGTTGTCAGTTTGTCATGTTGTTGTCGGTTGTCGCTTGGTTTGCTGGTTGTTTGGTTATGAAAACATTGAATGGTTTCATATTATATGCCGGGAATGGTTTATATGCTCGAACAAAATGTAGCTAATTTGTACTAACAGGAATAAATAAATGGTAATGGTACTGGAATGAATGAATGGAATAACAAATGGTAAAGGAAATGAATGAACAAATGGAAAATAATGGAATGAATAAAATGGAACAGAACTGACTTGAAAAATGGCATACAGAGTCCAATATCAACTAACCCTCTTGCTAAACTGAGCCTGCTTACATTGATAATCTTCTGAGCTGGAAAACTTGAGACATGCTGAACTTTGCCTATTGATGAAAATAAGTCCCTTTCTTTTCTTCTCCAGCACAGACCTAGAAATTCATCATAACTTTTTGTAAGATAACATGAGTATGTATGCATCTATATACCTAAGGAATGTTAAAAAGAGGAGCTGGTGAGAGAAAATTAGAACCTCTTTCCACCTCAGGATCAAGCTTAATGATATGGAAGGAGCAGGTGCTCTAGCACATGTGCTAAACTTGGAAGATTTACACAGCCCTGTGCATGGAGTGCTTGCAAATTCACAAAATTCTCCACGTTTTTCCAAAATTCCCTTAGGAAACTTTGTGTGACTCTATACTCTCATAGCAGTTGGTGCATCCCTGTATTAACAGGTGCCTCACTGTATTTAATTATTAGTGTACACATTTGTCTTCTCCACAAGGCTCTGAGTTTCTTAAAGACAGAAACACTATTTAGAACATTGAACTTGAAAACAACATACAAGGGACATTCTGAATTCTCAATTTCTAGAATGTTTAAAAATAGTTGTTCAGGCATAGACATGTGTAGAGTCAAGAGACTAAACCAGATGACACTTTCAAGACTTCAGATCTAAAAGTTCGCTTAGAAAGGAGTTCCTTGAAAAATAAAATCAGAAAGCATCTACTGTATTTAGTTATCCTGAATAAAAAGTAATTTCATTTTCCCTTTACTACTTAATTGGCTCTTTTGCCCAAAGCACATTTAAATTCTGAGTCTCAATAAAGCTATGATGGTAATCATAAAAGATTTAAGAGTATTCATATCTCATTTCATTACGGTAAAAATATTGCCTAAGTCTTACCAACTTCCATAGGCTAAAAACAGCTACTATCGGAGCAATATCTACTCTAGTAATTATCACTAACAACTCAAAGGGTTTGAGAGTATTAAAACACCATCATTGCCACGTAGCTGGATGCACAGAGTAATATTAAAAGGAATGTGTTAAATTGTACATTTCAGAGACATATTCTTAAAGAGATTAGCAGCAAGACCTGCTCTTACAAAGAGATAGAAAAAGAGCTCAAACTCTTTCTGAGGCTTGTGAATACATGGAGTTATAAAATGATGTCCCCAAAAGTCCAGAAATGAGAGAAGAAAACTAGCTCTGAGTGTTAAACTCAGAGATCAAAGCAGAAATATGCAAAGTTGCCTGAAAGGGGCAGAATGACTCCTAGGCCTGCAGGGTTTGACTAAGGACAGATTAACTGAACATTTCTAAAGATAGAATATTTTACTCATAGAGTGTCGGTTATAAAAGCACAGAAAAAATTAGAACCTGGAGGTCCCTAGGGTAATGCCAGGTTATCCTTAGCTGCCGTTAGAGACTTAGTAAGGAGAGAAAATATACTCATTATCTTTGTGTTGATTAATCTTTGTGTTGATTAATCAAGTCATTGTTCTGGTGTGTGTTTTAGCCTTGTGCACACTTAAGTCAAAATGAGTTTGTCTAATCCAGCTCTATCTTGTTCACTGAGATATTGTCAGTGCCTAGTATGATATAAAACTACCAAACACAGTGGATGCTCAGTATTTCATTTTCAGCTGAATTAGTAGTCCTAAAACTGACAAGGGAGAATTAGCTTTTCAGTTCATTGATTTTCCTCTATTATTTTTCTATTTTCTATTTCATTGATTTCTACCCTGATCTTTATGATTATTTTTTCTCACTTTAGATTTCATTTGCTCTACTTTTTCTGGATTCGTAAGATGGAAGCTGAGATCGTTTGTTTGAGTCATTTTCTTGTCTAATATGGGTGTTTAGTGCTAAATTTTCCCTCTAAGTACCATTTTAGTCCCATTCCTTAAATGTTGATATGTTGTCTTTTCACTTTCATTTAGATCAAACTACTTCTAATTTTCTGGGGTGTTTTTTATTTGTTTGTTTTACTCAATGTTTATGTAGAAGTGCATTACTTAGTTTCCAAATATTTGTGGATTTTCCAGTTATCTTTCTTTTATTCATTTTAATTTGTGTGATCAGGAAATATACTTTCTATGATACTATTTTTTAATTTACTGAAATTTATTTTCTGACCCAGAATATACAGAATATGGTCTATCTTGGCAAATATTTCAAGTACACTTGAAAAGAACATGTTCTTTTTTTTGTTTTGTTTTGTTTTGTTTTGCTGCCGTTGAGTGGAATATTCTATACTATAAATTAGGTCAAGCTGGTTGATAGTGCTATATAGGTCTTCATTTATTTTAAATTGATTGATAGTGTTGTGATTTTTTGTCAATGACTTCTATCAATTTTTGAGAGTGGTTATCAAAATCTTTGGCTATAACTGTGAATTTGTATATTTTTATTTCAGTTTTTGCCTTATGTATTTTAATGATTCATTATTAAATTCATAAATGTTTAGAATTGCTATACATAGAGTGACTTTGTAGAGTGAATTTTATTATTATGAAATGACTCTTTTAACTATGGCAATAATTGTTTTTTGAAATCTACTTTGTCTTATATTAATAGAGGCACTCCAGCTTTCTTTCAATTAGTGTTGCTAGAGTATATCCTTCTATCCTTTTATTTTTAACCTATTTGGTCTTTTATGTATAAAGTGTGTTTCTGTAGGCAGCATGTAGTTGGGTCTTTTTTTAAATCCAATATGGTGATCAATGTCTTTTAATTACATATTTAGGCAATTTATGTTTAATAAAATATGTGGTTTGGGTTTAAGTCTACTATCTTGCTGTTTGTTCTTTATTTATCCATCCTGATCTTTCTTCATTTTTCCTCTTTTACTGTCTTCTTTGGCATTAAGTATTTTTTTTTACTTATTGGCTTTACTTACTGGCTTCAAGTTCATAAGCATTTTTAACTTATAGCAATCTATCATCAAGTGATAATCTAATGCTTTACATATAATGTAAGAAGCTTACAACAATATACCTTGATTTCTCTCCTCCCAGCATTTGTACTATTATTGTCATACACATAACTTCTACATATATTATACACTCCACAGCATGTTGTTATTACTTTTGTTTAAAAGTCAATTACCTTTTACAATTTTTGATGCTATTTATTATTTTTGTGTATCCAGCTCCCTATCTAGTATGATTTTTCTCCTGCATGATGAACTTCCTTTAACATTTCTTGGAGTGCAAGTCTGCTAGTGATGAACTCTTTCAGCTTTTGCATTTCTGAAAAAGTATATTACCTTTATTTTTGAAAAATATTTTTGCTTGGTTAAAAGTCCTACATTATCAGTTTTTAATTCCTATACTTTAAAGGTGTTACTTGACTCTCTTCCAGCTTGCAGTTTTGGTGAGAAATTTGCTGTCTCCATTACATTTGTTCTTCTAAATGTAATGTGTCTTCTGTAGCTTCTGTAATTTTTTTTAATTAATTTAATTATTATAGGTTTTGGTGTAATTTTCTCCAAGTTTCTCATTCTTGGGGTTATTTGAACTTCTTGAATCTGTGAGTTTATACTTTTATTAACTTCATAAATATATTTTCTACTACATTCCCTCCCTTCCGAGACTCCAAATACATGTATATTGGGCTGTTTTAATTTTTTCCTATACCTCATTAATTTGTAGGATATTTTGTTTACTTTTTATGTTTTTTTCTCTACATGTTGCATTTGAATGATTTCTATTGCTATATATTTATGATCACGTATCATTTCTTCTGCAATGTATAATCTGCCACAAATTCTCTTCAGTGTCTTTTTCATCTCAAATATTGTCATTTTCATCTCTAGCAGTTTGATTTGGATATCTATACCTTTATCTATATCTATATATCTCTATTCATATATTTTTCATTTCTCTACTTAGACTATTCAATATTTTATCTATCTTCTTGAATATTTAGTATTCAATTATATAACTGTTTTAATTTCTTTGTCTACTAATTCCACCACCTGTGTCATTTAGAGTCAATATCTATTGATTAATTTTTCTTCTTTTAATGAGTCATGTTTTCATGCTTTTACACATGCGTGGTTCTTTTCTTCTTCTTCTTTTCTTCTTCTCCTCCTCTTCCTCCTCCTCCCTCTCTACCTTTTTCTCCTCCTCCTTATTATTACTACTACTACTACTACTACTACTACTACTACTACTACTACTATATTCCAGACATCATGAGTGTTACTTGTTGTGCATTTAAAATGTTTGTATTTTTATAAATATTCTTGAGCTTTATTCTGAGAAGTAGTTAGTTATGTGGAAACAGTTTGATTTTTTCAGATCTTGAATTTCAGTTTGTTAGGTTGGGCTAGATTAAGTCTAGGCTTAATTTTTTCCCATTACTGTAGCAAAATCTTTCTGAGTACTCAACTCTGTCCTTTACAAATAATGAAGTAGTACATTCAGGCTGGCAATAATCTGAGCACTGTGTGGAATTATTCCCTGTGATCTTTCAGGAGGTTCTATCACCAGTATTGGGTAGTTTCCTCAGATTCTCTTGTTAATCAGTTCCTAATACTCTATGGGACCTCTGTACAGAGCTCTTTCTCCCTGCAGCTGCCTCCTCTCTGATACTCTAACCAGCTTTACCTCCTCAAATCTTCAACTCAGGCTTCTCACTTAAAAGAGAGTGTTATACTCCTCCCGGGTCCCCCACCCTGTGCAATGTCCTAGAAACTCTCTTGAGATGGTAAGCTAAGGAAATAATAGGGCTCGCCTAATTTGTTTACCTTCTCTCAGGGATCAATATGCTTCACTGCCTATTGTCCAACATCTCGAGAATCATCATTTTATATATTTTGCCCATTTTTATTTTGTTTTTGTTTTATCAATTTTAGGTAGGAGGGTAAGTCCTCTCCCTATTATTCCATATTGGCAGAAAGCAGAAATCTGAATTGACTTTTGTTTTTTGTCTTTTAATTTTTATTTTAAATTATATGTATATATATATAATTTATAGATATACATATATATAATTTATATATATATATTATTATATATATATATAGTGTGTGTGTGTGTGTGTGTGTGTGTGTGTGTGCGGTGTGTGTGTGTGTGTGTATAAAAATGTCAAGCACTATTGTAGGTAGTGGAGATCAGCAGTGAACAGGCAGCCAAATATTCCTGCTTTTCATGGTGAAATGGCTATCCCAGAGAAATGGCTGATTCCTGAAACATCATTAAAGTTTCTCCATCTAATTCCAAAATTTGTGTATCAGATGGGGTGAGGTGGGGGGATTTCTTTACAACAGCAAACATCTTTCCAACACCAGATGGGTGTCCTACAATTCAACACAATTCTGACACTATCTACCTGGAAATAGCATCAGATTCCTCAGGTTAAGGGTTCAGTCCTATAAGACTGCCACCTCCCCCGGCACCCCAACTTCAAATACCAATCAAAAGTCCAGGTCGTCACCTGTGCTTTTGACCAACCAACTATAGATAGAAAATTCCAAAGACCTCCTCCTTTGGTTCAATTAATTTGTTAGAACAGCTCACAGAACTCAGAGAAAGATTTTACTTACTAGATTACTGGTTTATTATAACAAGATATACCTCAGGAAGATGGAAGAGATGCATAGGACAAGGTGGGGAAGATTGGGAAATAGTGTAAAGCTTTCATTCCTTCTCCAAATGGTTCAATCTCTTGGAATCTCCGCATGTTCACCAACCCAGAAGCTCTCTGAACTCTCTCCTTTTGGGTTTTTAGGAGGCTTCATTATACAGGTATAATTGATTAAATCATTGACCAATGGTTACGGAACTCAATCTTTAGCTCCTCTGCCCTGAAAGTTCAACCCTCTCATCACAGTTGCTCCTCTGGTGACCAGCTCCCATTCTTCAGTGACCTAAGGGCATTACAAAAATAATCTCATTAACATAACAAAAGACACCTTTATAGCTCTCATTACTTAGGAAATTTCAAGCTCTGTCAGAAATGGGAGGAAGATCAAATATATATTTCTTATTATAAGTCATAATATTACAATCATGATGCAAGAGTAAGCAAGATGTCTAGTGTGATCATGTCAAAAATATTCAGGAGCCAACTAAAGAAGCTTACACTGGCCAAAGAGAGGGCATTTGAGCATTAGTGGAATAACAGTTGTGATGCATTGATGCATATCCGATATATCTAAAGCATGAATTTATTATAATACTAAGAAATAAATCGTTGGTCATTTTTGAAAGACTCTATGGAATTAAATCACTATTTTGATAACCAGTAAATAAAAAGACATTTTTAAATATTTTTCCTACCTTCCCTATAACCACATAGTTTGAAAGACTCTATGAAATTAAATCACTATTTTGACAACCAGTAAATAAAAAGAAATTTTAAAATATTTTTCCTACCTTCCCTATAACCACATAGTAGATAAGAGAAGTTTTTCTTAAATATTTCAACTAAATAAGTAAAGATAGAATAATAGAATTATAATATTAATATTTTACAAACCCTAATGAAATACTGGTTCCAATCAATGGCTCGTAACATCACATATAAAAAATGAGAATTATATGTTATGATGTGCCCCCGCTGGAAGTACACAATATCATCTAACAAGTATTTTTGCCAAAATCTCAAATATAAATTTAGTCAAGTTTCTAGAATTAACTACTTAATTTATAGGCAATATAGGAGACAAAAATATATTAAGAAATACCATGGAGATACAATCAGAAAATCCAAATTGTGGGAAACTCGACAAGGCAAACATCCTGGTTTATTCAACAAATAAATAAAAGCATAGAGAGGAAAAAAAAAAAAGGTAAAATGAATCTATACATTTAAGAGACATATCAAGAGATGAGAGATTTTGGAAGATGCAAACTCCCAATCTACTCTACCTAGAGGTACAAGCACTGTTTTCATAAGTCTACTAGCATGGATTGATTTAAGCCAAATAATTTAGGAAGTATCTAGATGCGGTACTAAGAACTAGCATGGAGAGGAAGAAAAGGTGCTGTGGTCCTTCTTCAGAGATAGCTGGAGGTGAGCAGAATACCTGCCCAGAGATAACCTAATCCCATCCAGGTTCCAGGAAACACCTACTACAGTTCTATGGTGGTGAATTTAATGCCAAAATAAAACTACATTCCCTGCCCTGAAGGGTCCCATCAGATAATGGATAATATGGACACATTATGGTTAATAACAAAAGAAAAGAAGATAAAAGTGCTGTTTAAAAATAGGGTAAATCCGGAAGTTGTCAATCGCAGTGGGCAACGAGTCTTGAAGTCTCATTGATAATGGCCTAAAAACCTGAGTAGGATTTCAACATTTGGAAAAGGTCTGCAGGCCAGGGAGATGGAAGATGATTTTAGAGGAATGATTTCTTTCCTATGATTCTATAGTAAACCGTAAAGCTTTATTCTATATCATTTCTACTTTATTACAAAAGAGCAAAAATAATATATCTCTTCTGATGTAATTAGTTGCAGTAATATTTTTATTTTCATGATAATATAATCACATTTTAGCTTAGTGACACCTTAATTTTTTTTTTTTTTTTTGCAAATATCACAAATACTTGAGTTGAGGGTGACATTTGGTCTTTTGACATTTTGTGTTCAGTCATCCAGAAAAAGACAGTTTGAATTATTAAATGCTGCCTTGTGAAGTGCTCAATGGGGAGTGGAGGCTGAAATCCTACGTCGATAAGAAGAATGAACCATCAGATGGGTCCTAATTTTAATTTTTGAAATGACATTTTTAAAATATATAAATATATAATTTAAATATATAGTTTGTGTTTTATTTTTATTTCCTTGTGGTATTATAAAATCCTTTAGGATGTACTGTAACTCACTTAATTGCTAGTATATTCTAAGTGGCCTTTCTGGGAATTTTTAACAGAAACAGCATGAAGTGGGTGCTAAGAACACTGAAGCTTGCTTTATAATTTACAGTGTAGGTGTAAATCCTTTCTCTTAAGAACAGCACAAAATTGCCACTTAATTCACTTCAGGAACATTTAAATTAGGTACATTTATGTTTTAAAATAACATTCTGTATTTTGCTCAAGTTATACTCAAATGAACTACACATGTGTAATGCATAATCAACATAACACCACATAATGGCATTTGCGCAATAAATAAGAACAATGCTGTTAATCAAGATCTTGACTGAGCCCAGAATTACAACTAGTGAAATATTTCAAAGTGTCTCCTGGCCATCTGGTTCAAACTGTCAATATTAACCTCTGAAGCTTTCTTTCAAAAGATGTGTCCAGGCAAGTAAAGCCTGGAAAGTCAAATAGGAGAGAAAGAAAAATGCTTCTGATGATGTGTCCTTATTTTCAAATCTTAGGGAGATGCTAAAAGAATACACGTTTATACCGAGCATGCAAAAGTCATGAAGGATGATGAAGAAAAAGAGTAACACTTAGGGGAATTAGGAAAGTGTGAGTGTAGCAAGAGTGATAAGTGAATGACAAACATCTAGTAGTCCAGTGTGCCAGGAAATACACAAGTGGGAGTTTGGGGTAAAAACCAGAAACAGAGAACTGTTGAGAGGTGTGGCCTCAGAGATGGGAGAAATTGTTTTATGAACATTTCCTTGGTTACGGGGTTTTTTTTTTTTTTTTTTGTAAAGAAATAATATTGGAGCAAATCAAATTTTTTAATATTCAGGAAATGAACTGTGACTATCGTTTTATGTAATGATCAAGATTCGTAAATAAAATTGAAAAACTTATCTAGCAGAAACATAAAACACAGACACTCATATGTTAAAGAGTAGAAAGTTTGGTTTGACTTATTATTTATTTATCCATTCCAAATATTTATCATGACCCTACCAATTTTCAGGCACTGTACTAATATTGAGGATACAGCAGAGATTAATACAATGTCCCCCCTTTTTGGAGCTGATAATCTAATATGACAGGGAAGAGACTATATACATAAATAAATTAAATAACCTTACATACTGATATTTAATAAACATAGAAAACAGGTTAATGTGATAAAGAGTGAGTGTGAGGGTGGGTTGGGGCAAACAGGCTATGAGTCGGAATAAGGACAGGTCCTTTGAGGAAGAGGCAGCATATGAGCTAAGAATTGATTGATTCACAGATAAGAGCCAGCTAAGGCAGAATCTAACAGGAAAGTATTCTATGCAGAAAGAAGAGCTGGCACTCTGACATTGAGATTCAAGGGACCAGGCATTTCCAAGGGATGGAAGAAGGGGAGGGGGTCTGAAGTCTCATAACCAAGGTGACAGAGGCATAAGCAATGACCAGATCTTGTCAAGCTACTTTAGGATGACTAAAAGGAGATTAAGAGTAGAAACAGAAAGCACAGTTAGGAGACTGTTGCATTAGCCTCGCCATGTCTTACATTAAGATAGTAGCAGTAGATATGGTAGAAGTGATTGGTTTATTTCATAATTTGAAAGCTCATCTAGAAAACTTGCTGATAAACTGATTGTCACTGTTGTTTGTCCTAAGCAACTGGGTAAATGGTAGAAATTAGTTTGCAGTTGAAATCAAATACAGATGTTCCTTGATTTATGATGAGGCTAGAAGCCTGATAAACTCATTGAAAGTTAAATATATTTTAAGTGAAAAAATGCACTTACTACTATACTGTAGCATTTGGGTTGTTTACCTTCGTGATCAGGTAGCTGACTGGGAGCTGTGGCTCACTGCTGCTGCCCAGCATCATACCACACATCACTAGCTCAGGAAAAGATCAAAATTCAAAATTTGAAGTACAATTTCTACTGAATGAATATCACTTTCATGTCATCATAAAATCATAAAATCCTAAGTTCCATCATCTTAAGTCTGGGACTGTCTGTACTAGTTTTTATGGGTATATTTGAGGAATAGGCAGTTGGATATTTTAGTCCAAGTTCAGAAGAGACATCAGAGTTGAAGATAAATGATTAGAGCTAAAAACATATGAATAATATTTAAAGGCATAGGATAGGATGAGCTCATCTAAGGAAATTAAGATCTTAACTGAGCCCAGAATTACATCTAGTGAAATATCTCATAGTGTCTTTGGATAAAAAACAGGATACTTAAAGAACAGGGCCAAGGACTAAGCTGTGGGTGTCGCCAACATTTCGAGGTCAGGAGGAGGAAGAATCCAGTACAAGAAGTGACAGTGAGGCAGAAGGAAAATCAGGAGGATGTGACAACTGTGTCAAATGGCCACTGAGAGGTTGAACATGTTGAAGTTAAAGAATTGACTATAGGGGTCTGATAGGATGGTGGTCCTTGCTGCCGATTTTAATGAAAGCTGTTTTGGAACCGTTCTGCAGATATGAGCCTGAGAAGTGGGCTGAGAGGACATGAAAACAAGGAATTAGAAAGAGGAGATATATATAATTGTTTTCGGGACAATATCTATAAAACCAGAGAGAAAAAAATAGGTTAGTAGATAGACAGAGGAAGATATCATTTCAGGAGACTGTTTTTTATTTCTTCGTTTTATTGTTACTTTTAAGATGGTTAATATTAAGGTATGTGCAAACCCAAAGAGAGTAACCCAAGAGTGAGGAGGAAGTTAATGCTATAAGAGAGAAAGAATAATTGCAGAAGCAAAGATCTTGAGGTACTGAGAAAGGATGACCCTAATTTCTTCAGCGATGCACTAAGTATTTGTTTACTGTAAGTCTTAGCTAAGCCACTGAATAAAGTGATTCTAATTCAATTGTTCTGGTTGGGTCCTGGGCATCCATACTTTTTTAAAAGCTCCCCAGTTACTTCTAATGTGCAGCCAGGGTTGAGAAACAGCAGTTTAAACAATAGTGTATTGTATTTGTCCTTTATTTGTCTTTCTTTATAGTTTTATAACATATATGTGTATCCCCAGTAGTTTCCTGTTTAGTTTTGCATAAACTTCACATAAATGGAGTCGCACTGTATTCTGTGTGTGTTGCTTTCTTTTATTTTACATATTTATGGGATTCACACATGATGACGTGTGCAGTTCTAGCTCATTCATTTTCACTGATCTATTGTGTCTTCAGACATGAAAATGAAAAATTCTCTATTCCCCCGTTTAATTGATATAGGAAACTTTTTTTTTTCAGTTTTTGACTATTGCAAGTCACACTGCTATGAACACTCTTGCATATGTAATTGATTCACTATTACAACTATTTCGTGGGAATATAAACTGGTATAACTTTGGAAAATAACTTAACATTATTTGTTTTTCAAAAATGGTAATTGTATTTATGTTTGGTCCATAATTGCTTGTAACATACTATATTTTAAAATTACTTTGAAAAGCAAATGGTTTATATTTAGTTGCTCTTCCTCTTTATTATTTCTTTTATCACTTTTATACTTAAACAATTTTCCACCATCTCATAGCAGTTCAAAATTCACCCAGTATTCTTGGTTCTCTTTATTTTACATTTAGCTTTTTAATATACCTTAAAAATTTATTAAGAGACAAATTATAAATTGGCAAAAAAAAAAAAAATTGACATCCAAAGAGTCAATGAAAAGAAAATCTATTATGAAAGCGACTTGAGACTTGGACAGGTAATTTACAAAAGAGGCATAATTGCTAATAAACATTTGGACAATGTTCAACCTCAGTAATTAAAGAAACAAAATATAAAACTATTATATAATGGCTTTCACACTTGTCAATCTTTTAAAAAATAATATGTAAGTTAATCATTCTTTTAAACACTGTTGATACTGCTGTTAGAAATATTAATTAGCACCAAATTTTTGGAAAGCCATTTGATAACATATAACAAGAGTTATAAAAAAAAATAAAATAAAATAAGCCGTATTTAAAAGCCTAGAATTCCACTTATAATAGTTCAAGATGTAGATGAGAATACATATTCAAGGATGTCCATTGAATTATTATTTATAAAAGAAAAGGTTTGAAATAATGCAAATGTTCCCAAATAAAGCAATCATTAAATTAATTTTGCTCATGCAATGGAATATTAGATCATTAAGAGATTTTCAAAGGATGATGACATGAGAAAATGCTCATAACTGAAAAAAAGATAATTATTGTGTAATCTATGGTCTCTATTTTATGAAATATTTTCATTTTATTTCTACTTGGTGCGCGCTCTCTCTCTCTCTCTCTCTCTCTCTCTCTCTCTCTCTCTCATTCTTGCTCTTGCTCTCTTTCTTTCAGGATATATGCCAAAGCATTAAGAGTGGTGCTCTCTGGATGGAAGAAATGAAAGTAAATTTATTTTTTCTTTATAGTTTGTTTTTACATATCTTCAAAATGTCATTAAGATACTACTTTGTATGTTTCATTTAGCTGAAAAGAGTACAACAGGCAGGTGCTGAGAATAGAACCATCCTGGTGTAAATTCATTCAGTTTTACTCTGTAAACACACATCTCTTTGTGAGCACTCAGATTTTTCAAATCAACCTTTGTTCCTCAGTATCTGCTTTTTTCTTTTTTTCTTATTTTGAACCCACCATTCACCTCTCCAACCACCACCAACAAGTCATGATGATCAGGTCTGTGGGAGCTGACTGACCTGCTTCAGACATTGTCAGCTAGTCTCACACAAAACAGAGAGAAAGAAGAGAAGAATAAGAGAAAGCAATACAGCTGCAGCCACACCAAGGGCAAGCCTTGAAAAACCTGGCCTAAGTGAATGAATGAACCACAGGACTCCATGTTGGCGGGTGGGCAAATACAGAGGCCCCAGGAAACATCTTTTGATTAGTGTTGACTTTGACAAGAGGTTCTCTTTGAGAACTTTCCATCTGTAAAATGGGGAATATTAAATGAGAGTGACTTAAGCAAAATACTCAGACATAGTAGGTAATAAATGAATGTTGCTATCATTACTTACATCACTTCAAATGTTCATGAAGAGAATTCAAGACGTGTCTCCTGACTGAGACAGTTTAGACCTTTTAGCTAATACATTATAAATGATGAGGTGAAGTCATAGTGTTGATTTCCCAAACAGAACATATCGATCCTCTCTTGTAACAACATCCTTTTTTGCAATAACTTTGTTTCTTATGCCACATTATTGACACACAGATTTTATGAGATTAAGATTGATACTGTAGATCCATCTCCATTCTTTAAAGTGTAACTAACCATTTTATTTTACTCTGACACTTTCTATGTGTCAGTTAAGTGTTGGTACAATGCTAGCATTTTTCTTTGGAGCCTAAGAAAATTAACCTACATGAAGCAATTTTCTAGAGGTTTATAGAGAAGTATGTAGCTGGAGCTGCAAGCTCTGTTCTCTCCTTTGCATACAGAGGGAAATATCAGCCCCCGTAATAAAACCGATAAGGCTGGAGCTGGTTCTAGGCCATAAAGGAGAAGGTGTTTCCTCAGGCAAGCAAAGCCAGAATTATGGAGCAAACGTAGCTCAGTTTCACAGAGACCCAAGGAGGCGATATCTACTGAATACTTTCATCCTCATGGGAGCCTATACAAGAGTCATGAGTGAGGAGCACACATCTCCGCTCTGAGCTCGCAAGTATGACTGAAAAAGTCAAGCATGGAGAGAAGACACACTCCCTGGATCTCTATCCAGTGTCCAGTGGTGGCACAGCCTCTGTTGATGGTATGGAGATCACACTTCTGCAGACTTTCTTATATGATTTTTAGGTCGATATCCTTTATACAGTATCTGAGAGCCTATCTGCAAAAAGAACCCAGTAGGCAAAATCTGTCCTCAGCAACCTGAGCCCTCCTGTCTGGTCCCTATTGCCCCTACTCTGAGATGCTTCCATCTTGTCTTCCTTCAGGATCATGCTATCAATCCCACTGGTATAAAACATGAAAAGAAATACTCATGTACACCCAGATGTCCATTTTTACTCCCTTCTTGGGAGAGATTTCAAAGTCTTCATCATCCAATTAGAGAGATCAGCAAATAATTTTTGGAAAACAGAGCAACACCTGGTAGGATATTTGTTGAACACAACTCCCAAATTTAAAGATTTTTAATAAAAACTTTTCTTCTCAAAACTATCTCTGCCCTCAACCTGTCTGTGGTCATCAAGAGTCTGGTTCCCTTTCAGCTGAAGACACCAAACCTTCCATGAAGGAGCACATCAAACCAATGTCACTCAACTCTAGCTTAGTATGAAGTATTCTGTCACCACTTCAGCAAACTCATAGCCAGTGGAGGGAGATGTGACAATAAAAGGGTGGAAAGAGAGGACCAGAATCATGGTTTTTATCTTGGCTATATATCAAATTACATGAGGAAGAGTGAGAACTATATAGTTTCCTAACTCAACTACAGACCTACTGAATCACAATATTTCATGGTTTGCTTTTTAGTACCTTCATTTACAGAAAGAACCCTGATTAATTTAATGTACGGTCTCGTTTGGGGAACTCAACATGGGGTAAAAGACCTTGAGTAGACCTTGTAGCAGCCAGAAAATAACAAATATATTGTCTCTAATTCAACCTAACCCATACTATTTTCTGGGTTTGAGAGGTAGGGCAAGCCTACCTGATAGGTAATGCCAGTAGAAAGTGGTCTTCAGCATCTCAAGATGTCTTACCTGGAGGCCTCACTCCTTTTTCCATGGGCATGAGCAAGAGAGAAAAACCATGGATACTGAATCTAGTATTTGATTTCATAGCTGGAAAGTGCTTGAAAAAAAAGAGCACTGCTAGGAATAGCAAAAAGTCAAACAAAAAAATCTACCTAAATATTCTTTAGTGGTGAGGGTTTAATTAGGTTGTGGTATTTCTAAACAATGGAAATAATTTCAAGCGATTCTGAATATATACATTTATAAACCTAAAAAAAAAGGTATAATATATAGTAGATAAAAACTAAACATTACATATAACTAATATGTGCTCAAAATTACATATACATGCATATATACACATAGATTATAAATCATAATAAAATATTACCAAATGTTCATTATAGTTATTTCTGAGTAAGGAGATTATGATCGATTTTTGTTCCTTTCTTTCTTTTTTGTCTGACTTGCTTGCAAGAAACATGCATTATTTGTTGACTTTAAAAAATGAAAGAAAGTATCACAATGACACAAAGAGCTAGTTCATGCTTTCAGGATCTCTCACCTAAACTGTCACAATGTATAACTTCTCAAATCTCTCCATTTTTGATCTCACGACTTATCAATATAACTTCGTCAATATCTTAAAATGCAAATCAAGCGGTATCCGTCCTCTCCAAATTCAGTGACTTCTCATGAGCTTCCAAGTGAGGTCCGGCTCTTTTATAGGTCATTCGAGTTTGCTCAGTATCTTTATTCAAGTCTGTTTCTCACTTTAACTGCTGGGTCCATCCCTCCACACTCTATCAGAGCACCTCTGGTGCTACTAGAACACAGAATATTTTTAATGCTGGATGTCTTTCTATTTTTTGTTTTGTTTTGTTTACACTTTTTTTCAATTTTACTCTCTCTTCAATGACGACTCAGAAATTACTACCTACATCAGGCCTCCTGTTGACACCTCCAAAATCAATGGCGTCTTCTACTTACCTATACTGCACATCAGTTGAACTCTCACGTACCACCTATTTTTAGTCTTTCTTGTTCACCATTTACAGGTTTGCTTCCACTGGGGATGAAGGTTTCTGGAGCAAAGTCATTTTCCTGTTTACCTTTGGATCTTTTATAGTTCCCAGCACCATGTATTGCAGATTGTGTTCACTCAATAAAAAATGCATTATTGTGACACATAAAAGTCTAGAATGTTAATAACACAAGTAACAATGTGTTTCTTATATCTACATTTTCTGGTAGTAACATAAAATCATTCGGCCTCTTTGGAAAATAGTTCGGCAGTTTCCTTTAAACCTTAACATGCAACTAACATATAATCCAGCAATTGCATTCCTGGGCATTTAACCTAAAGAAATGAAAACTTAAGTTCACATCAAAAATAACTTTATATTAACCACGGTTTCTAGTTTCTGTATCTGCTGGTTAGACATCTGGGGCCTTGCTGACTAGGGATGGGCCTCTCCTCTGGTGATTGGTAAAGGTCTGTACCTAGAGTTAGCAACGCACTCTCCCAGGAGCCTGCCTTTCATATGCCAAAGAAACAATCCAAAACCCAAATCTCCTACCTGCCTGCCTGCCTGCTTATGGCTGCTTTTACACTTCTGAAACACTGTTTTCCTGCTCTAATCACCCTAGGGCCAGGCATTAGGCAGGCTCTGCACCCTGGAGCCTAGTGAAATTTGTAAAGTAGCCAATTTTAACCTGGTTCCCTTGAAAACAATGATAAAGGCCTTCCTGTAGTTTCTCTGCTTTTTCTCTCTCTGCCTGCCACTGACCTTAGTGTTTTCTTATGTAACCCTGCACGGCATGGTATGCTTTCCTCTTGGGAACGCTAAGTAATAAACTATCTTTTCAATGACAATATCTCCTGATCTGTTGGCCTAGTCATATCTGAATGAAACACAAACTCAGGTCCATTTTAATGCAAATCTGTGCATGAAAATTCATAGTAGCTTTATTCATAATAACCTCAAACTGGAAATAACCCAGCTATCATTCAAAGAGTAACTGGTTAAATAAGGTGGACTATATCCATACCATGGAATATTACTCAGCAATAAAAAGGAACAAACTATTGATACATGCACAAGTTGGATGAATTTTAAGAAAATTACGCTTAGTAAAAAAAAGGCAATCTCAAAAGGTTATGTACTTCATGATTCCATTCATATAACATTCTTGAAGTAATAAAAAGAACTGATTATGGTTGCCAGGGGTCAGGACACAGAAGAAGGACAGCAAGCAGGGAGATATGGATATAAAAGGCAACATGAGGGATCCTTATGGTGATGGAACTGTTCTGCATGTTGATTGCATACATTTCAAGGTCCTAGTTGTGATATTGAACCATCTCTCCGAGAAATGTTACCAGTGAGGGAAACTGGGCAAAAGGTACACAATTACACGTGCATGTATAATTATCTCAAAATTAAAACTTTGATTAATGTAAAACTTAAAAATTAATGTAAAAGCTTGATTAATTTAGAAGCTAACAGATGATCTCAAAGCTGGCAAGAAATAGCCCATAACTGTGACCTATTAGTATCTTGATTCACTATCAAAAATGACCCACCTGATAGGTAAATTCTGTTCCCCACTATAACATATATTGTTATACATATGATAGCTATGCAGTTAAAACACACATACACCCATGTGCACGCTTGCACACACGCGCGCACACACACACACACAATACTGCTTGTCATTTGTCATCATAGGGCTGGGAAAAGAAATATAATGGAAATTAGCTACAAATTATGTCAAAGCATCTGATGTTGAAGGAAACATAAGATGAACAATAATATATAGAAGGGACTAATAGTATCAAAGTGAATATTATATATTTATTTTAGAAGAACTCTTTGATAATGAGATTAACATATCCAACCAAAGATTTTAATTACAAAGGAATATAATCAACACGTCTGTATAATCAAGAGTCAAGTAAGGCTGTGATGCATAGAGAATTACAAATAATGATCAAGGGCAAAATTACATACAAAGAGATTGTGCTTACACATCCATCATACCATCAAAGTCACGCTCAAAGCAAAATGTCTGCTTGCAGGTACCAACAAAAACAAATCCAACTGAACACTGCATGATTAAAATATGGAAGATCAACAAGGCATAGCTGCAAAAACTGAAGATAAGGCCACTTAACAATCCCATAAAATAGGAGCCTAAAATATTTGGAGGGTCACAAAGATAAAATGCTGACAAAGACTTAGCTTTCTGAAAATAGGAAGGATGAAGGCCTTGTGAGCCAGTTAATGAGATATAGAAAAAGTTAATGGAAATCAGTAGAAAACATTGAACAAAATGTATAGTCAAATGGGCAATAAATGGTCCTCCACTTTACGGCCTGTTAATGAGACAGAAATAGGGAAGTGGGTACAGGAGGAGCACCAGAAAGTAAGTTCAGTGACAGCTGTGCCAGTCATTGCTAGCCCTCCTCTTGGAGGGGGCAGTTCTCTGTTACTCTGATGTACACCATTGTAGGAAGCTTTCTCCCTTTTTTAGATAACAGCTGTAGAGACATATGCCTGCACCGAGAATAAAAAAAGGAAAATTTTTTGACCATTTTGGGCAGAAAACAGTTGACTTACTAGAAATTCAGCTGGTTCCCTTGGGTGATGTGGAGGCTGGGGAATGTAATACTGATTAAAAAGAGTGTCCCTGCAGGCTCAATTCCCTCCTACAGTTTATTATGTCAATCTTAGATTCGGTTAGCGATAATAGTGAAAGGTCTCAAGGATTATTCTGCAGTGTGCCTTGGCTACTATAAGGAAAGTTTCACCCTCTTGGAGAGATTTTCTGGAGGAAGTCAAATTCCCATGGTGTATTAGTCTGCAAGAGCTGCCGTAACAAAGTACTGCAAGCTGGATGGCTTAAACAGAAGCATGTTATCTCATATTGTTGTGGAGGCTTTAAGCACAAAATGAAGGTTTTGGCAGGGTTATTTCTTTCGAGGACTATGAGGAAAAGATCTGTTCTAGTCCCTTCTCCTTGGCTTGTAGATGGTTATCTTCTCCCTGTGTCTCTTTATATTATCTCTGTGTGTCCCTGTGTTCAAATTTCCCCTCTTTTCAAGGACATCAGTCATATTGGATTAAAGCTTATCTAAATAACCTGACTTTAACGTGGTTACCCCTATAAAGCCCTATCACATTAAGGGGGACTAGGGATTAAGATTTCAATATGTATTTAACAATAAAAAAGATTGCTATGTGTAGGAAAAAAAAAAGAGGCTTCAACGTATAAAATTGGGGGGTGGGGCATAGCATATGGGAAACCACAGATGAGGTACTGATAATTATTTCTGTTCTTGATTGGATTTACAATGTTGATGAATTTGACCTACTAGATAATTTTTAAAAATGGCTCAAAGATTGGGAGGGGTGGGACTCAAACTATTTTAACTCTGTGAGAGACAGGAAACTGAGTTACTATCCTACTAGACCCAGACACCCAGCAAATGGGGTTTGGGCAGGGTTCACAGTGGGGAAGAGAAGCTAAAGTATCTTTATGACTGGGGCCTTTTGATACACTGTTTTTCTTTGCTTATACATCTGAATGTAGGGGGTTAATGTTATGTGCTTTACTACCCCATAAGTGCCAGAGGGAATCCTCCTTTTTAGGAAGAATGACATGTTGAGAAGTAGCAGTATGGCATATACATATGGGCTTTCCAACCCACCATTTGTGGTGAGGTACTCCTCCAGAGGTACCTAAACTTCCTACCTTTTGGCACCAGTGGATGAACCAGAATTTAGCACTAGTGACCCAACCCAACACTTTCATTCAGATAATGCCCCATTAGTTAGAGAATCAAAGCCCCAGTCACAAAGCCTTGACCTCCACCAGCAGATGGGGTAGAAGGGCAAAGAGGGGATAGGAGGGCTGATATCAATAAAACAATATTTGGGGACACACTCACCAAATAAAGTTTCTTGAAACATTGTGGGTAGATTTATGATGCTCAGTCCTTCTGGGAGTCAAGGAAAAACTGTCCACCATCCAAAAGAAAGCCTAGCCCCTTATTGTACTCTTTGGGTACTGTAGTCAGCACATGCCTCATCTGGACATTCTCCTTGTTCTTTCATGTCAGCTGACCTGCAAATTTACCTTTTTTTAAAGAAGGGCTAAGAGGCTATGTAAGAGGCTAAGTGGGAAACTGTCCAGTGAGTTGTGGCTCATGTTCCAACTTTGGGGACCCATGGCCATGGGACCTCTTTGAGCAAAAAGTCTCTGTGACTAATGATTTCACCAGTTGGAGTCACTGACAAAGACAACAGCTTCCATGTGGAGGTTCTCTGATATGGCCACCAGATATTCCTTTGGAAAAGCAGCTATTAGCTTGCCTCTGAGCTTTTCTGGACAGCCAACAACCAAATGTCTCACAAATGGAGGCTGTACAATTCCAGACTGACAGCCCCGTTTTGGTGGTGTTGAACTCAGACTCAATAATAAACAAGGTGGGGAGGGGCCAACACGCTTCCTGGCCAAATAGAAATGATACCAGTGATATTTTGGCTTTGCATGAAAAAGTGGCAGGTATCTCTTTGTGGGAAGAAATTTTTCTTAAAGCTTGGGCCTAGCTCAGTGATGGTTTAGCTAAGCTAAAACCTGACGGCCGCCGCTGGCCTACCTGACTGTTCAGCTTCAGCACCAGCTATGCAGAACTGAAAATGGAATTGGGCAGAAGGTTGTGGCCCCCGCAGTGGGTGAAACACAAAGCCATTCTCAGAAATCTAGACAATTGTATCCTTGAAGAGCTTGGTTATATTTTTACTGACTCTTATTTTGTTGTCAGTAACCTCACTATTTCATCTACCACTTGGAAAACTAAGACTGGCAGGTTAGAAAGACTCCTTTAAAAAAAAAAAAAACCCCTTTTGTGGGCCGAGAACTATGGGAACAAAATCATAGCTGCGGATCAAGTGATCAAGTGTTGGATCGCTCAGGTAATGTCCAAAGTGAACACCTGCTCCCTGATTAGAATCAAGATGCTGGCAAATCTTTTACCACCCAAATTGCTACAACAGGATGACCATCAGGCTGCGTGTGAAAAGACAAGCTATCACCACAATCTGAGCACAAACTAAAGGACTCTGTTTCTTCTGATGCAGAGGCTGCCACTGCATGCTTGACTTGGGACTCCTTCCAAAATTGACCTTTTTGCCCTGGGGCGAGGGAAGCCACATTACATGGTATAGTGTCTCTGCCTGGTCCTGGAAGGTCAACCATATGGAATTTTTGACTCTATTTCAAGGCTATCAGTGGTGCCTTACTTCTGTTGACATTTTTCCTCAATCTGTAGCTTGTTTTTCACACTCATAATGGCATTTTTTAATGAGTAGAAGTATTTATATTTGACGATGTCCAACTTTTAATGTTTCATGATTAGAACTTTTTGTGTACTGTTTATTCAACAGTTTTTGACCACAAAACATCAATTTTGTATGACTCAACCTAATTAATATGGTCCAACCATGTTAATATGTGTGTCATATATTAAATTATTTAATTTTCACAATAAACTATGAGGATAGACATCTCCATTTTACAGGTGATGAAACTGAGGAAAGAGATTAACTTTCCTATAAGGTCACACTGTTAGTTAATAACAGAGTGAGATTTAAACAGTCTGACTCTGAAATCCATTCTCAATCATGATGCTGTATCACAGGTTCTATGTGGTCCTGAAGTATCAATTATGTGTCTCTCCTTCTCCTCAATGTGCTTTTTGAAGAGACAACTGTTTACTTGATTTTTTTTAAAAACTTGCACCCAACACAGTAGCTTGCACATGGTAGATGCCAATAGTATTGAGGACTGAATAGATACATAAATGAAGAGGCCTCCAGTAGAGCCACTGCCAGGGACAGATGGTTTGACATTACAGGGGTAATGTCCATAGTCTTTCAGCCTTGATGCATTTGCACAGTGCATCTGCTGACCTTTGAACATAAATCAGGTTTTCTGGAACTCTCCTCTTTTAAATCCTTCCTCTTTAATTAAAACATTGAATACAGTAAATGCAGGTCAGGGAGAGGGTCTTGAATCTATATGACTAAAGAAAATTCTATTGCAAAAGATCTTAGATATTCAAATAAACATTATCTCAAGGACAGAAAAATACTGCATATATATGACTACATATATTTATATATGGCCCTACATGTTACATCTACAAAATACTATAATGTATATAAATAGAAGAAATGTAATCCAGCTGCAAAGAAGTTAGTTTGTGGCATAGGTAAAACATTATCACTATCAAGTTCATCAGACAGATTTTTTGAAGAATCTCACCATCTTCCTTTATAAAAATACCATTATTTGAAAAAATTAGCTTTATACACTCTTGGTATTGGTGCATGCTACCCTAGCACCCTTATTTAGGTAAGAAATTTTATGTGAGTTTCTCTAGACAATTCAATGGCAGTGTAGGTGAGTCATAATTTTTAGTAATTAGCATTCATACAAAACAGAAATATCCTTTACATATAGTCAGAGTATAAAAGCCTTTCCTAGATTTAAAACCTCTGAATAAATCATTTCTAATTTGTACCTTATAATTGAATGGTCATTATGATTTACCAATACTAACCCATGTCAGCCTTGGTGCAAAGAATATTTTGCCGAAATTTTAGCTTTGCTATATAACTTAAATATCTAAGTAAATGAAGGTTGCTGAAGCCAGATCCAATTATTTCACAATAATATAACTTTATTTGTTCTTAGTAGTGCTTGTGAAGGTATTTTACAGCTATTTGGTCTGATATAAAACAAAGCACTTATCCTAATTTCCTAATTTGTATTCATGTTTGAAAGAACAATTCCTTCACCACATAGGTAGCATGTAGGTAAATACATATTTCATATAACTAAGTAACTAGAAAGACACATAGGAAACAATTTTTAAAACTCATCTCATTTTTTTTTCATCATACTTGGGCTCTTTAAAGAAAAGATGACTTGAAAATTCCAGATGTTGCTATTATTATTATTATTATAGTCATTTAAATTATTAGTAGTAATATATAATATTAATTGCTCTTAATGGAGATAATAAATAATTATAATAATAAGAAGAACAATAATAATAATTCAGTGCCCTTCATAGAGTGAGTTGCATTTTGTAATGTTTCTGGATAGGTATGGTTAATAATATGATTAAAGTTTCCCAGAATGCAATATAAAACATATTTTTAATTAGGATATAAGAAAGTCCTGCAACCAAAAATTTCATATGCATAATATACTCCAAATATACAGCCAAATTTAAGGTGTTATATTACGAATGCCTCTGCTGAAAAAAATAATGTACAAATATTGTGTTATACCATTTATACCCAAAAGTCATGATGATAATAATAATGAAAATGACTAGAAATACAAGCTACAGAGAGATGTATGGAATTCTAGGACTTTTAGATTAAAGAATCTGTGAGATTCTCCAAAACAAAGTCTTGACTGACCACTTATTTTCAAAGGCACTTGTTAGACTCCAGCCCCAGATATTCTGACTCAGTGGATCTGGATACAGGCTCATAATCTATATTTTTGATAGGTACCTCAGAAGACTCTGGTGAAGGATTTCCCATACCAGACTTTGAAAAATGTGATCTAGAAAGACTGGAGTTTCAGCTAAGTTGCCAAGAGAGACTTTGAGATGTAGAGAGAGTCTGAAACCTGATTATCAGAGTCAGATCACACTGTTAGGGCCTGGCTGGATATGATGTGACTGGTTGGGTTAAAGTTCCATCAATGTTCATGTCCAAGATCAAACTGGTCTTAAGGAGTGGGATGAGGCTGAAGCTACAGAGAGCAACCAGTTCTGGCTCAAGACAAAGCCCAAGAGTCCAGGAGACGGGCAGCCTCTGCCACTCAGTGCTCTTCTCATCTCCACTTCCGGCTACTCTGCAGCCAAGTAGAGAATGGCTCTATCCTCTCAAATCTTTCCCAGACTCTGGGTGTGGAGAGGAACATTCTCTTTGTTCTCAATCATGCCGAGGTAGGCCTGACTCTAGAAAGAGTTTCTGAAAAGGTGTCAGGTGGAAACCAGGAAAAATGAGGAGGGCAGAACAACTGGGCCTGGGATTATAGAGATTCACAGAGGAGTAACTCTCTCTGGGCTTATCAGTGAAGTTGAATTCTTCTCTGGCGCATCTGTGAGTAAAATGACTTCCTGGAATTTACTTAAAGAAATAAGTTTAGCTGTAACAGAATTGATGATTTCCAGTTTAGCTAACCATCAAGACCTGGGGAGCATTAAAATCCCTCCCTCGAAGATTTTCATTCACTAGGTCTTAGGTAGAGTTTAAGAATCTTTGTTTTACATATTGTCCCAGTTATTTCTTATATACAGCTAGAATGAGGAACCACTGTACCAAAACAAATCAGGAGGTTAACATGCCTGAAGACTGCTTTTGATTTATCAAGAGTTTATAGCTTGAAAATTCTAATAATTAATTCTATGCTTATTAATTATGACAGCCAACTGTACAATTGTCCATGAGTGTTTGAAATGTTGCTTAATATTTTCATGCTTCTAATCATAATTCAAGTTAAGATCTTTTAACTAGAGTCCATTGACAATCATTAAATTAGTGTTTTGTGGCTGTGTTGCTACTTCTGTTTCACCTAATGATCTGTGGAAGGCAACTGGAGAGTGACTAAAATTTTATCATCAGACAATAGTTTTCTAAAAAGGAAAGGGCAAGGCCTACTGAAGAATACAAGATCAAAGGAAAGAACCCCTGGTATGACCAAGGCCCAGTGTAAGTGTAATCTTTAGCAAAATGCCAAATTATAAAGTGTAGATTTCATATAATATATTCTCTTTGTGATAATGAAACATTCATTAGAAGGAAGGAAATGAGCAGAGTGATGGTGTAATTGTGATAGGCTGTGACTCTTATGTGAGGAGACAGTGGCAAAGTTGACGCCAGGAATGACCACCAGGTTTATTTAGAATTTTTCCTCAAGTAAGAGGAGATGGTAAAGCAGAGGGAGAGAGAGACAGCCATGAAACTTGAGTTTTGTTTTTCTGTCTAAAAGAGAGAAATGCTAACCGAGAAAGGCATGTTTTTGAGCTAATTATGAAAGCTGAAGACAGAAAAAATAATATTTCGCTTTCAAAAGACAAGATAGATGTTAAAAATCTTATTTAGCTAAGATTTAAAACAAAGTAGCATCAAACCATTTAAATTTTAGTCACTTTTAGCACAGGCTGAAAAGATGTATGATTTTCGAAAAAAATTATCTGAGTTGAGAGAAAAGTGTTTTGGAGGGCTATTGTATAAGGCACAAAATCTCCCCTGGAAACCATCTTATTTTTTCTGGAAACTACTAACTATCCCCTGTAAAAGATAATAAACAGAGCCACTTTAAAATGGAGCTAGAGTTGTCATGCCGGAAGAACTGCCTTGCCTGTCTTACTCCTCAAACCTTTGAAATGTTAAAACAGGGCAAAATAACCTTTGAACTGGGCCTAAAGCAACACTGTTCCAAAGAACTGTTTGCAAAGATAACAAGAAAGCAGATATTAGGGCTAAGGGGAAGATGGCTACAGGACTGAAAATTTAAAAACATCCTTTAGAATTAACATCACTATGTTAGATTATCTGCACCAATAGAAATGCCTTCCTTTTATTGATGAAATTGTTCCCCTTCCCTTTCTCATAAATATCCCTTGCCTTTGTCTCCTAGTTGGAACACTATTTGGGCTTCTGCCTGAATCAGTGCTTCCCAAATATCTTTTTTTTTTTTTTAAATGTCAAATAAATGCTTGTTGCTTCTCACTTGGGTCTTTTCTTTTTAGGTTAACACCTCCAACCCAACAAATCCATCATTATCCACATGGTTACTATTGGGCTTTCCCTGATAGAATAGTGTGACCTCCAACCCTGATTATATTTCATTGCCCGTGGGGTAGGCTCTGACCCACACGGAGCAGATCATTCTTCTCTGGGAATCTGAAATCGATCCAAGAGAGTCCTGCTTATTTTAGCTGTTTGGTAGAAAAGAAGTGATGAATTCCTGGGAAATGAATAGAGAAACAACTTCCTGTCATGGCAACTTAAAAACAGAGATATCAAGTCTGAAACATGAGAGAAGAAAGAAGTAGACGTGAAAAGATAAGCAGAGACAAGAGAACAAATGTCGGTGGCAATTTACATCCCTGTACTAATTACTCTTCAGTCTTGGATGCACTTTGTTTTACTTCATGCTAGTCCAAATCAGGCTTTCATTTAATGCAATCAAAAGATTTCTAAATAATGTAGAGGGAGAATGCCATAGGATTGGCCAGAAGGGATCAAAGTCAAATGCCTAGAACAGAAGAGAAATTTAAAACTACCATTTTTGTACTCCAAAATGAAGCAAACTGGGTAGGGGAAAAAAATCAAACTGTGAGTAAAGTTATTACCAGAAAGCAAAATGGAATAATCATGCTCAAGACAAGATCCTAGAGGTAGAGTATGGGTTACCACTACCTATGAGCAGTCACTACCTAAAAAGTTTGGTTATCAGTGCCTTGGCCAGGTTGGAGAGTCTCAAAATAGGTATGGTTGGTTGGCTGAGTTAAGCAAGGTTCAGAGTCTACATCTGAATATCGGCATCAGATTTCTGACTGCAAAAGAGGAACAAGTGCTATGTTCTATTTTTTAGAAGATCTTGATTTTAGTAAGATAGAAAGTAGACACTCCCATATTGGGCTTAGGTGCTAATCTTTTTACTGTGGCTGATATCTTTTGATTTATTTATCTCTTTTAGATACTGTAATGTTTTTCTATATACAAATGAAGAATGTTTTGTTGTGTCATATATATTAATCTCTTAACAATCTCCATTTTCTAAGATTGAATTAAGCCTATCGTAGAACATGGTGATACCTAAATTATAAGAACAACAGAAGTACAGGAGTTATTAATAGCTTCTTAATAATTGGTCTTGGAAATTCAAGTTAGTCATTGATGACAGATGTCTCAGAAGGTACATGTCACAGATCGTCCAATTTAATTGTTGTCATGTATATGTATCTAGTATTAAGCATATAAAATGGTTCTATAGATTAAGGCAAAATTTAATGTGGCCATCTTTGCTCCTACAGATTATTATTTTAGTCACTATACCTAAAGAGATCAGTTGTATTGACAAATGAATTAAATTAATAAACTATTTAAACTCAGATGAGTAGACCTTAGTCTGTTGGTGAACATGAACATCTCTTAGATTTTAAATGCTATAGGATCCACATGATAAAAAGTTATTGAACCAGATCATTCTATAGTGTCTAATACTATGTACTTGACCTCTAAGCTTACTCAGAAAATATCCTAAGATGATATAAAGTTGTTATAGGATGAAAGAGTACAGAATTTGAAGAATAAAGAGTAGGGATATAAAAATCTGGTTTTTCAGTCTTAATTAATTCAAGCAACTCTGAAGCTCTGAATTTCAATTATTTAAAAAAATAAAATTATGTTAATATTACCTTTCCTGCAACCATAAAAGTGTGGCAATGGACTTTAAATAGCACTGGAAAAACTATTTGTGAAAACAGGAAAAAAGTACAAATAAAAAAAAAGCAAAAGAAGATCCAACCCACCCTCACTCCCAAAAGGTCTCTTCGTTTCCAGCTAATAACTAGGACTAAAACTGCTGGAAACTGAGAGTGGAAATTTAAAAATCTAGAATCCATAGATGTCTTTAGAAGTAGTCAGAAGAGGAAGATGTTCTTTGTAATATGATTTTAGATGTGCCCAAATGGCTCCTCTGATTAAAAGCAAAGTAAGAAAAGAAGACCTAGTTGTCCTATTTATTAATGCCCCAAGTCCCCAAGACCAAATCTATACCTACTTGTTAAAATGTATTACCAGTGTGTGTGTGTGTGTATGTGTGTGTGGAGCAGAGAGGCGGAGAGGCAGGCGGGAGGAGCGGAGGGAATGACTTTTATTAGTCATTTACACCTAAGTCTAAATAAGCTAACACATGTTCAATACCTACTGCATGCATGAACATAATAAACCTATAAAGAACTACAAGGATGAACAAAATACAGTCCTTCCTTTCAAGGAGCTCACAGTCTAATGGGAGAATCAAATTCATGTGTAAAAACTTATGATATGTAATGTGATTAGCTCTACAATAGAAGTACAAACTTCAATGAGAATAAGCAGAAGGGTGATAGATTTAGAAAAAGCTTTTCTCAGAATAAGCTTTCTGGTTGATAGTGAAAGAAAAGAATTGGCACGAGGATATCAGAAAGGAATCCATAAAATGTAAGATAATCACAGAGGGAAAAAATAGAGGTTTGAGGAAAAAAATACATTGCTTTGCCAATAGTAATATGACTAGTAATTTGGGCATAAATTCTGAATATTTGGGTTATAACCTATTCAAGAATTCTTTTTTAGGTTTTGTTGCTGCCTAATCAGGTACAAAAGAAAATAATAGCAAAGTTTCCCCCCAAAGAGTGGGAGATTGTGGGTGATGTTATTCCTGAAAGCTGAAAACTTTAGTTGAAAAGAAGAAAGCCAACAGGAAATAAACATCCAGCTAGCACAGAAGGGAGAGGAGTTTAATACCATTCAAATTTCCATGAGATAAACACTTGGTTTCATATATATTCCCAGATCTCCTTTTGTTTAAAATTCTCCCAGGTACATTATTTTCCTGTCAGAGCAGGGAAATACTATTTGCAAATCTAAAAATAATATGCTAATAAATATCTTTGCTTTATTTTTCTTGGCTATCTTAGAAGTATAACTATTTTTTATTTTTCCAGAATTAATTGCAGTTAATTTTCATATCAGATAAAATAACTGACATATTTCCATTTGACAATCAGTCACACGTAATCTCAGCTAGTCACAAACTAGCTGAGAATTCATGGAACTTCTAGTGGCCCAAATGCAAGTGTCCTGATTTTTTATAATAATTAGTTTTTTATGATAATTTTATAGCATTTTATAAATATTAGTTTTTTATAATTATTCCTTTGCTAAGTTGACAGATTTTTATACTTCCTTGCCTTTCAATTTTACATATAATTTTTTGGGGGAGAAAAGAGCAAAGGCCTAGAGGATTTTCCTTGTTCTCTACTGTTTCAAGAAAATAGAATTTTAAAATAGCTGTAGTTTGCCCAATGAAGAGAGAGATGAGTAACTTATAAATAGTTATAGCTCTTCTAAATATCCTAGTAGTATACTCATTATTTGCATTCAAGTTAAAAAAAAATTGCAGCGAAAATAGAACTTACATCCATTGAGGTAAAACATTTCATTATATTTTATTATCCCCAAATCAATTCCTAAAGCAATGTGTGAATTAAAATGTTTAATCCAGCATTTTCAAGAAACCAATTTAAAATTACACAGCTTATAACAAATTGCTAGAAATATTGCAAGCAGCCATTAATTTACTCTAAACTAATTAAACTCTGCATTAATACATGCAGTAATATACATGCATTTGTTCCTAATTTCCTTTTGTAATTAAGCATGGGTACAAGGCATTGCCTCACTGGACAAAGAATTTTAATCTTCCTGTTTGGTTTTTCCCTTGTCTTCTCTGGCCCCTACTACCAAGTGGCAAGAGTCACTTTGTCCAGTATCGCCCTTCTTTTTTCATTTAAAAGAGCAGTTTATTTTAAACACTCATATATACTATGTAGTGAGTTGCTGGGTATTCTGAAATTGCCTTGTATTTGGGCAAGATTTCATCCTCAAATCCATGGGGAGGAACTCCCGAAAGGTTAATGGAAAGGACATAATAAGCGTTCCAGAATTTAACATCGATTGTATGGGGAAAATGATGCATATTACACGAGTTCGTAGTCAAGATCAGCTATATATTAGTCAGGATTCTCAAGAGAAACATAACCAATAGATTGGATGATGTTCACCCACACTCTAACCAACATATCTAGAAATAATGTTTAATCTGGGCACTCATGGCCAGTCAACTTGACATGAAAAATTAAGTATCACAAGTCTGTCCCTTGCCAACTTGGCACCTATAAACCATATTTAATATCCAAATAAAGACAATAATAAGGTCATAATATGATACAAATACACAAATGTATTTATGGCAAAATAAGGAGAAAATATTTATGAAAATTATAGTCTTCGTTTCTATAACTAATCCCATGGTCATAGCTGGTATTTATAACTTCCTCTTCCACTACCCATTCCCTTTGTCTTCACCAAGCACCTCATTTGATCATGGTTCTTTAGCTGTGACTCAAACCTTCATTTCTGAAGGATCTGGGCCATTAGTAGTCCTACCTGGCATGGGTTGATGCACTGAGTTCTACTTGGACTGACTTTAGTCACAGGGCATGATAATACTAAAAGATGCCCTAGAACATCTCCTGCATTCAAAATACCGACTTCCCTACCTCCATTGTGGAGCAGCAGTCCAATTTCCCCTTGGTAGTCAGAATCAATCACCCTAGACAATAACTCTCTTCTTTGCTTTTAAATCCGTTCTTTGCCTTTATATTCCTTTGTCTTTGCCTCCCTTCTCTGAATCTCTTCCTCTATATTAAACCAAGGCATGTCACTTTGCCTGTTGATTCAGAAGCATAAGAAGCCCCAAGTGGCTGGGTGGCAGTCTTGGATCTTCTGGATCACATAGCTCAAGTCGTAAAGAAGCTTGCACAGCAGCCTGGACTTATTGTAGAGCTTTCTCTTGTTCTAAACTCCACTCAAAACTAGCTGTTTTTTGAGTCACTTGATATATGGGCTGCAGTACCACATCCAAATGAGGAAACTTGCCTCCAAAATTCAAAGAGGCCTAATAAGCACTGTGCCTCTTTTGAGGTTGTGTAAGAGGGATCAGATGCAATAACTTATCCTTCACCTAGAAGGGATATCTCTACATGGCCCACATCAGTGGAGCCCTAGAAATTTCACTGAGGTAGAAGGTCCGTGAATTTTAGTCAGATTTATTTCTCACTCTCTGATGTACAAATGCTTTACCAATAAGTCTAGAGTAGTTGGTACTTGCTGCTTACTATGTCCAATCATCATGATGTCATCATTGTAATGGACCAGAGTGATATCTTGTGGAAGGAAAATGCCAGCTGAAAGCTAGCTGCTTTTGGCAGTCCTCATGGACAGGAATGGAGAAAAAGGCATTCGTCAGGTCAATAGCTGTACACCAGGTACCCAGGAGAGTGTTAATTTGCTCAAGCAGTGAAACCACATCTGATACAACAGCTGCAAGTGGAATCACCACATGGTTAAACTTTCAATAATCCATTGTCACTCTCCAAAATTCATCTGTCCTTTGCACAGGCCAAATGGAAGAGTTGAATGGAGATATGGTGGGAATCACCATCTCTGCATCCTTCTAGTCCTTGATTGTGGCACTAATCTCATTCCCCCAGGAATGTAGTACTGCTTTTGATTTACTGTTACGTTAGATAGGAGCAGTTCTAAGGGTTTCCATTTGGCCTTTCCCACCTTGATTGCCCTTATTCCGTAGGTCAGGGGACCAATGTAGGAATTCTGCCAGCTACTCAGTATGTCTATTTCAATTATGTATCCTAGAACTGGCTGGGGAAATAACCACAAGATATGTTCAGGGACCCACTGGGCCCACTGTATGATGGACCTGAGCTAAAGTTCCATTGATTATCTGATCTCCATAAGCTCCTACTCTGACTGGTGAGCTATAGTAATGTTTTCAGTCTCCTGGAATTAATGTCAATTTAGAGCCTGTGTCCAACAGTCTCTGAAAGTTCTGATTATTTTATTTTCCTCAATATACCATTTCCCTGGTAAACGTAGTTCTCTTTGTGGAAGGCTGAGAGAAAGATTAGCAGTATAAGTTTTGGGTAATGTACTGGAGTCCTACCTCAAGGGACTCTGCTTCCCTTTCATTCAACAGGTTCTGAGTTTCCAAACTGGCTCGAGTCTAGGAATTGATTGAGGAGCCATTACTCTCTGATTTTTTATTTAGGTTAGATTTGTTCACTTGACCTAGAATTTTTCTGATTATACAGATCAAGTAAGAATTTTGTAGCCTTCTTATCTATTTCATTTCTAGGAACACCATGATCAATTAGTCAATGCCATAATTCTGCTTGAGGCAGACAATTCTGATTGCTGTTTTGACTCTTCTGCTCATTACGGTAACCTCTTCCACCTTGCCTTGGGCAGTTGGTGCCACCACTTGGCCCAGACCACTCTGGGATCCAATTATTCCCATTGCATTTAGGTTTCTCAATTCAGGGACTGAAGTTCCCACTGTGAGATCTGCTCTATGAGAAGGGTGATCACAGAGCTTTTTTAAGGATGCTGGGGCTCCACTCATAAATTTATTTTTCACAATATTGATAAAAAATATTTCTTCCATATCCTCCCAGTGATAATAAATACACCTTAAATGACAAATCTACTCTACCATTTCAGTCTCCTTAAGCTTTTGAATCCCTTTCTCCACATTAAACCAAGGTATGTCTAGCATTTTCAATTCACTCCCAGCAGGTCATCTTTTGATCCATGTTTTAGTCAACCAACAAAAGAAACTGTTAGAACCCATTCTAACTCCCTGAGCTACATACAACATTAAATGCAGAATTTTTGTCTAGTGAGCCCATGTTAATAAATTCAGGCCGATCTAACTTTATGTTCATTCTACCAATATCCCACACCCTTGTATCTTTCCTCACACACGTTCCTTTGATTTCTGTGTGCATAAATTAGAAAACTCAAGTAGTTCTTTTGGAAGATGATGTACCTTCTCACTGGTCACATGATGAACCTCACCATTAGGGACCTAATGGGACTTGAGTCTAGTTATAGGTCTAGATGCAAAGACAGGTAAGTGGTGGTGGCGGGTCCTGAGGAGAATCAACATTGTTTTGCATGGCAACTACTCAATTATAGTTTTCTTAGTCAATGTAGAGTTAATCCCTTTAGATGGAGGTGGTAAGGGCAATACAACTGGAGGTGGGGAGACCAGTTCTGCTAGGGGTGGGGAGACTTCTTCTCCTGGTAAAGAAGACTCACCAGAATTTAGTGGCTCAATGTCCCCAGTTTCATCAGAGTCCCCATCCCAACTCTGATCCCATTCTTTCCCAATAAATGCCTTTGTAGGCATCCTATGAGTCAGGGAGTTCAACTTGCATTGTAATTCAGGAAGTCCCAAATGAGGTTTCTGCATTTGATTTGCAGAAATTTCAGCCCTGTAGCTATAGGAGATAAGGGTCCTTCAGAACACACACAGAAGCTCTTGATCTGGGAATTTGAATCCTTGGGCTTATCTTTTTCTTTTGCCACTTGGTCAGTAAGATTAGGAGCAATCAGCTAATGTCATTATTTTTGTGACTATTCCAAAAATGTTTGAAAGTATCATATAAAGTATCACCTAGCTTCTTGTTTCTTATGAGTAATTGATTAAGAGTATCAAATGGAGACATTTTGCATATCTCTATAAATAGTTCACATTGTAGATTAACAGTGCTCTCTTTACTACTAGAAATAGTCATTAGCATCTTTAAATATAATTAGATTAAAGAAACAATTGCCCACTCGGCATCAAAATTTATATTGGTCAGTGTTCAGAAACACAGAAGCTATAGGAGATATAGATAGACAGACAGACAAACAGACAGACAGATAGATAATAGATATATTATGAGGAGAAAAAAGCCTACTAAAAAATCTTATTTGGATCAAAAACAGGGATTTTGAAATTCCTATAAAAATCAATTAATTCAAGTAAAATTTCTCATCCTAGGAAACAAGTATTTAGTAAAGAAAAAGGGAAATAATGGTGCTGAGCTCTTATACACCTTAAGCTCTTTAAGTGGGTTTGCTTGTTTAACTTTTACCAAAAACTTAGCTAATAAGAAAATGGATATTCAGAGAGTTTCCATAATTTACTAGTGTCACGCATTTTGTGGCAGAGTTGGAATTCAAACTTTGTTTTAATCCCAAGCCTATGTTCTTACATAATATTAGCCTTCTACCCAGTGAAACAACTTTTTCCATTTGGGAAATGTTTCTGTCATTTATATATAAACATCTCATGCACTGAATACAAATACTGCATTCTGTTTTTTTCCCTTGACTTTATGGTATAAACATTTTTCCATGTATGTGTATAGGCTCTAAAATTTTAAATGTTAACATCTTCCTAATGTGTTTTCTTGCTAATATAATATAACTCCTTTAAACATTTTCCTAATATTTGGCATCTAAATTGTTTCCAACTGTTCTTTTTATCATAGATAAGACACAAGTAAGGTATTCATCCCCTTAGATTTTTGTTTCTACTGAGCTATTTCTTTAAGAAACAGTTTCAGTTGTGAAATTCATGGGAGTAAAGGATATGAACATCTATGGGTCTTACCGCACTGACTCTTTTTTTTCCCACAAAAATATGCACTAATTTAAAATGAAATATTGCTACTTTTAAAAGGAGATGTCACCACTCAAACTCTGCAATGGGAGAAGAACATCAAACTTCAGGGATTTATTTCACTCAAAGTGTTGTTGTGAATTGCCCTTGAAAAAGAAAGTGACAGACCTCCTCCCCTACCCTGAATTATATTACATCCCAGAGGACTGAAATGGTCATTAATTTTTAATATCGTCTCTTCTCAGTGAAGAGTATAATGAATTTTTCTTAGATATTCTTGTAGGATTGATGTCCCAGAAATTTGAGGACGATTTCAGGGCATCTATAGCGAGCTCAGAAAATTTTAACCAGTTGCCTGTGTTCCTGGAGGAGAATATGCACCAGAAATATGGGTAATTGTTAAATTACCTATAACATCAATTAATTCCATAATAACAGCTACTAATGTCTCTACAGTGATTTCCAGTTTAGACATTTTTTGCCTATATGTCTGATCATAGGAGAGTAGGTTACACTGAGCTGGGGTTTGTGAGATACAGAGGACTGTGTGCCAGGAATAAAGGTAGTGCCTCTGGCCTTACTGAAGTTAATGGTTTCGTTGGATTAAAAAGGCATCATCATATTAAAAGCTAACTATATTCCCAAGAGGGTAATACTAAATATCCAACAAGGAAAGATATAATAAGTGACATAATATTGAAGAAGAAAAGTTTAATTATTCTGGACTTTAGGGATCAAGGTAGTTAATATTGCTAAAGTATGGAAACTTCTTTTCAGGGAAGTCATATATGATGAGTGTCCCAGGAACTTAGTTACATTCTGGCCCCTCTTCTGCCTTCTTATCATCATGTCAATGCACCTGATGCAAGCCTTCGGGAACATCCTAAGGGGTTTCCTTTGAGAAGGTTAGCCAAGTTCTGGAAACTCACACTTCCTTGGCCATCTCTGAAAGTAGACCTTTTAGCAACTGGAGAGCACGGGGATATGCTCAATGATTCTCTACCACTGTGTAGCAAAAGATTTCTCCTGCATCAAAGCCATCTATGTTTCATAACTTTGCTTAAGTCTGAATGTGGAAAATATCATGCTTTAAGAATGAACAGTGAAAGGACCTACTGATTTAGGCGGAAAAAAACTGCATCTATTCATTTATCAAATACTTAGTGAAAACCTACAAGGTATCTGGCACTGGGTGCTTGTAACACATTATTAAGATATGAAGGGAAAAGTAGTATTTGATTCTGAACATAAGACAGAAGAAATTCATATAATTTATCCTAGTTAAGAACAACAACAAAAAAAAATCACTTACTTCAACCTCCTTATCATTAATAACAGGTAATTAAGGTCACCAAAAATGACTTACCCCTGGTCATTAGGTGGTGAGTCTCAAAGCCAAATCTTCAACCCAGATCATCTCATTCTTTGCCAATTCTTATTAGGTAAGGGTTCCGTGAAGATGCTTTTATCACCTTTGCCTTACTTAAGCGTTCAATCTTCTTCTGTGAAAGAAACTGTGAAAAAATGTTCCTCAATGCACAAGTAGTTCTTCTTATTATTATATTCCAAGATTGTAAGTTCTTTACCATCTAATATTTATTCATCAATGAAATAAACTTAAGTAATGGATAAGCGTCTACAATACTTCACAAATTATTACAATGGTTGAAATAATGGTAAAACTATTAAAGCTGTATTGTTCAAAGAAATTTAAATTACAAAAAGGTAATTATTCAGTTCCTCAGTTGTACTAACTACATTTCACGTTCTCAATAGCCACGTGTAGCCAGCACAGGTACAGAACATTTTTATCATTGCAAAAAGATTTATTGCAGAGTACTGTATTAAAGCAATGAACCATTTCCAACCCATAAGGAATGAGTTAACTTGCAAAATATATATTTTTTCAGCACATCTGCTGTGAGTAATAAGATATTTACATAAGGATATGCAGGAAGTGAGATTTTACTGAGAAGCAGTACAAGAAAGACAATCATTTTGTGTTCTCCTGCTTCCCTACCTGCAAAACTAAATGCTTAAATGGCATTCTTTAAATGCTTCAGATGCTCAAAAATTTTCTCTCCATATAACCAGAGTTTGAAAGCTTTTGCATAAGTCCCATGAAATGGTTCATGTACAAATAGTATTATGATTCACTACAATATTTGTTGTCTTGCACGTATATTAAATATGAAACAAATAAACAGTATGAACTAAAAAAAATACACGATATTTTAAGAAGGAAAGTTACTTCCTAGCGGGTATTCAAATGAAGAACCAGAAAAGAAAAGATAAAGATACTTATGACTACAAATATTAAATTGGGCACATTCTTTCCCCCAAATTAGAGAATGTCAGAGAAAATCATGGAAACATAAAAATATTTTTATATAATAACATTTATTGTAGTGAAAAATTTAGAAAACCTAAATGGTCATCAATACAATATTAACAAAATAAAATGTTCACTTCTATTCAAAGTGATATTATATAGTAATAAAAGATGACCAGAAAAACTGAAAATGTAGTCTTCTCTCAAGCAGGAACAGTGTGATTTAAGGAAAATGAGAAGTGCGCAAATACAAAAAGAAAAAAAAGATAAACACTAAATTACTAATTTGGTTAATTTGGTTGCAATTTTTGGTTGCTGTTCTCTCTCTCTCTTTTACTCATTTTTCTGTCTATCTCTCTCATTCTCTTTCTTCACTTGTCTTTGTTTTTTTTTTTTTCAATATCGAATATGTACTACTATTATAACAGGAATTAGGCAATATGCTTTTTAGATAAAAAATAAATAACATTTTCCCTCTCTGGATACCATTATAGTACAGAGTTCAAATAATAAATACATGAATGTATGAGCAAATGAATAAACACAGAAATATAGCCAACTTTCCCAACATACTTAAAATATAATTATATTATTCTCATGGTTTTGGGACACCTCTAGTAAATGAAATAGCTTACTTTTAAACTTATTATAACAAACAAATCTATAGAGAATCAAGCTTTCTCTTAGTTACTAGCCTTGATTAATAGTATAAAAGGGGCCATTAAGAAGAGCAAAAAGAGTTTAGAAATAAAAAAAAAAAAAAATGGACCAAAAGGTACATAGATTTATACTGTAGTAATATGTCCTGACAGTTATAGGACTATTCCCAAAGTTTGAGTTTTAATTGGATTTTTTTTAAACCTTGAAAGGTGAAGTTAAGCAAATCAATAATGCTAAACAGAACAGTCTACATTTCTGTTAGTCTGGTTACCAGATTTTTTGTATCTTTATTTTTTTTTTTCAAATATTTACTGTGCAAATTGCAAGGAATAAGTAAATTTTCTAAAGGATAGCTATTAAAGAAACTGAAAAATTGTAAATTTTTCTCCCCTTTTACTTTGAACTTTAATGAGATCAGGTTTGTATAATTAATACAAAATGGGGAGGGATGAAAGAAGAATAGATGAAGCGGGTGGTGAAGGGAGGAAAGGTTTTAAACCATTTCAGTGGAGTAAAGAGCAATTTCATTTTAATATAATTTTTAATGGTTGTTCAAACTCCTATAATGCATCCACACAAAAAGCTTCAGTTAATGTGTGTGTATTTTGAGCAGTTCCCCTCTTCGACCCTCCAGTTTAATTTCCGTCCTTCAAATGAAATGAATGGAGCGTGAAGCAGGTCATATCTCAATGCTGACACATGGGTTGCAGATAGAACTCACAGCCTGGAGAAGCAGCCAGTTTAGAGATTAAATCAAAGCAGCTCTGAATAGATGGGAGGTCAGCCAGGGCCAGCTTTGACATTTGATAGGACCTTGTGATCAATCAGGCCTTTCTTCACTCTTCCAGGCTTCCTTACGACAGTGGCCTTAAAAACAGATGGGATATGTTACAAAGTGCAGGAGAAGCACTAGATTGTGAAAGGAGATAGGTGTCAATATTATCAAAGGGACAACTGTTATTTGAAGCAGACAGCAAATCAGAAGGCCCTGTTTTGCTGCAATTGCTATGTTAAAGTTTGCCTTTCATGGGATGAAATCCAAGATTTGAGAATGGTGGGATAATTTTTAAACTGCTTTTTAAAATTTCTTGCTTCCTATGCATTAAACTGTAAACTTTGAGCATTCATGATATCATAAGATCAAATTTTAGCCAATCTTCCCTTTGAATAAGCTGTTTCCAGCAAAGCCAAGCTTAATTTTTGCTCTATTTGTTTGTTTCCTTATTTGTCTTTGGGGAACACACCACACACACACACACACACACACACACACACACACACACACACACACATGCACACACACAAAAACAAGACATAAAAACCTTTGGAAGAAAAGAATCAAAGGGTATTAATGCAGAGACTCACTGGACAGGGAATTGAGCATGATTTCAGGAAATCCCAGTCACATTGCCAAGAGGGTCATGAAAAATGAATGGCCTCAGAGCACCACTGTGACAGACTGTTTTAGTGAGTGGTAATGGGCCATCTCCAGGATGAAAGGCCATGTATTTATAACTGTGAAGGCTACTGGGTATCACGCCATTCATTATGCTTGCTTGATTTAAGGGAGATGCCTTTTACCAATGTGACATGGGAGCAAATTATTTCCAGGAATATCACAGCTCTCTTCTCCCCCACCACCTACTTCTCCATCTTGCCCACTCTCATCCCAGATATACACACATGCTCTCATATTCACATAAGCACATTCTCTGAATTTTTCATGTCATAGAGCATTTTATATTCAGAGCTAACTTCTCCAAAATGTCTCACCCCACTGGGATGAGAAAGCTGGAATACGGGAGCTGGGATTAAGAAGGGTTTAGATAAGGAGGAATGGCACAGATTCACTTCACTACCTTTCTTTTAAGAAATGTTTTGATGGGAGCGAGAGAGCTGAGGTCATTTGGTCTTTAATATAACTATTGGGCTAATTTGCGAAGTTGAGTTTTTGTTTGACATGGACGTCATCTTCACAGAGAAGTTAGCATTTAGTCCCATTTTGTTCCTTGGTTATAGTGGTCTGTCATCAGTTAAATGTGCAAAATAATTCAACCTCTCTGGATTGTTTCTGATGAGAAATTAACCGATTGCACAAACTTCTCTCTAAATTAATTTTCAACATTAATATTTTATGAGGTCTTGAAATTCTAGTAAGACAGAAACATAATACAACAAAAAATTTCAACCAGCACATCAGATATTCTGGTAAAACTAATCTCAGGGAACGTGTTAATGTAACTAACTCACTTAATAACAATGTGCAAAATCCCATTTAAAAAAAGAATCTGTAAACCTTTCAGAAAAGTTATCATAGGATAAATTGTTTATAATAAATGATTTATGTCCCTTCATGTGTTAAAAAAAAAAAAAGCTTTACATTTCACACTAGTGTACTGAGAAAAAGATACATGTACTTGGATTTTAACCAAGTTGATTAAGCTGACACCTTAATATAGCTGCAATACATCAGTGATTAAAGTAAAGTTTCTACAATGGCGTTTTCATGGTCTGGGTCACAGGTTTTTTTGAAGACACAGTACAGTTATACTGATGATAATTCCAGAGAGCACCATTACACAACTGAGAGATGTTTGGATTGTGAAATGCATGCATGTGTATGTGTATATTTAATCTATGCAAATTTGTGCCCTGATTCTGGCTCCCAGGAGCTCAGATGTTTGTGAGAATTTAGAGATTATTTACAAAGAGTATTTTTTTTCTGAATAATTATCATTGAAATGTGACACAAATCTTCCAAAATGGTAATTCTCTCTAGCAAGCTAATCCTTCAAGAGGTTTTTTTTTATGTCTCAGAGAAAGCTGTGTGTAATCAAAAGACTCTACAAAATACATGTTGGTTTGAGTCACCCTCTATAATTCCATTTAACTACTGCCAACTCCAGAAACAGCCACAATTTTCCTGTATCTTGTACACATCAGATAAAAAATTCAGAAAGAATTGGCAGTTAGCAGTTGAGTAGCCAAAAGAGGAAGGAAAAAGCCTTGCTGGTGTTTCCCAATTAATTTTCTTTTCAAGTGAAAGTTTGAAAAGAAAAAAAAAAAATAAGAAAACTGGAAATGACCTAAAAACTCTGGTACGATAAGATAAAATTTGGCCTGACCATAACCCTGTGACTGAATGCATAGTCTGAGTAAGATGACCAAAAAAACATGGACTGCATTTTCCAACAATAATTTTTAAAATTTATGTTGGAACTTAAAAGTAAGAGATGTAAAGGACTGAATTTTGAAGAAATTAAGTCTGTTGCAGAATTAGTGAGAGGAAAAGGAAAATAAAAATAAATATTTAGTTAAGAAGCTTAACCAAAATTTTATTTTTAAAATTTGTACTGATGCCAAATATTTTTTAAAAGATTTGCTTTCTCAAATAGAATGAAGTCATTTTAATGTCAAGGAGTCCATTGTATTATATATTTCAATTGTCTTTTAAAAATAACAAACTCATGAGTCAATGGCATTCGTCAGAATGGCCCTAGATGCATAAGACATCTAGTAAATGCTCTGGTACATAATTTACCACATGTGCAAGTTTCATTTCCCTTAGCGAGAAACAAAGAGGTGGTAGTCTTGGTTACAGGCACAGGCAGTATAAATAGTTGTTCTATTCAACCAAAGTCTCTGTAAAACCCTGAGATTGATCCTTTAGGATTATGTACTCCTGACCCCAAAAATCAGTATAACTGACCAGTTCAAGAATCTGCCACATTCAGAACAACATTTAACATCCACCAAAGTTTTCTTAGGGGCGGAAGCTATAACCTGGTGACAGAATTTATTTCAGCTTGGGCATTCCCCCCTCTCTCAAAAACATCATGGGCTCAGATTTGTCTGGATTCAAAACTCCTCTGAGGCTATATCCATAAGGATATGGAAAGAACTTATCCTGGTTCTGTTTAGTAAATATTGGGCTTTAAAGGGAATCCGCCCATTACTGTTTAAAGGGGCAGAGGAGATTTTCTTTGCCTAGAGTGATAGAAACTTTGGGTCTTGCAATCAGGCAGGCGTAGGCTCAAATTTTAGATCTACTTCTTACCAATGTCTGACATTGAGTAAGTCTTTTTAAAGTAAGAATAGTAATGATATCTACTCCAATGGGTTGGTATAAGAATTATCTAAAATGATTATATAAAGCAATTTTCATAGTTCCTGATACTGCTAATGCATGCCATAAAGTTTAGTTATTGTTATACATTAATTTGACCCATTTTATCTTTGACTATTCTAACCTGGGAGAATTCCAAAGACAAAAAGAAATATCATACCCAAATGCACTTCTTAGCAATCATTTTATAATTAAAGGAATTATTCAAAAGATCAAGTAAAATAGTAGAGAGGAAGGAGACCAAACTTGAGATTTTCCCTCTTCAATTGCTGACTAAAGGATTCGTTGACAACTTTATTTTTATTAAACAGATTGGAAATGCCTCTTCATAAAATATTGCATAAATTAGAAATTTTAATATAGTCTATCCTCTAAAATATAAGTGTATTTTTAATCTTCTGCATAAGAAATTATTCCAACACTTAGGCTAGAAATTACAAAATGTTTATTAGCCAACCGTTTTCATAGATCAGGAATTCAGGCGCAGCTTGCTTGGCTAGTTTTAGTTCATATTTTCTTATGAGTTTCAATCAAATTTTGGCTGGGGTGACAGTCACCTCAAGGATTGATGGGAGAATCTGCTTCCAAGCTTATTCACATGGCTGTTGGCAGACCTCAACTTTCAAGTTAACTCTCATGGAACTCACCACAGGCTGCTTTATGACATGGCAGCTGGCTTCCTCCCAAGTAAGCCATTCAAAAGAGAGTGAGAGAGTCTTCCAGATGGATACCACAGTCTTGTAAAGCCAAATCTCAGAATGGACATCTTATCACTTCTGCTGTGAAGAATACAGTGGTCCGCAACCTTTTTGGTAGCAGGGACCAGTGCTCCTATGAGAATCTAATGACTGATGATCTGAGGTAGAGCTGAAGCGGTGATGCTACAGCTGGTAAGCAGCTGCAAATACACATGAAGCCTTTACTTGCTTGCTTGCCACTCACCAACTGCTGTGCGGCCCAGTTCCTAACAAGCCACAGACCAGTACTGGTCCACAGCCGGGGGTTTGGACACCCTTGTTCTGCTTGTTAGAAGTGAGTTAATAAGTCCAGGCTACACTCAACAGGAAGAGATTATACAAAAGTATGAATCCCAGGAAGCAGGGATCATTGGGACCACCTCAGAGATTACCTACAGTACATCTTCTGGCCCCCAATGATTCATGCCTCTGCCAAATACAAATTTGCTTACTGTCCTTAAAGACCTCAAAATTCTCTTTGTGCTACAATATCTGCTGAAAATCTAGAATCTTATGATATGAATCAATTCCAAGTGTGGATGAGCTTCCTCAAGCGTAAACCCTTAAAGGCAACTCCTCAAGTACATTTCCTTGCCATTTGTAGACCTGTGAAACAAAGGAGACTATCTAACCCCACCCCCAATATGCAATGGCGGGACAGATGTAGACATTACTGTTACAGAGTCTGAAAGCTTTCAAATCATCGTGTCATTACATCCTGGCTTCTTTGTGTTTAACGTTTTTTTCCCCTGAGTTAGTGTCTGCCTGCCTGTCTGTCTGTCTGTCTGTCTGTCTCTCTCTCTCTCTATCTCATCTCATCTCATCTCATATTTTACTTCAAGAAGCAAGAAGAAACCAGGTGATACCAAAATACTTTGCTTGGAAATCTCCTTAACTATATCTCCCAGTTCATTAGGTGCACTTTTTACTTTCTATATTACTGTAGGCAAAAGTATTGCTAAATTTCTGCCCTTTACTATGGTTTGCAATAAAATGTTTCTCCTGTTCTGTTAAGTCCTCACTGCCATCCTCCACAAAATCCAAAATTTTATGAATAGTCATTCAAAGCACTTGAGATTTTTACCAATACCCTTCTCAAAAGTCTTATAGTGTTTCCAACTTCTACACACTGCTTCATTCCAAAGCCACTCCCACATTTTAGGTTTTGTTATAGCAGCAAAGTCTATATCAGTCAGGGATTAAAGTTCAATTAGTTTTCAGAAAAGCAGAACCATAGAATAGATAGATGATGTTGATGATGATGATGATGATGATGATGATGATGATGATAGAGAGAGATAGGAGATAGTAGATATAGAGTTTTTTTATTATTATTATTTTAATAATATCTGGCCTTACAGAATTCTGGGAGATGGCTGTTCAACCTCTATAATGCTATTTAGTGTCTTTAGTTTGACATTACAGTTTAAAGTTTAAGACAAGAAGTTGATGTAAAGTGGATTAGATCAAAGAGAAGCTAAAATTCACAAGCATGACTTGAGCTCATGAGAACAAACTATAAGAAACTGTGTGTTCTTACTGCCTCTGACCTGGGTGGTGTGTGTGTCCTACAGAAGTCAGAGCCCTTGGCCTGGGACTCAATAAGGCTAAAGCAACACAAGTATCAGCTATAAAATAGCTTCTGCTTCACTTCTACCCTCCATGTCTACTAGAATCCATCTTGTGGCCCATTCTCATTGAAAACATACAGGAAAGGAAATTTTAAGGAATGTAGTTCAGTCTAGCCAAGTTGACACATTAGCTAACAACCATAATAATCTCCTTTAGTAAAGTATGTATGTATTTTTAAAGAAATTTATATCCATTTCACATATACAATAAATGCCAGGAACTATTCTGGGTGCTGGGAATAAGAAAATGAAAAAAGCAGACAAAAATTCCTGTCTTCTTAGAGTCGATTCTTATTTCAGGAAGATTGACAATAACTAAAACAAACGATAAAAAGTAAATGATATGGTAACTGAGAAAGTAAAAAGTGCTATAAAGAGTAAGAACAAGGGTGTTGGGACTGTAGGCTGAGCTGAAGGAGGCCATAGACCTCACTGAGAAGGTGAATTTATGCAAAGACTTAAAGCAGATGAGAGAGTTTGCCATGCAGATATTTGAAGGGAATCTCCTTACTGTCTAGAAAATGGTAGGCAACAACAAATAAAGGGATAAAAAGAGTATAGAACTGAATAAATAAGTGAATGAATAAAACTGAGCCAAATGTAATGGGAAGAAAGGAGCCAATATAAGGGTTTCTGAAAGTGAGAGCACTATATCCTCACAAGCTTTTCACCCAGGTATCTTAAACAGATGAGCCAAATTAAGGTAAGAGGATTAATGGATCAGTGAAAACTCTCTTCAGGGTACTATTAGCAAAGTGAATCAGTGACTGTGTTCCATCTTTGTGTCATTCCACTCCAGACTCAACGTCATGAAAGGGGGTCTCATCGTTCAAGCTTGGGTCACACGTTCATTTACTAGGGAGAAGAAAAGCAGGAACAGCTGGATTGATGGGGCCATCAAATCACTTGGGACACAGGTGATGAGTTCTTTAAAGGAAAAGCATGTGTTATTAACAAATGAAGCAGGAAGGGATAATGGGTGGGTAAAAGCAACACCCACAACCTCTATAAAGCTCTTTGTAACTGGCTGATGGTCTGCTATATATAAATTATGGGTAAAGAGACTCTGTGGAGTGTGTGAATCCCAAAGATGTCAGTGTGATTTAAAGATCTAAAGACAAAGCCAAGTATGAGATTTTTCTACTTTTGTCCCCAGCACCAGGGCCATCTTCTATATCCAGGGTGGCTCACACTTTGCCTAGTTGGCAATGTTGTACAGAAACAAGTAGTAAAAGGTAAGGAAGGGAAATACTGCCTTGAACTATACAGGATAATTGGGAACATCTATTTCCTATAGACATGGCCTTGGGAGATAAATTCTTATTCTAAGACCATACAAAAGGCCAGAAGCATTGCAAACAGGACAAACATTCAGACTTTGGGGCTGCCATGACTGTAGATAAGATTATTTGTTTGTTCTCAGTCTATGTATGTCAATTTCTTCATGTTCTATTGCTAACATTCCACTGCCTGCATATTTTTAAAAATATTAATTAGGAACATGAGTCTTTCTTTCTTCTCTAAAATGTCTTTGGCTATGTGATATTTTCACACAAAGAAGTTATTTTTGGCATTCACAAATTGCTTTTCTTCCTACTGGCAAAAGGAATTCACTCAATACCTACTTGTACAAAATACTTACTTCACTTAAGAAAAGAAAAAAAGGAGCCTCCTCCAAATGATACAGAAAAAAAAAAAGAAATTAAATTTTAAAGAGAACAAAATGACTCCTCCTCTCTGCACATTTTTCAGAACAACACACTGCTGCCTGTCTATTGTTTCCGAGGCTAACACTTATGTCAGTGCCTCTGGAATAGCATCTATTCCACTGCATCGTAGGCAACGGGTTAGTGACTCATTTTTTAACCACACCCTTATTTATATCCAGAACTCATCCAGAGAGAGATTACTGCATTTTTTTCTTTCTTTACTTGTTTCCTTCCTATTTTTTAATTTTATCATTCTAATTAAGTTCTGCTTCAAGGTGTGCATGGGACCCCTATGTAAATCCTGACAGTACAGGAAAAAATTTAGGCCCCAAATTAAAAGATTGAATTCCCTTAGGTAGTCTGATGCCAATATTTTCTCTAAAAAGTGGGGGCTTTATAAAAAAGATTTGCCCAATTCAATGCTCAAATTGTTATCATAAGGATTAGACTAAGAGGTCAGTATATTTAATCTCTTCCTTTAAATTCTTGGTTGCATGTAATTTAGATTTTACCACTCTGTTAGGGAACTATAAACGTAAGTGTCTGATGAAAAATAAACTTGATTAAATATCTGTCACTGAATTTAATTAGAAAATGACATGTTATTTTTATCAGCATTTTCATTGGATTTTCATGGGACTTAGTTAGAAAATTCTGCAAACCACCTCAGTTTTTAAAAATTAGGAGGGTATCATTTTGAGCCCTTAAACTCTTGAGCTACTGATTAGTGAAAACTCGCCTGGAAAATTAAAAATGCCTTCCAGTAACTGTTATTAGAATAAGGGTTTTTTTAAAAAAAACTTACATGTAGATAGAACGAGATTCAACTAAGGAGCAGTTGAAAGGATAAATTATCATTCTATGGGATTATTTGTCTATAATAGGAAATAAAAAAGTATATTAAAACAGATGGCATCACAATACAATAAAACAAAATCCTGCAGGAATAGGTATTCCCCCACTTGTCTGATGCCTTCCTCTAACAAGATGAGATGATGCTAGAATTACACCAAAACGTTGAGAAGGAATAGAGGAGACCTTGTCTGGAAGGAACAATGCCTTGCCCTATGGCCCTCCAGGAACTGTTTCCTCTTATGGTAGATAAAGAATTTAGGGCAATATGGCTTTTCCAAGCCTACAGGTTTATAGGCTTGGGAAAGTGGGCTACAACTCCATATCAACACTTTCATATCACCTTGATATTTTCATTCCAAATTTCACCTTTCTTCTTTCACCCACTGATTACTTACCACTTGTCACAAACTCTTTTTCTCATCCCCATTCCTGATACCTCACCCTATGTTTTTACTTTAGACACTTAATGAAACTCGGGCCAAAAACCATGTCTTATCTACTCCATATCTCTAGCACTAGCATCTAGCTAAATGTCTAGTACATAGTAGAAACTAAGTGTTTAATGAATGAATGATGTAGAAAGGAAGAAAGGAAGGAAGGAAGGAAGGAAGGAAGGAAGGAAGGAGGGAGAGAGGGAGGGAGGGAGGGAAGGAGGAAGAAAGGGAGGAGGGAAAAAAAGATAGATGTTAAAGGAATGAGTTATAAATGTTTAGGATAAAAGAGTCATTCTTCATAGCACTGAAAAAGTAGACGATATATTTTTTATGATGATTCTATTCTATGTAAATATAGTACTATAAAGAACCACTGTATTGCAAAATAACTTAGTGCTCTACTTCATGAGGATCATAGACAAAATAGGCTTTTTGTAGGCCTATTTGCTCCTATAGTGAGACCTTGATACCTTATACATTTTGAGTTCTGAACTAAGCTCCAAAATCTGACTAATGCATGACTTACATGTTTGTAAATTGAAGAATATCAGAAAGATAAAGTAGAAATTAATTCTCAGCACTCCAAGTTTAACTTGACTTGCAATGTTTTATGAAGGCCTTAAATGTTGATCCTCATGAGCTGTCTCCACCCTCATGAGGCATCGAACATGTTGGTTAGAGAAGTGCTACCATATGTCAAAGGGAAGAAAAGGTCTCTGTGACTCTGAAGACATAATTGGATCCAAAGTAGCAATCACCAGAAGGAGCATGATTTCAATACAACTTGAGGAAGGCCAAGCCTTCTAGTGGTGGAATGGAGCTCTTCCTGAAGCAGCCAGTTCACCCACTATTAGCCATATTTAAGAAACAGAAATACCTGGTGTTTGTACAAATGTTTAAAACAGATAAAAACTTTACATGTCAAATCTAAAGAATTCTGAGCCATCCTGAGGCCTCCTCTGCCCATTGAGCAGCCACTCCAAGGTATATCTTGGATGATGGTTTTCTTAAAAAGGTAGTACAGGGCTTACCTAGTTTGTCCATCCATCCATCCATCCATCTATTTCATCATTCCAATCATCCATCATCCATTCATCCATTCATCCATCTATCATTCATCCATTCATCTATCCATCCATTCAATTCATATCCATTCATCCATTTTACTTCACAAAATCCTCTCAAAATCCTTTTTCCTACGTGTTATGTTCACAGCCAGACACGCTTTTTTTCTGTGTTTCTATGGCCTGATTCTGATTGCTTCAATTTAGGACCTCCTTGCAATAACACTAGATGTATAAGAAAGTATTATACAATTAACCACTGACTTCTGACTTTTTCAGAATCCTGGAGAATAAAGTTTCTCTTGTCACTCACGTTTATTATTTTATTTTTATAAAACCATGCAAAGAATACATTAGTATAATAACCCCATTTTGGAGATGAGGAAACTGAGGCCCAGAGAAGTTCCATTACTGGCCTAAGCTCACATATGTAAAGTGACAAGATTGTCACCTGAACCTAGACCCTCTGTCTCCAAGCCTCGTGCTCTCTACTACAAGTGGGACAACTTGGTGTTGAAGATTTAAATGGGAAATTTTTTCTTAAGGCTGAAAGTCTCTTTCTACTTTCTATACATGTGATTTCAATTTTAAGTATTGTTTATCAATTGATAAAACTGATATAGGGATCTATAAATGCTCCTAATACCAATCTCTTTTTATAGAGTACATTGCAGCAATTATAAACTCAGGGTATTATTATTTAAGTTAGTTAAGATACTTAAAGATTATATAAAGAGGCCAATTTTTTCTCACTATTATTGCTATTGTGTCATTTTAACTCAGACAGGTTAATTTAAAAAAAGAAAGTAATTTCAAAGGCAGTAAACCACATGGTATAAAAAAACCTTTGCCGGCTGGCTATAAAGCTCTGAAAATTAATGAAATCATCACCCCTTAAAATTTTCTCTCCAGCTGTGTTGTCAGGAACTTATTCTTTCTAAATTTAGCTGTTGGCAGTCACTCTTAGATCTAATAAAATTTAGTAATATTTTCCATACATTTTAGAGCGTGTCTTTTTACTCAGTAAAATTGTAATCCAAACAACTGTTACTTTGTGGCATAAATGAATCAAGATGAGTAGTACTGGGAGATTAGAAAAGAAACTCCACAGAGTAAACCTCCAAATGTTTATGGTAATAGTTTAGCCTGGGTTGGAAGAAAATCAGGGTCTTATTTCAGCCCTCTACTCCTGTACTACTTCAAGTCTTTTGAGTATCCAAGTAGGAAAATGATAAATGTCACAAAAAAAAGAGGCTGCATAGATAATCAGTCCGCAGTAGGAGCTTGTTGAAGGCCAAGTTTTGACAAATAAAATAGTTATATTTGCCATAAATTTGGGAGCATAAAATGTGTTAGATTTGCATAAAATTTACATAAACCTACCTAAATGATTCCAGCTTCCACAGAAAAAAATATATCGGTATTTTCTTACATTATCGTAAACCTCGTATACCTTAATAACTAAAGGAGGGCTTAGGAAAACTTGCTTGCAAGAATGTCTGAAGAAAGTAATTACAAAGTTTAATAGCAAAAGCTTGACTAAATAGAATGACTGGGCCAAAGAGAATCTATTTGGTTAATTCTAATTCAAGTAAAACTATTTTTTAAAATCCTCACTGTTGAAAATGTAGCTAAAATATGTTCTTTCCCCCCTTCTTTAATTAGTTCAGTATATGGTATGGAATATGAGGGAGACTGGGTCATTTAGGAGAAAGCTCAAATGGTCTCTGATCCTGAGCCTGACATCTTGCTGGTCTTGAGATATGAGGCAAATACTTGAAATACTTTCATTTTCTATTTTCTCAGTTGTAGAACACAAGATGGGGGAGGTGGGTTCCTCCAACCTGACCATACAGAAGATCACCCACAGGCTTTGATAAAAATGATAATCCCAGGACCTCCTCTGAGAGATCCTGACCTGAAGGTGAGGAGAGGAGCCAGAAATCCATATTTATGATCAACACTATAAGTGATTCTAACATTGTTGGTCAGGGCACTAGAGTTAAAAATTGCTGGACCAGAAGAAATATAAAGTCTCTGGCAAATCCGAATTTATGTCTGCTTAACTCTTTGATGTTTAAGAATCTTGAAACTTCATAACCTCTGTGAGGATCAAGTGCTTGAAGAATTTAAGGTCTTAAAATTAGAACTGGATCAGGGTTCAAGAGATGGATTCCTTATGCCTTTTACTCACTGGATGCATTACATTTGTCATTCATTGTAAGCTCTCCGCAAATCTAATTCATGTTCGAGGTCTGTCTTAAATTTAAAACTCTGCAAAGAACTTGATATAAACCTAAGTTATGTGAATCATATACATCTAGAAAGTTAGAGAGGAAAGCACATTTCCTTGTAAAATGTCTCCTCTTGAAACACAGTTCACAGAGACAGCCTCATGAACGGAGGCTTTGACACATATTAAAACTGATTAAAATCTTGTCCTAGGCCTTCTCTACTGAGAACATCCCAAAATGTCTTATATTTCTATTTAAAATATAAACTTGGGGCAAAAAAAAAAAAAAAGGAATAGGAAAAAGAAAAGAAAGGGTATTTAAATGTTGGAACTCAAAAAGCTAATTATTAGTTTAAAAAAAGCAACTTGAACTTTATATATGAAAAAGTGCTAATTATTATAACATCTGTATTCAAACACTATACCCAATATTGTGCAAAATGTTTTCAATTAAAGAGATTTGATTTTGGGTGGTGTACACACAATGTAGTATATAGATGATTTATTATAGAATTGTACACATGAAACTTGTATAATTTTATTAACCAATGTCACTCCAATAAATTTAATAAAATTAAAAAGAAAAGGTATAAATATAGACCAACTTTCTCTGCGTTGGGGCTTGCAGAAAGAACTGTTTGTAGCATATGTGAAATCTCTGTAAATCTGTTTGCAGTGGTCAATATTTTAGAGGCAATAGAAAAATAGGTTTTCTGATAAGGCATCAGTTTTGCAATGAACACAATGAAATATGTCACTTTCGAGTTGAGTCCATTTTTGAAATTCCAAGCAAAGCCATCACAGTCCCTGTCATGGAGGCTGGATAATTGGGATTCGTTGCACAACCTACATTCTCTAAAAGGTGATTGACATATCTGCAGTTTGTACTGTGTGGAACTGGCCGCATTGTCAAAACTTGAGCAAACACAATCTTCTCAAAAGATTAATTGAAATGCAGTTGAATACAAAGATATGAAGGGATTTAAAAATGTATTTTTAATACATAGTTTTTAGAATTATGAATAGAAGGAAATAATTTATCTAGATTTGCACTGTACAATGAGGCTATTGAGTACTTGAAATGTGAATAATCCAAATTGAGGTATGCTATTAGTATAAAATATGGACCAGCCTTCTACAACTCAGTTAAAAAAAAAAAAAGAATATAAAACATCTCATCCATTTTTATGCTGATTACATATTTGAAGAAATAATATTTTTTAGATATATTGGATTAAATAAAACATAATAGCAAAATTAATCTCATTCTCTTTTTTACATTTTAATGTGACTACTATTAGAAGACTTAAATGACATATATGGCTCACATTTTTCTGTTGGACAACGTTGTTTTCAACACAGTTTTATTTATTCCATTTAAAGCTCATTATAGCATATATTAAGATCTACAGAATGTGAGTTCAAGATAGTAATGCCACTCCAAATCATTTTATTTGATACTAGACCGTACTGATACCTCTAAAATATGAAATTATAACTTCAGAATAATTTTGACTTATCTATAAAAGGACTTTGATATAAGACAGTATCTTATAAAGTCTTAGAACTATTAAATATTCTAAAAAAAAAATCATTTAGTTCAATCTCACCTCTCTAGAGAAAGAAACTAAGAACTAGAGTTGAAATGATCTCCTTAATATCACTGAGGAACAAAGCCGTACTGGAATACAGATCTCTGAATCCCAAACTGCCATATTTCTATTATATCAGTGCTTTTTAAATTTGACTGTATTTCAAAGTGAAGATAGTTAATTCTTGCTTTTCCCCCACAATCGTCTTAGTCTTCTTTTTATAAAAAAAACTTCAATTTGAAAGCTATGTTTTTTTTAATTGCCATAATTGAGGCCACATTCATTAAGACAATTACTTTGATTAAAGTAATTAATAACATCTTATTATTGGTCTCCTTCCCAGATAAATATTGTTTGACATTAAAAGATTTTGTAATGTAAAATAATTAAAACATAAAACTCACAAAATTACCAAGAAGGCAGGCAGTATCTAAGGTAGAGCTGACTAAATAGAAGTAATAGGGATGAAGAAATAAACTCAAAGATAATCATAAAGCCTAGGAGCAAAGATGACCCTCCAGTCAAACTAGCCATTCTAGGGGGCTTCCTGAATATGAAACGGCAACACCCTGGGAGGGATTGAGTCAGCTAAACAGAGAGAAGGAGGACATTGACCAAATATTGGAAAATATTTTTTAAAACCTCATTAATTTAATATATTTGACACAAAAGGAGGATCTTATTTCTTTATTAAATTAGGAGAGAAAACTCTCTTCTTCCTGAGGCTCTCAATATACTGACTTGGGCTCTTTGACAAACATGTAACCTCTTCAGGGCAGACTTTACTGAGAAGCCATACCACTCATCCCCTGTAAAGCAAAGGATCCAGTCACATCTTTCATCATTTTTCCATTGTAAAAATTAATTGATTAATTAAAAAGTAATTTATTGATATTCCATTTTGTGGGGGTTAGGAGAGAGGAGGAAATTAATTAACCTTTTTGAGATTATTTAAAAATCTCAAGATTAAAGGAAAATAGCTCTTCTAAATATTGCTTTGACTGAATTAGCCAGTTGTTTTTGATCAAATTTCATGAAATATAATGCAGAAATGCCTGCTACAGTACCTGTGAATGCTAGATACCCAATAATTGTTAATTATATCTGAATCACTCAAAGAGATACCAGTGAAAATATAAGGTTAGGATGATTAAGAGCTGGGAAGAATCACATATCAATATTCTATTTTCCTTTATTTTAATATTCTAACTTTATTTTATTTTGACATTCTAATTGCAATGTATTTTTCTTGTATATAACTAGAAAATATAAAATATAATCTTAAAAGTATAAAGATATAAAGTCCAACAAAAATCTCTTTTTAAAATTATCTAATTTTTTGTCTCACAATTTCTTCTCCTTGGAATTTGATTTTTCTCAAAGACTATTTTATGCTACTCCTGTCTTTCCTTTCTTCTATTGTCTTCACTGAGAAACCACTTTACTGAGCTTGAGAACACACAGTACTCAGGACAAGGTAACATAGTATTAACATGGAAGCCTCCAACACTTTAACTTTAAGCAATGTTGTCACTGCACCTAGAAATTATTTGACTTGGGGAACCAACTCCCACTAATCAAACCATTAAGAGCCAGTAAGACAATTATCAATCTACAAAGAGAAAAAGATCTACCAGGAAGACAAAGTTCACATCAACTAGTCAGACGTTCTTTTCCTATAAAACATGCATAGGAAGCTAAGTTACTATCAGTAACTTGCTTGAGGTAGATGGTCTTAATGTGTATCATCAACTATAAAGGCCAGGTACATTTATTCACACTCTAGAATTTCCCTGCCAAAAGGTCTGGAGAATTTGCAGGACTAGCAAGAATATTCTTTCCCTTAGGGAGTACTGAAGCTATTCTTACAAATGTTACTTCTTGACACTTATTTTTAATTACCCCAGGCTAACCTTCTCTCTTCTTTTAATACTCTTTTAACAAAGGTTTATCGTAAAATTGATTAAATTCAGATTGCTACATTACAATCTTATTCTGCTTCTCTAGGAGTCTCCTAGATTGGAGTTTTAGGTGTTATCAGGACTTTCCAGTCCTACCTTTACAAGTGTCTCCTGGTTTTTACTTATGGATAGTACAAATCTATTACATCTAGAATTATCATACTCTCATTGAAGGTGATGTTATTTCCACCTTCTCGGTGTAAAGCTTACTGCTGCATCTTGTATGACTACACAAGGCCTCGTGAATACTCTCTTTAGCCAATAAGTATTGAGCCTCCTTCTAAATAATTTAGGCTATGTCTAGAAAATTTTCCATGAGGAATTTTGACCTGCATGACTCAGGCACTACTGAGAATCATCTAGATATTCCATATCTAGACAAATGGAAAACTTCCTTTTGAAGGGCTAATGTTTCTCTATGTTAATTCTTTTCCAGATTTCCAAGGCAAATGGGTCTTTTTTACCATTTTCCTAAGCCAAGTACTTATTATTAAGCGGGACTTTGGCAAAGCTTGGATTCATTAAATGATGTTTCCATTTGAAATTACAAATATGAAAACAATCCTTATGTTCCATTTGCCTCCACTGCATGAATAGATCTATTTACTTCAAATTTTAGTGTAGAATCTGGGTTATATATACTATTTTACACTAAAGGAACATCCTGACTCAGATACCTATATAATTTCTATAAACAACTCAGAACAAATTTTTCTAAAATAAAGTTGCTACACAATATCTAAGAATGTTTAATTATTTCTTAACTTTAGTTTTTAGAAAGAGTGCAGATTATAATGTTTATAAATATTCCATTTTGTTAGATTCTCTAGGGATCTCTATTACATCAAACCAGGTGCTATCCTTCTCCACCTCACAGCCCATATTTTAGTACAGTTGCATTATAATTTTAATGAAAGAAAATAATATATAAAATATTAAGCAGAAGGCAAAAGAAGATGAAAAGTACCCTTTCCTCACGCTATCAAACTTCAGATTTGGGGGATATCTTTTTATGTTTGACCCAAATGGTGAAATTTCTAAAAAATCTTCCAGAATCAAAATCACCATCTCCCATATTCATTTAAGTTATAAACTAAAAGCAAGTGATGTATAAGGGGAAGGTGTTTGGGAGTGGTAGGGCTGTGGGAGCCAGCAATTGGTCAGTACATGAAGTGTCACATCTTTTGAATTTCCTAGAAGTCCCAAGTAAGTTGTAATTGAAAACATGAGAGAAATTTCAAAAGTACATGGAAATCAGCTAAGTAAATTGTGAAACATAAGTTACTACTATTAATCTTGAGCAATTATTTTAAAACACACTGTTTTTTTTTAATTGACATAGAAAAACAAAAGAAAAACTATGAGCGCATTGACACAAGGTATCTGACAATGACAGTGATTCTGTCCCCTCACCACCATCACAAATGTGATTATGTTTATATTTTTCTATCTTTGTACCACTTGGGTAACAAATCTCATAACTTTTATTATAATTTTGGATCATTGTAAAACTTTTGCTATAGTAATGATGATTCTTGGAAAATGATGTCAAAACCGAGGTATTTTTCCCTCATTCCAACAGTCTCAATCCATTTTCCATTTCGCTCCCACACATATCTCCCCTTAATTCTCTCACACTTCGGCATTTTCCCTCAGCAAGTTCAGAATTTCCGTTAGAGTCTGGCAAAGATTATCTACATCCAGCATATAAAAACAACCCTGCCATGATGAAAGGCAGATCCAGGCTGTGCTGAGTGATAAATTTGCTTGCTGCAGCCCCACCCAATTTAATGGGCTATCTTCAGGTCTCTGTGAAACTTCTTATACTCTACTGTGTAACCCCCATTAGGATGCTCTCTAACTTAGTCTTCAACTTGGCAATGTGCCTTAGTGGAGGCAAAGCAGCCCTGTTACAACACAGTTCTTCATCTGGTTCTGTGTGAGTTACAGCAGATATGTTAAGCAAGCTAGCATGAGCTTTTATGACCCCAAAAGGCACCCTGGCAACCCACGAACATTATCTAGTATACAGAAGGCAAAATTAGGAGGAAATATGGAATTTGGAAAAGGACATAAGAGAAAAGCATTAGTAAACTAATTAAAGCAATAATTTGTGGTAACAGTCAAAAACATAAGTGAAAGAGGGGAGATATTTTTCGATCCCCTAACTAATATATTAAAATGTGTCATTTCATATACTCACACTGCATGCATGATTTGGCTTTCTTTTTCTCAGTCCCAGAAACAGCTAGGAATACTTTCTTGACAGTTTTTACCTCATAAATTTGGTTCCCTGCTCCATTTTTTCTTTACAAGGAAAAAAAACTTAAAGATTAGATCTTCCCTAAACTGAGATTCTCTTTCCCTCTGGGCTTTCATTGATTTATAATTGCATCGATATTTCATATTTCTACTAAAACACAATGTTCTAATGCTCAGTTTGGCAGAGGCTTTCTTTTGCACTTGACAGGATGTCCACCAAATCTTCCTATTATGGAGAAGCTTAGGGTTCTGGGAAAAATCAACAGGTGTTTAGGTACCAAGGAGACACAGAGATGGAGAAATGTAAATGAGTGGCACTAGTAACCACTTGGATAGGAATGTTTCTAAAGACTGAAATGAAGCCACAAATCTGAAAGTCATGGAGTTTAAGTGGTTATGTAACCACATTTGGGGGGTAATTATTCACTCTCTCTTTTGCCTTGTTCCTTTTAGGTTAGCTGCTCCTGGGAGTAAAGCATTGTCATTTCACTGTGAACTTCAGCTTCACTGATGATCATTTTTGTTTGTTTGTCTTGTCTGAAAGGGAATGGCCTTTCAGAGAAATCGTGTTTATTTGTTTCTAAATAACAAATCCTTGAACCCTATGAGTCACATTTCTTTGTCATCAATTTTAGACAGACAGTGGTCAATTATACAGTGCGGCAAAGATAGGTCTTCTCTTTCAGGTATGCCCTGTCAAAAGCCCGCCTCCCTGCTGTTTGCAGTGGGTGTTCCATTGTAATAATCTGCTTTTTGCCTCATCTCTGCCTGAAAATCAAATCATCTGCTCAAGTCAATAAAAGTTCCCGACTTGCTAAGGCAGCTAAACAAATCTGCTAACAATGGTAGCCTGATTGGGGAGAAATGTAGAAGAAATGAACCCTGTATTCCTCAGAAGGCATTCTGGGAAACAGCACATCACACTAAAGCCTGGCTCTAAAATCCAACCTATCATGGGGCCAGATAGGTCATGCTTTGTGACTAGGGTCAACGACTCAAGTGTAAGCAGATGGCATTCTCCCTGCCAAAATTCCACCCCACAACTCCTGAGAGTCAGATCCTGCAATTAACTGTGGCGGAGTGGTTGAGGCTATCGTTTAACAAGTTTCCATTCATCCTGAAGGCAAGAACCTGATCTTACTTGGAAAATGTTTTGTGATTAAAGCTTTCAAGAAGCAAACCTTACCATTAAGGAGCAAGAACAGCCTCCTGGGGGAATTAGCCAAACTTAAAATAAAACTGACCAAGCAGAAAGTTATAAATAATATTATTTTAACAGGGTTTTGAGGTACAGCCAAATTTTTGGAATGTTCTCAGTCCAAACAAAGCCAGCATATTTCTCATTTTTTCCAATCTCATGACTGAGACAAGAGATAAATGGAAAGCGGGGGCAAAAGCCCACAGTTGTGAAATGTAAATTCAAAAGAAAAATCAATCTGGACAGTCATAAAAACCAGGTGGCAGGAGAAAATTGAATTCATTTATGAAGCAGTGCACAATATCCTCTAATGGACAATAATATGTACAGTGAAAGGAGAAAAATATTTGGAGGCAGAAAGAAGTTCAGATCCTAAACCATCACTTACAAAATGTAGGTCTGGGTAATGCTCTTAGCTTCTCTGTGCCTCATGTTTCCCATCTGGACAATGGTACTGACCTCAGAGATGTTACAAAGATTTAAAGAGATCAAGAATGGAGGCACATAGCACAGCGCTCAGGACACGCAGGATTCTGGACTCTCCACTGTTTTCCACAGCTTCCCATGTCCCTCTACTCCCCAGCACACAGGAAGATCTGATTCGCCTTGGAGTCGATGTATTAAGTAATTTGTTTTTTGTTAAAAGTGGTTGTGTCATATTAAAAAAAAATGTAATTGGACTAGAAATCTAGTGAACTGAGTCTGTTACTGACTCTGCAACTTGCTAAGAATATTAGCTTTGAGAAACGGCCTCACCTTTCTGGGCCTCTGGTTCTAGTCTCTAAAGTGAGGCCACTGGGGTAGATAATCTATAGATAACTTTCCAGTTTGGGCATTCAAGGAATTGGGGGACCTATTCCTTATTCAAACCCAGAGTTCTCTATCTTGTTTCATTTTGATTTTACTCTTTTTTGATAGGTTTTTCAAAATTAGTTTTTCTATAACTAGTATTGGTAATCTTCTTTTATATGTGAAGATCTTAATGAGGGCAAAAAGAACTTTGTTTTTAAAAAGTGTTCAATACATGTTTGTGGAATGAATATGTTATGCAAATTAGGACGAGACAGAATGCTGCTCTTAATATAAAACTTTGGTTCAATCCCAGTACATCACTCCTCCTTAATTATAGCTCTCCTGCCCATTACTCCAATTTCTATGAAAACATCAGAAGTGCTGCCCCTTAAAATCATCAAATGAAGTAAGTTGCAGGTGGTTAAAAAAAACCTTCTGCCTCTGAGCTATGTTTATCCATAGTTTACGAATCCTTTATTGTTGTTATGACACTCAGGAGGTTCAAAAAAGTAATTATTTCTTCTAAAGTAAATAATGAAATAATTGTAAGTCATCATTTCCCAGTAAATTCTGAGAGGGGGGAAAAAAAAAAAGAAGCTTAAACTTATGGAGTCTAACTTAAATGCTTTGCATTAATCCCACAACAAAGTGTAACATCACCTTTCTTTCAGATCTAAACAAGCAGGAGAGCCGAGAGAAATTCCTTCTCCATCTCCAGGTCTTGGGTACTACAGGTGGACAACAGAATCTTTTGACCCTGTGAAGTTTCTGTCAGGTACATGTTAGAACATGCACACATCTGGATTAATCTATGAATCAAAGCATTTTTACTCGTAAACTTGGGAATTTCTATTCAGTGGAAAAGAAAACATAAAATCATACTTGCCTGTGAAAGAAGAATCCTTCTACTGTAAATCTTTAATTGTTTTTTATTGGGAGATTTGTTCCCTCCACTTTCATCACCCCCTAGACTATTTATTGATTAAGATTGGAATTTAAATGGTCATAAAGAGAAAGAGGCATCAGCTGGAATTTCCTTTCCTTGGCTGTAAGGTCTCTGCAGGCATCCATTGTTTCTGTCAGTTTCCCTATACTTGGCACCTTATAATTTTTCATTTTCCAGGATATATTTTGAATTTTCTCACAAGTTACTGGGATTTGCTGGGATGCAGTAAATCTAGAAAGAAGCCTTTGCCAAACTATAAAGTGATTTTTTTAAAAAAATCATAAAGTATTTTACCAATGGGATTTCAGACATATTTGTTTGGCTTCCAAGCTTAGACAAATATAATCCTTGATTAGACTACATCTGATGAGTTGTCAGTTTTAAATAGATACTCTACTTCTTGAATACATTCCAGTTATAATTTTCTGTCTTTAGTTATTCGTTTTCATTTTTTGCTGTCAGAAACTTAAGGAATTTTGTGGTTGTATAGATTCTAGGTAACTACGGTTAAATAATATTTGCCCCCAAACTTCTCTGCAATATGAAAATTTTATGAGTTTATAAATTTAGAAAGAATATTGCCAAAAAAAGGGCTTTCTTTTAATGTTTAGAAGTATTTGCTTACAATATCAGAATTCTCTAGAAAAGCACAGGAAAATTTATTTTGAATCTTCCAGTCAATTCTTAAAAAGAAATTACAAAATTTTCAGAATCATATAAATTTGGTTAAATTGTCAGCCAATTTTGAATTAGCTAGGCTGCTTATACTTGAAAATTTTCTCAAAGTATAGTCACAATTATTCATCACATTAGTACACAATGGCCTTTGAATAGTATGTGTGTACCCCCACCTCTACACCTTTATCCATGTCTAGAATTCTCTACTCCTTTCTCTTTTTCTGCTTGGCAATGATCTAACTTTTCAAGATGTAAGTGCAAGTCTTATACTTTATATCTTCAAAAGCTGAAACAGTCCGGAACATAGAAGATATTCACCAAATGTACATGGGTGGCAATTAGAACACTTACTTTTTACTGATGTCTAACTAGGTGGCAGTTCCATCGTATTTTTTTGTTAAGTTTGCATAGGTTGTATCTAGACTACCATGCATACTATCTTGAAATATATACAATAGTTTTAGATTAGGCATGTTAAAAGATTCAATGTACATTCCAAACTATCTGATTTCTATCCAGAAGTAGCTAATACAGGCAGGATCTAGCATATAATATTGATGATTTAAGAAGCTTTAAATATCTAAGGCACTTTGAAATTCATTGCGTTCTTTCATTACATTCTATCAAAGTGTGTGAACCTGGGCAAGCCACAGACAGAAATCCTGAATTCAGTACTTCTGACACCAATTCCAGGACTTTATTGACATCACAGATATTAAAGGACTCATGATGAGATGGACAGAGTCTGAATGAGAGGGAGAAATAAACCTTAAAGGAATATCAGAAATACCACTCCCAAATAAATGAAATGGAACCACTGAATAGCAAATCACTCAACCTTAAGAACTAGGAAAAGGGGAGAAAATACATTTGATTTAAAAATCATTGCACATACCTAAAGCCATCTACAGCAATGCAACATATCAATATTTTCTATTTTAAAAAGGCAAAGTGAAAGGTTTTGTATTCACACCTGAGATGATTTGAACATTCCTTTAATGGTTCTTTCTATCGTAGCTATGCTGGGGAATATTTTCCTGTAAAGCAATTACTGTCACTTCCCAAATGACACCGCCTTGTGCAACACCATCACTGTAATACCGGCAAAAAGAATGGCAACTGTACTTTGAATATTTGTATTGATTTTTAACTATTAAAGCAATTTAACATTTATTGACTCATTTAATCCTAAAGCTCCTGTAAGAGAGAGAATTGGTTTCTTTCCTTCATATACAGATTGAAGAAAAGGTGCCCAAGTTAGTTCAGCATCAAGTTCCAAATCACAGATAAGACCATGATAAATACAATGCACTTATGAGGGTTTGAGTACTAAACGTGGACATTCCCAGTTATTTCCTCCTCCAACCCCTTCTTATGGTTAGGGTTCCTTTCTTCCTGATAACTGAGACCCAATAGGAAGAAGAAAAAAAAAAAACAACATAAAACAACTTAAAATATCAATTACTCAATTAAAAGCAAAATAAAAGAAAAAAACAGAAAACAAAAATCTCTCATTGTCAGGAACGGGGCTCAGCTGCCTCAGGGGGAACCGAATGAGGGCCTTAATCTAGCAAGTAGATAGTCCATGGATTTTAATAATTCATTTCACATTCCTCAAGAAAGTAATGAGGAAAAAAATCTTATGATTAAATATTTGGAGGAAATTAGTTAAACCTAGTTAAATAGGTTTCTTTATTTCAAGACCTTAATATACTAATAAATAATATGAATTTATAGGAGAAAACATAGTAAGCAATTTTCCTCTGTTAATTTAACTTATTTATCTGTAGAATCTTTTCTCCACTCTTCTTTTTCCCATGGGGCATCTTAAGAAATGGACACACCTTTTTTCATGAATACAACTTTGGGGTTGGGGAGAATGCTCCATCTACATCTCTGCAATTTAGTAATCCACTCACTGTATGAAAGCTGGGGCATATAATCAAATGGTTTAACATTTTCAAAATTGTATGTTTGTAGTGTTAGAGATGTCTAGATTTGTTTTACTTCCTTTTCATGTATACTGACTGCATAGCGAATCATGATCATATATTTGTAGAAGTATTAAGGGCAAACTCAATTCTTGAGTTTACTGATTTGTAATTATTTTATACCACTTTGATTTCTGTTATTTAACATACTATGTAACATATGAAGTAGAAGAAAAAAATTTTCATTTGGTCTTCACCATGTGATAAATCACGTTTCTAAATATGACAGTCCATGCATACAAGGAAGTAAGACAGTTATCGTATACGGTAGAGAGTGATCTCATTACAGAAAATGATAGCTTATTGAGCACTTGCATGAACTAGGCTCTAAGACCCTTCTTAAATGTATTAATTCATTTAATGCTAATTAAGACCCTAAAAGGTAGATACTGCTATTTTTTCCTTTTAAAAACTGAGCAAATTCAGCAATCTGTCCAAAGTCACCAACTAATAAATTATTGTGACATAATTTGAGTTCATGCAGTCATCTCAAGAGTTTATGCATCTATCACATTAAACTACCTTGCCAGCATTAGTAATAGAAATGCAAACTTTTTGGAATTTTATTCTTCCTACTTAAAAATAGATATAATTCAAGTATATAAGTCTCTTCTATAACTAAAGATTTAAAGAAGTATTTTTGTTCTCTCCTAGGTAATAGGAAAATAGTCAAACACTAAAGTTTAAATTACTTTTCTCCTTATATTTTAATCAACGTCTTTGATATCTAATCTTGGTTGAACCAATGGAAAATCACACAGGAGATATCAGCTGGAGGCACCAGTCTGTTTTTAAAATAGACTTAATAGATATGAAAATATTATTTTAAGAAAAAAAACATGTGACTAATTTTTCTCTTTGTTCAGCATTACTGATATATTCTAAAGGAAAGTTTTCACTGACATGTAGCTTAAGTCACAGATCGCCACGCTAAAAAAGAAAAAAAAAATCTTAGATAAAAAAGATGACAGTTAACCTGAAAATTATTGGTCTCTAAGATGTACCTTTTAATCATTTCTGAGAAGAGAATTTGAAACGGGAAACATTTATTAGGGAATTATTTTTAGCTTTGAATGGATCCCTAATGGCTTTCAGAGAAGTCCTGATTTAACCTTGGGATATATTTCATTATCACATCTATTGACAGAGAGCCAATTTTGAAAGAGATGTGTTTTTCTAATTAGATCAATCATATATAGTATATATATTTAATATCAATTTTGATGACTATGAAGTCTTAGCAATAAGAATAATACTAAGGGTACACAATCCAGCTTTAATAATATCCAAAACTTACAAGTTTTTTCTCAAGTACATGCAAAGACATTATCTAATATTCTCCTTCTTGACAATATTCTTGAACTCCAGGCAAGTAACAGGTCTTATTCTCCACATTTATAAAAAGAAAGTCTGAGTCAGAATAAAATAAAATGACTTATTTAAGGTCAGACAGTTGGTTCACTAGTGGGTTTTTATTTCTTCAAGTGACAATTGAGATAAATGTAAAATTATTTTGTGTGATTCTTTTCTCATAATTTAACAATGATTTATTACATATCCACCTACTTGTTTGCTCATGCTCCTCTGCCTTAGATAAAGAAATTGAGGATGTTATTGAAACAATAATGTTCTTCTAGAGTCATGTTATGAGGTTATAGAAATATTAAGTGCTATCGTTTATCTAAAGGAAATCATTTGCATTGAATTGTTTACTTCAAGTATGATGACAAACCCTGGTGCTTGTGTATCAAAAAACTAGCTAAAAATATTTTTAAATTGCTAAGTATGATTTAAAGAAAATGAGTAAAGGGCCTCCTAATTCTTTGACGGCTTTATTTATTTTAGAATGCAATTTTATAATCTGATGTAACTGTCAGTCACCCCAAAACTATTCCAGATATTTTAAGCAGAGAGTTATCCAGTACATACACGGAATTTACACAATTGTTGGAAGGGCGAAAAGAATGCATTCTAAGCTGAGCCTCCAGAAATTGCTCCCAGAACAACACAAAACTTACCTACCAGGGAAACTCTGATCCCACCACTCGAAATATAAAGCTTGGGAGCACACTGCAGGGCAGTGATCCAGAGCCCAGGAAGCTGGAATCAGGAACCCACTGAAGTTACTGCTGCCATTTCCACAGCTGCCTCTGGGACCCAGGAAGCTGAGAAAAGGCCACTGGAATGCTTTTTCAAAGGAATATATTGTCTTCTAGACCTTGTTTGCCAGAAGTATACACTCAAAAAGAACCCTTTGTCTTGTTTTCATCTTCTAAGATTTGTGTACTCATCTATTTAGCAAAACCCAATTCTCAGCCATAACTCTAGCTACATTGAAGTCTGGGGAAATTTTAAGCATTGCAGCTTATGTGATATAATAGAAGCACAGCAAAAGGAGGAAGGTATGAGATTTTACCAGACACTATATAGTATCTAACAAATGTGAATTAAATTTTTTAGCTATGATTAGCTTTAAATTACTTTTTGTCAATTCTAAGACATCATTGGTTGCCTGATATGCCACTATTTTATATAGTCCTAAGGGAAAAAAAAAATACTATCTGTTAAATAATTAAACAGTACTAAGATGCCTTCTATTTTAAGATGCAACCAGTTTCAGAGATATTAACATGTAAAAAAGGTACGCATGTTAAAATCAATGAAATACGGTACACACGTCATGATAAATTGCGATGATATTTTGATGATATGCATTGATATACAGATATAAAATTAAACGTTTTCAGAGAAACATTTAAAGGTGCTAATAAATTAACATTTCTGTTTTAATTGACATTGTAACATGTAAAGAGAAAAGAGCCAAAAGATAATAGAATGGCAAAAGACAGATATTTTAGAATTTACCAATACACAGATAATTTACCAAATTAAATACCTGAAAATTACACCTCTCTGGTCAAGAATAGATCACATTCCAAATTTTCCTGTTAAGAAGTTCTGACCTTGTTGAGAAGTAGAAAAAGACATTCTGTGACTGATGTTAAAATACATTAAATCAAGCCACCCAGAGTGACCGTATTCTGTCAATCTCAACCAATCACGATTACTACGCAAGGGTCATCCTTCTCCCTGGGTAGGACAGTGCTCCCAAGAGAGGGCAGAGAGCAGTAGAGAGCCAGAAACATGCACAAAACTATAACTTGTCAGTTGTGAGCTGACTGGAACCAAGACCCTAGGCTGAAGCTCACTCCAGATGTATATAGCAGGGTCTGCGCACTGAAGGTCAAGCAAAGTTTCAAGAGGAGAAGCAATCAATCAATAGTGCTGAGGAAACTGAAGATAAACAGTTTAAGATTGGAGCCTGAGGTAGACATATTTTGAGTACCTATTTTGTGCCAGGCACTATTCTAGGTGCTGTTATGAGAAGAAGGAATCAGGTTCACATAAGATCAGTAAAATACTACATTATTCAGGAACCAGAAATTATATCAGAGTATAATTTCCATTATAAGCTTCTGGTGAGGATTAAATGAAATGAAATAAAGTATAAAAAAGTCCCTCTCTCCTGGTGCCTGGGATATAAGAGATACCTAAAACTTAGCGTCTGGCTGATTTCCATGCCCCCCTCTCCATGCCAGCCCCAATCCTCCATTCTCAGAACAAAGTGAGTTAGCTAGTCCTGACAAAATGATTTCAATGAAGTATCAATTATCCCATGTTTGTCTTAACTTGTCAAATGAGCCTGCTAACTTGAGGTCAGAATTTGAAGAGATGGCCTCTGTCTTGCTGAGAGTGCTGGACACCTTCTGCTATCACCAGCAAGCACAAGTATTTCCCTTAGTTACAATCTGTTCCTGGCTACCAGCACCAAAATGTCTAGAAAATAAAAGTTGGTCTGAGTTATTTATGGAGCATAATATATTTTGCTGTCAGCTCAAAGATTGCAGATGTCATTTGTCAACAACTTGCTTATTTGATTTATGGAATAATTGTGTATAAGCCCCTCACTAAAGATCAGCAACTGTAATTAATAGATTCTTGCAGCAAAGAAATATTTATGCAATTGTGAATGTAAATTCATAGACCACGACACCAGTGTCTCTCAAATTATTTTATTCTTTCTTGATATCCCATCCTTCAGGTGTGGGCCAAGGGCTGTGGCTATAATAATCCTTTATACTATTTTGCACTTTGTAATTTACAAAGTGATTTCTGATATGTGTTATTTTGGGTCATCACCACACTCCTACAATGAACACAGAGAAGTCATTCTTATCTGTGTCGAGGGCTGAAGAGAGAAACCTGAGAGGTTAAATCACTTGCTCAATGCCATACACTAAGAGTCAGAGCTGAGGAAAACCCCAGTACAGAGAGAGACTCCTAAGTCTGCTGTGGATAATACCATGTGTTGTAGGATGAAAGGAAGAGCACGCCTTCAAAGTACCTGGATTTGAACCCTGCCTCTGTCATGCATGGCATGTGTAAAGAAATCTCTAAGTCTCCAGAAGACTCTGTTTCTTCACATATAAAAGAAAACAGTATAATTTCCATTATAAGCTTCTGGTGAGGATTAAATGAAATGAAATAAAGCATAAAAAAGTCCCTCTCTTCTGGTGCCTGGGATATAAGAGGTACCTAAAACTTAGCATCTGGCTGCTTTCCATGCCCCTCTCTCCATGCCAGCCCCAATCCTCCATTTTTTCCTACTCCCACAGCTGCTGCGTGCCCAGTTCATCGAAGGCTCCCCATAACTATGTCATGTCAAAGAAAAGTAAGACAGCCTTAAAGGAAGTTCTTTTCAATACTTTGATAAAACTCTTTTGAAATAGATCCACTCCAAAAGAGATGGTGCTTTAAATAAAAACAATATTTGAGCCAGGTTTATACTTTTTTTCCTATAAAAAATGCCTCAGCTTAGACAAGACCACTTACACGGGGTACAGAATTTTGACCAGTGTCAGAGCTGTAGCTATAGATACTTTCATGTCTGCCTTCAAGCAACCTAGAACCTAAAAAGAAGAACTTACAAGAGAGAACTTAATAAATATGAATCCTTACTTATCTTCTTAACTGAATGTGGGAGCATAGCTTCTTCTCCTGTTAACCGAAACTCATTGTTAAGAATTATAGTTTTATTTCCTTACAAATTAAGCAACTAGTCTAATTATAATAATATCTTGTGTTCAAAATGCCAACAGTGTTTTTCTTAGTAATTAATGGTAGCCTCACCCAATCAAACAGCATCTGCTTTCCCTGGCATGATTTCTGTCTGAAAGTTGCAGGTATTTTATTAAAATAAAATCTGTTTTCACTGTATCCATCTCTCCTGGCTGGGTTATTTCCTTCCTAAATCTGGCTGGAGTGTGTGTGTGTGTGTGTGTGTGTGTGTGTGTGTGTGTGTGTGTGTGTGTGTGTGTGTGTGTGTCATACAAGTGAGTGCATGTATCCTGGAGAATGGGAAAAGATGGTGAACACAAACTGAAGAGTATTTACTCTAAAAATCTAACATGGAATGCAGTTCATGAAATGGGTCAAATGGCCCCTGATTTATTGCCCTCTGAGCACATTTTCATCACCATCAATAATACTTCCTGGAGCACAGTCTCCGAGTGTGTGATTTCTTCTCTAGGCCGTGGACTGTGACTGCAGACTTAGCCACAGAACAAACTTCCAAAACATTCCTAAGGTAACATTATATACTGAAGAGGTTGGCCTATTCTTCACCAGAGACTCACAAGAATCAATTTTTCTGATCACTACTCCCCATAGCGTGTGGCTTATACTGATCAATTTAATAGAAAGTAACACTGAAATGACCTAATCAGATTGGTTCTGCTAATGAGCTCAGAGATACCTGCCGTGTATGAGTAAACAGTCACCTAAACAGTGATTTGTTCTCAGTCTTGTGACCTGTAGAAACATGTTAAATATATTCCTTCTAGATGGTTAAAAAAATCAGTCAAATAACAAAAGTACTGGTTACTTTTGAACTGAGTACAGAAATGGGGTAGTTTAAAAGAGGAGTGGAGGGGGGAAGGGAGGGTGTTATATAAAATATATGAGTTACTTTTCAGCAATTTAGAATAGATCTTATTTTGACAAACACATAATCAAAACTTTCTCAGTTAATGGTCTTATCCCAGAGAATGTTGATAGACAAAAAAGGCGTAGCAAATTGGCCTTACAGAGTCACCGCTTAGTTGGGGATGCAAGAAACTCCCATTACAGATGTCTCAACAGTACATTGGCAGAGTGGGGGGTGGATCTGAGGAAGATGAGGCTGTGGCAGTAATCTCCCCATTCAAGGGCTTGAATCAAGGCAGTCAGAGGAGCACTGGTAAGGAGAAGATACAGTTTAAAAATGTGTGTGTATATATATACACACACAGAGATATATCAACATATATATGTATATATGCTAATGTGCTATTGATTTAAAAAGTAAAATCACCATATAAATTCAATCTTGATATAGAGAGAACGCTTCATTCTCTCCTGGTTTCATTTGTCAACTTAATATCAGGTTCTCGCATGAGAAACTTTCAGTTTTTATAGTGAATTCAGTATTTAGTTCACTTTTCATTTTTATCACAATGAAAATCAATAACAAAAAGCTGGAAAGGAGAATCTTTGACTTACTTGAGATCATTTAAAACAAGCTCCTTTAGCTCTTTCATTGTTTACTACAGAAGATATTAGAAATGGCATTTTTAGTTGCTAACATTACATATCAAAGACACCAAGTTTTTCCTAGGATTCTCATTAAAAGCAACAAAACCAGCAGTGGCACTGTTAGTTGTCAAGGAGAAGCTTCCAGAAGACCTGTGTCACTCAACTGCAGGAGTGTTTCTGAGTTAGGCACCAGCAATTACAGGGGGGAAGTAGTTACTGAGATGCAGCCCTGAGAAAGGAAAAATAAAATATTCCGTCCAATACAAAACACGCCTTTGCTATTTTATCCCTAAAAGTTGCTCCTTGGATCTATCTCAAAAATGTGTCACAAAAAAACAGATTGTTTTTCCTACTTACTCTTTTTTGTCCAGATGTCACTAAATGTTCAAATATCCATAGTTTTGCTGTGTACAGAACAGAAGCTGTTTAAGATTTCTCTTTCTCTTTCTCTCTCTCTCTCTCTCTGTCTGTCTCTCTGTCTCTCTCTCTCTCATCTAGATTACTTTTTATTTCACATTCTATCAGGTATAGCTGGAACACATTTTTTTCTTCTTAAATATATAACCATATTTTTCTATTTTCTCTGCACAAAATTTTGTGCCATAGTAAAGGGATTAAAATTGTTTACTATACAGAAATATCAATGATTTTTTTCTTCCTCACTAAATATTCTTTTTATCTAAATGATGTTAGATTTCTTTTGCTCATCCCAGAATAATCATAGTGAATTTAACCTTGCTTATCTTTCATGATAAACAAAAGTCTCATCTATATCCGCGTGTGTGTGAAAATGAGTGTGTATATGGAAAAAGGAAGGTGATGGCTGGTGCAAGGAACAAATATAGAGAGTTTAGAGATCAAAATTATAGAGATAAAAGCCCTTAAATATTAGGCAGATAATTCCTGTGCCGCCCATTATGCCTCCTTTTTAATATTTCAGATATAATAGAATATATCTCATTCCTCTCATCCTAATCTTTCATTATATTTTAATGAAACATGTCTCAAATACTTGCGACACACCTACTGTGTTCAGTCCACATTGCCGGAGCCTTAACACCTTTATCATCCAGGAAATTGTGCAGGATACTTATAGATATTTATAAAACAAGCCAGATCGAGGGACCTGAGAGAAACAGAAAGGCAACTCAATGAAGAGATTAGAGAAAGGGAGAAGCCATATTCATTTGCTGAAATTGGGAATGTTTCATGAACTAGGTGATTCTAAACCCTTGAGGATGGGTAAATGTTCTTGTTGAGAATGCAGACAATTCGTTAGAAAGAATTAGCAAGAACAAAGCCAAGGGGACAAGGAATGTGCTGTGTGAAAAGTGTACCAACTAGGCACATTTGGCTGAGCATTATGTAGGAGAGGTGAGTGGGGTAAGAGTCTGGAAGGAAAAGTTGAGCTGGAGTGTGAAGCACTATGAATACCCAAGTCAGATGGACATACTTGAGTTGGAATAGAAAGCCAATGAAAAATTTTGAGTCAGAAAATGACTAATACAACTACGTTTAAGAAAAATTTATCTAGCAGTTACATTTTAAGGAAATGGAGAAGGAAGACATGATAAACTAGTAAGTAGAATAATTAGGATATTATCATTTTAGAAAAGAGGTATTGAGTAGGATCTGGAGAGAAACAATGAGAATAGAAAAGCTAGATGCATGCTCATTCTTTCTGTATCACAGTTAATGTATTATTTTATTGTGATTGGCAAAACCACTTCCAAGAAGTGGTGTGGAAGTACGATGGTCCCCTTGAGTGATGGTCCATCATGAAATGTTTCAGAGGTAGATCAATTAGCTGATATTGATATAACTTCTGCAAAGACCAGCTCACTTGTTAGAGCTCAGGATGTACTACAGAAAAGGAAATACTATAAACTAAATCTTTCTTTGATTTTGGGAACCAGAATAAAGCGGGAGGATACTCTAGAATGTAGAAAGACAGAAAGTTAATAAAAATTAAGCATTAAAAAGGTTTTACCTTTATTCAGCTGCTACAGGTCTATGGAAACAAGATCCTGAGGCCTAGAGGTCAAAGCGTTACCCAGAGGTCACATTTTGAAAAGACGGGCAGCAACGGAAGTGAAATGGGAACTCTGGCAGAGAAGCATACAGTGTAAGTTTTTCAATCAACACAATGAATATATATCTAGCACTGTTCTGGGTACTGAGAATAAAACAATAATGATTGTCTAGACCCTTACACAGATCATAGTCAAGGGTAATGAATTGTAACTATGGTAGGGAAAGGGAGAATGTGGCATAAATTAATGGATCTGAAGCATGTTTGAGGGCTAGACCAGTCAAAAAAGTTAAGAAATACTTGCTTGAAAGGTATTTATCTTTTAAGAAAAGAAGGTTCTCCTCTGGGGAGTTTTATTTATCCAACTTTTGGATGAGGAAGCTTGATTGTGTTTCGTAAAGAAGGTCATCATCTGACAGAATGTGGGAGACATTGTGGCAGAATTAATGGGACTTGCTTGGTGAGGAGGCAAAAATCATTCAAGATGCCAGGAAGTCTTGAGCCAGGAAGAGTAATGGGGTAAGAAAGGACATCACAGTGGCTGTGTCCTTCCCATCCATCTACTCTGAAAAAAGCCCTCCTACCTGAGTCAATTCACTTCCCTTTGCATTTATTCTATCCTATATACACATTTGTCATTGATGGAAAGAAAGGGGGAAAAGGAGCAGTTTTAGGTGATGACTTCATACATTCAAAATTCAAGCCAAAGACAGCCATTAGAAACCAAAGTACTGATTCGTTTTTTCATTGACGTTCCCTTACTCCTTCAGTCAAATTCCTCTCTGTTTAACCTCAAACCCTGTCTGTTCTCTAGGTGCGTCCTAGAGACTGATTGTATTACTGCAGTTGCAAGCCTCTTTTGACTATCTCATTTCTTCTTCATTTGTAAATGTAAATTAGACTCGCTAACCCTTACTCTTTTCACATAGACTTAATTGGTATATTCCTTTAAATTCTCTGTGTTCTTTTGTAAGAATTGTAGCACAAGGATATTTCAGCCCAAGAAAAATAGTTTTTCTCTTTATTTTTTTCTGCCTCACAGCACCATGCTAAATATATTACTCTACAGCAGAGGTTCTCAACCTTGGCTGCATGTTAGAATATTTGGGGACCTTTTAAAAATCTCAAAGCATAAGCCATAACAAAGACCAGCTAAATCAGGGTCTCTGGGTGTTAGGGGCAGTAAAACTCAGGCACTAGTATTTTTAAAGCTCCCTAGATGATTCCAATGTGCAGCCAGAATTAAGAAGCCCTGATCAACAGCAATGCCTAATTACTTCCCAGTTCCTCAAACTGGCATTTATTTTCATGATTCTAGTACTCATGCTATTTCCCCAGCATCAAATGCTTTCCCTACCTTATCTCCTAAAACAAAACAAAACACAACCTGCACAGCCGTCAACGCCCAGCTCAAATGCCCCTTCTTTACAAAGCTTTCTTTCTTCTCCATCACTAGTCTCAACTTAGTTGTGCCCCTCCTCACTCCCATCCAAGCGATTTGTTATCTATCCTTAACACAAACGACATTGGCTTTGAACTCTAGATAGTGGTGGATGTGTGATTTTTTTTGTTTTGTTTTGTTTTTTTCAAATGGATTTTAGGCTATTTGAAGATAGGAATTTGGGCTTATCCATTTGCACACAGTGAGCATTCAATAAATAGTTTGAAATCAAATTAAAATTGCCAATAATAAATAATATAAACAAATCTATACTCTTCCTATATATAGTGCGGGGGATGACTCGTGTTTCTATTAAAAACGAGTTCTCTGGAAAAGCCATAATACTATTTCTTACAAAAACATGGGATGTGACTTACTATTCCTGGCAATAGCTGCTGCCGAACAATGATAACTTGGAAGTCAGTGATAACATAATCCAGCAGACAAGGTGATTCTTCACCTACGCACAATGCCATGTGGGCTTCTGTGCAGCATTACTTCCTATTCATATAAATACACTCCAGGTTTTGTTTTGTAAAACTTAACTTGGATTAAATGTGCATTGGCCAAAACATTAAAATCCTCTCAGGATAATAGCTATAGACCAAATGCACGAGAGAGAAAGCGAAAGAAAGCGAGAAAGCGAGAGCGGAAGCGGAAGCGAGCGAGGCGAGCGAGGCCCGAAAGGCGAGGAAATGTAACAGATGCACAAAACCCACTTGTTCTGGAAGACTCAACTTAGCATGACTGAGACATCTTCCCTGCATTCCAGGCGTCCCAGTTTTTCCTTTCTGCTCCCATTTAAACTCTGAATTTAATTTTATCTTAGTAGGACTGACTACCTTCATTCTGAAATACGAAGCAACTTGAAGGTAAACATCACATTTTACTCATTTTTTTTTTTTCATACATAGCACTTAGCTATCACAGTTTCTATCAGACAACAGGAGTCAAAAAATATTTCTTGAGTCAGTAATTGGACAAAAGAAAGAAACCTGAATTGATAAAGGTAAATATTAGTATAAATGGCTCTGTTTCAAAACTGTTCCCTTTTGTTTCTTGCAGAAAGCAAACAGCAATTCCAGCCACGCCCGAAGGTACAGTGATTTCAATAGGTGCCTGATAAAATATGAACACCTAGAAGAAAAATAATTAAAAACACAAGTGATAAATCACACATATGTGATTTGATTAAATAATAATACTTGAACATATGCAAAATTTACATTATAAATTTCAATTGCCTGCTCAATAATCTTAAGAAGTTATAGTTAACCTCTAGAGCCAGAACTAGGGTTAGCAAGTGAGTACCCACTTTGGGTGCAAAGTTATTGAAGTGTGAAAAAACTCAATAATCAAGATAAATAATCTTTACTTCGACATTTTAAAAATTTAATAATGATGCAAAAATTCATAATGAACAATTATAAGGACACAATCTATGTGGGATAGATTTGCAAACTACTAATATGAGCATTATTCTATCATGAGCAATAATATGTCAAAATATTATCATTGCATTATTACATAATGCTATTATTAATAACGCCCCAAGAAAAGTAATAACAGCCCAGAGGTTGTGGTACACATAATTTTGAAACTGTAACCAGCTATGCACAAACACAAGCTGCTTTATAAAAGGAAATATTTTAACACTAAACATGATCGTGGGTGATTTTCCATAAGAAGCAGCAAATAATTTTTCATGTGTGTGTTTCAATGAGTGGTCAGAGTATCTGATATGTTAGAGATTGATAGTGCCCACTATAATGCCTTAAGAAGTATTGATATCTTGAAAGACATAAGCTTTCATTTCACTCTCTACTCTTCTGTCATTTCTTGAGTGTCTGGCACTGTGCTCAGCACTGAGGCTAATACATGCCCAGCTCCCGGCAGACACCCTTGTCAGCAAACACCAGTAATAGAATACTGAGAAAGATGTAAGAGAAAGCGGTGGGGTTACCATGGAGACGGGAACAACTTCTCCCTAGAGAAAGAATAAGGTGACGAGCTGAAAAAAAATTGCAGGTCAGGGTAATATAACTAATTAGTTAACATGTACTTTTCAAAACTGCATTTTTCCCCTGACAGCTAGTTGGCAACATGTATTAGATACCTTAAAAGTTTTAAATGATTTTGATGAAGCACTTCTATTTCAAGGAAATTACCTTAAAGAAATTTTTATGGATATGTGTTGATTTCTCTCCATGAAGGTTCATCATAGAATCTCCTATAATATAATAAAAATAAAGGAATAAACCTAACTAGCCAATGATATAGCATTGTCGAGTTACATACACGCAATAATGGAATGCTTGCAGTGATCAAAAAATACGTTGATAAGGAATCAGTAATGACACAGAATGGTGCACACACTTGCTCCTTTCCCAAGTGTGCTCCCTAGAATGGCAGCATGAACATTTTCTGGGAGCTTCTTAGACATGCAGATTCTCAGGCCCCATCCCAGACCTACAGAAGCAGAATCTGCATTGCACCAAAGTCCCCAAGTGATTTTTATGCACATTAAATTTTGAGAAGCACTGGTGTATGCCATATTTTTAAGCAGAAGAAAACTATGTACATTATGATTCTATCTTTGATTCCCTGCCGTTTGGCTCAATGAATAGAGAAAAGAGAGGATAGATAGACTTGCAAATGCACGCAGTGATTATCTCTGGAAACTATGCTTTTTACTTCCTCTTTTTCTTCATATTTTCGCAATAGTTAAGTGCAAATGTGTATTACTCTTGTTATAAGAAAAAGGTAATTTTTATAAGTGTATTTTCTCTGTTATTTTTTTCTTTTAAAATGATTGTTCACGGGGAGTGGATTATTTTCTATAAGATAAAAATTCAGGTCAATCGTATATTGAAATTTACAAAATTGAAAGTATAATTTCACATCAATAGGTTTTAGAACTATATATCTAGTGTAATTGTGATTTTTAAATATTTCTTCACACTGTTGCCCTAAGAATATCTGTCTCTAGCAATTCATGTATCCTGCTTTTCTGTCAGTTAAAGAATATATTTGTAGAACATCTCACCATCAGCAGGTTGTGTCATCTCTCAAACAGTTCCCCTGATGCCATCCTAAAACTACTAAGATATACAAAATTTTTACTTTTCTCTTTTATCTTCAGTCTATTCTGAAGATGGAGAGAATAGAGGTAACAGGGGAAATAAGAAGGGCCTACCTACAAAGCTTGCCTACAGCAGCTCGAGTTCATTCCAAGACATTTAGGGAATACAAGCAAAATCCCATTTCAATGCAAAACATTTTAGTGTGACATTTTGTTAACGAATCATGCACAAGTCCTCGGAGGAGGGACATAGTAATTGTGCTTTGCTCATCTCCTCCCATGGATCTTACAGAACAAGTAGAGTAACAAGGCCTGTCCATGTAGCAGCCTGATTAAGGCAAACCCTGCCCTGTTGGACATCTGTGCTCTTTACTGTAGCAGAGACTTTAAGCAATAGAAATGGGAAGATAAAGGAGACCGAGTCTGCTTTTCAGAGAAGTCACAGGTGGAGAAAATTTCCACAGATGGGGAAAATTTTTGAAAACATATCAGAAGAAATGGAGAGGACGTAACATTTACAGAGGATTGAAAGAACAAGCTTTTCTATATATCATCTCATTTAATCCTCATAACAGATTGTGCTGTACAGGAGCTGACTGAGATTAATTAGGGTCAGTACTCCCCCAGCTGACCCAGCTAATAAATGGTGGAATGAGGAATCAGTTTAAAGTTAGCTAACCCCAAAGCTCATGTTCTTTCCACAATAACACACTGCCTCAAGAAACAATTCTGATTATGAGTGATTTACTGTATACCAAAAAACTTAAAATTTTCAAAAATTTTCCAAGCCAGGGTTTCTCCTATCCCTGATTCACAGACTGCCTTCCATTGGAATATCTAGGTATCTTGTTAAAAGTGTAGACTCTACCTGATGGCATTCCCTTATAGCTAGTAGGTCTGAGTTGGGCATATAAATTTGTTTTTTAATATTTCCCAGGCAATCTGACACAGATCGCACACAGGCCTGCCTAGGAATGACATAATCTACACATTGAAGGGACACCTTTTGTTGCTCCTGGAGCAAATACTGCCTTTTCTCACCATCATGTGTTCGGTAACACTGCTCCCCGACCCACTCCCAAACCCTTGGTCTGCACTCCATACTTCTCTGCTTGCTTTCAGGCTCTCAGAGATGGAGGAGAAGGATCTGAAGCAAGAAAAATGGAGGTTGAGTCTCCTCACCATCAACTAGTGATGCCAGGTAAGAAAGTAACCACTTCTCTGAAACTTAGTTTATTTTTTTATAAAATGGGAAAAATAATTCCTGCCTCACCCCCCTCACATGAGGATTGTGAGAAACTAATAAGAGGATTTAACTAAAACTGGCTCAGACTGTCACTGATTTTTCATACAGCTGTTAGTAATTGGGTGAGGAATAAGGTCTGTGAAAATAGAAAGAGCCCTGGACGTGAAGTCAGACGTGAGTCAGAGTTCTGGCTCTGCCTCTCACTAGCTCTCACCTTAAACATATAAACTCCTGGAATCTGTTTCCTTTAGTGTAAAAGGAGAAAAACATGTATGCCCAATAGCAGGAATGGAAATAACTTAAACATCCATCAGTAAGAGACTAGCAAAATTAAGGATGCTTAGCTCATGCCATCAGAGAAAACGGCCTTCTCCCCACTCTTGGTTTCCATGGAAAGGGTTTTTGTTTTTTGTTTTTTGTTTTTTGGGTTTTTTTTTTTTTTTTGAGCATCCAAAATGCCTCCCTTCTGCCTTTAAGTTACTCTACCCCTGGGAAGGTGGCATAACATATCTGAGTGGTAGGTCTTGGCTCAGCTTCACCCTTTTCATTTTGGGAACTGTGTTAGGCTACACAGATGGGTTCTACATATGCAGGTTCGGAATTAACAAGCCCGCCTGACAAGTCATATGAAACCCCAGCCCCTGGTCTGGCCTATATCTGCAATAAAATTAAATTTGTGGCCTCCGTATGCCATCTATTTGTTTCATTCTCAAAGTGTTCAGAACCTGGGAGCAGGGGGCAGGGGAAGAGAAGTACTATTTATTGGATCCTCTCAAAACTCCGACATATATATTGAAAACTATATAGTCATTAAAAAAAAAAAAAAGAGGGAAAACCATATGTACCTACTGTCATGAAAACTAATTTGGGATATGTTGTTAAATGAAAACTGTCAGGTTCAGAACAGGGTATTTAGTGTACTCCCATTTGTATAAAATTAAAGGATGAATTCATAAAGAAATGCACATACATTTAATTAGAATATTACTGGAAAAAAGAGAAGAAACCACCTACTCTGGTTGCTCTTGGGGATGGAAACTGAGAATGAGAGTTACAGTGTTTGTACTCTAACATGATTTTAACTTTTAGTTATACTTGCATTCTTTTTTTTTTAGGTAGGCAACTGTTTCTTTTTATTTACTTATGTATGTATGTATGTATGTATGTATTTAAATTAGTTTCAAGTATACAGTACATTGGTTAGACATCTACACGGTTCGTAAAACGATCCCCGCATTTGCTCCCTCCCTCCCCTGGCCCTCCACCTAGCCATCATATTAATGCTAACTGCATTCCCTATGCATTCTTTTTTAAACAAAAAAATATATAAAAAAATACACATCTATCATATTGTTATATTGAGGAGTAAACAATATTGCATAGGTAAATAAAACCTGAATAGTAGGGTCAGTAAGTTTAGCTTCTTTTCTTCATTTTTCTACCAGGAAGTCGGCTTCCCCTTGCCAATAATATTCCTTTGGAATTGTTGCAAGTCACTTTCATATAACATTGTACTCTGACTTCTCTTAGCTTTAGCTGTGCCCCTAGTCATCAGAAGGTCTTCCTCCTTGCCACCCAGAAAACAAGCAATAGAATAGCAAGGGACCAAAAACGTAGCCCGCCCGCCCCCAGAACCTCACCCAGTCCCTTAACATAGTAGAGAGCCAAGACACAATTGTAGCACTGAACAGCACACAAGGCTCTTAGTGCCCTAGCCAACCATCTACTCTAACTGCCATGAAGTTGGAATTGAGATAAAGAAAGGCTTTGCATGACTCCACTAAGCAGGAAGCAAATAGCAGCTGAGGTTCCCCAGCAGAACACCAATTCAGCATGTGACATTATGTGGCAAAACCATCACATGTGTGCTGCTCCCAACCACCACTGTCTCCTAACGTGGAAATCCTAAATGAAAACACATGATTAACACAAATCGACCTTTTCCCTCTGTGTGTTCCATGATTATTTGTCAGTTTTAAAAATGTAAAATAAAAATTAACAAAACAAAGGAAAATGAACTACAAGCTCCTTTGAAGGTTTTTTGTTTGTTTGTTTGTTTGTTTTACCTTGGACATGGTTTATAAAGTTAAATATTGGCATCGTAGCTGGGAAGCTTGGTTAAAGTACACAGTTGAGGACTCTGGTTGAAAGATCATGGACAAGGAAATCACACAGAAAGGGTTCAAATCCTGACTTTGCCCTTGCCGGGTCTGTGGCATATGCTCTCTAAGCCTTGGTTCCCACTGTTCTGAAAATGAGAATAATACTTTGAGGGTATAAATGGTGTAATAACTGTAAAATGCCAGATAGATGCCCTATATATGGTAATAATTATTAATACAGAAAAAATTATAAAAAGTAATAAAATTGACTATTACTAATCGCCCTTTCAGTTATCCATTTTGTTTTTTCCACTAGTCTGTGATCTCTTAGAAGACAAAATCTTCCTTTGTTCATTTTTATGACCCTAGCCCTGAGCACATTGTCTTATTTATAGCTTGCATTCAGTAAATATGTATTGAATAATGGAGTGAGAGAATTGGAAATAACTTAAAAGCATACATGCTATTTCCAACCAGAGGCAATGTGAACCTATGTATCAGCTCATTGAGTCCCTTCCCTTTTCTTTTTCATATACTGTACTCAATCCTAAGAAAAGGGAAAACATCAGGCTATTTGCATGGAAATGGTCCTGACTCCTTCAAGAGTTCCAAGAAAGAGAATAAACTAAAGCACACTTCCTGAGTTAAGAAAACAAATTATTAGACAGTGTTTCTTAGTGATGTGCAGTTTAAACCTCCCTGCTTTGGGAGGAGGTCAATTTATGTTTTATGTAACTTAAAACATAACTCTGTGGGACACAAAGAAGTTTCAAAAATAAAGTGTAATAGTTGGTCTTGCTAAACAGAGTTTGCCATAAAAGCTAGTTATTTCAATCCTCCAAATATAAACTAAATTTCTACTGTGTGCCAGCAGTATTAGACATAGAAAAACCCCAAATGAGTAAGACATGTCTGTATTCCAAAAATATTATGCTTGCCACCTAATAAATTTGTAAAGGCCTTAATTGTTAACTTGTTTAAAACTGCTACCACAACCCCTCCTCCCTTACTAATAAAATTCTACATGACACAAAATATGTTAAGATGATTTTTAAAAGTTCCTTGTTAATCAACAAGCATTCATTTTGCAACTATAGTACTTTGAGCCTAGCTTTGATAAAACATAGATGCACAGTTCATATGTGCTTGGAATACCTACAAAACATGTAGATGCTAAGCTACATATTTTTTAAATGTATGTACTCAAAAGCAAAGCAATATTTATTTTAAAACATACTAAAAATAATGTGATATCTATTTAAATTAAAAAGTAGACTTTAATTACACAGGATGCACAGTTCGATGAATTTGATAAATGCATAGATCTATGGAAATGCAAGATAGAAAACTTTCCATCACTCCAGAAATTTTCCTCCTGCCCCACCCCATTCAATCCCTACCCTCACGCTATCCAGAGGCAACCGCTGTTCAGCTTTTTTATTACTCTGTATTAGATGTGTCTATTCTAAAACTTTATATAAATAGAATCATACAGTATGTCTTCTTTTGTGTCTAGCTTTTTTTCCCTCCACACTATAGATTCGAGACTCATCCATCCATAATTTTGCCTGTATCACTAGTTCTTTTTTATTGTTGAGTAATATTTCATTGTATGGATATACTACAATTTGTTGATCCATTCTCCTGTGGATGAATATATGGGTTACTTCCTGTTGGAAGCTATCATATATAAACAGGTTATAAGTATCCTTATAAAAGTCTTTGTGAAAAGTCTATGTGTATGTATGTTTTATTTCTCTTGGATAAATACCTAGGAGAAAAATTCTTGAGTTGCACTATAGGTATATCTTTAACTTCATAAGCAATTGTCAAAGAGTTTTACACTTCCACCAGCAATGTTTAAGAGTTCTGTTTACTGTCTATACTTGTCAAAATTTGATTTTTCAGATCTTTTCATTTTAATCTTCTCTGAAAAATAATGGTATTGAACACTTGTTTTATTCTTACAGACCATTTGTACACATTCCTTTTTGAAGTGTCTATTCATGTCTTTCACCCATTTTAATTGGCTTTTTGTATGTTAATTGAGTTGCTGAAATTCTTCATATATTTTTCATACATGTCTTCTGTTAGACATATGATTGCAAATATTTTCTCTCAGTCTGTAGCTTGTTTATTCATTTGACTTTTGATGAGAAGTTTTCACTTTGATGATGTATAATTTACTAATCTTTTCTTCTATAGATAATACTTTTATGAATTAAGAAATGCGTGTCTACTCCAAGGTCATGAATACATTTTATGCTTTCTTCTAAAAGCTTTATATTTTTTTTAACTTTCAGGTTTAGGACTAAGATCCATCTCAAACTAACTTTGTGTACTGTATGAGGTAGGCACTGAGGTTTCTTTTTTTTACTTTTTCTTTCTTTCTTTCTTTCTTTTTTTTATTACACGGGTCTTCATAGAGTGTGATGGTTAATTTAAGTGTGAACTTGAATGTGTCAACTCGATGGGGTTGCCTGGTAAAATATTATTTCTGGGTATGTCTGTAAGTGTGTTTTGAGAAGAGGTTAGTATTTGAATTGGTAGACTGAGTAAATAAGATCACACTCACCAATATGGGTGGGCATCCTCTGATCCACTAGGAGCCTGAGTAAAACAAAAATGAAGGAGAAGAGTGAATTTGCTCTCTTTGCTTGAGCTGGAACATCCATCTACTCCTGCTCTTGGGTATTGGTGCTCCTGATTCTCAGGCCTTGGACTCAACCAAGACTTATACTATCTGCCCCATGAATTCTATAGACCCAATGCCATGAGGATGCTATTAAATATAGATGTGTTCTCTTTGATTTATGTAGAGCTAGTCAGATTTTCTAATTTTTATTGTGCCAGTAATGGTACTTTACATCTTCTGAGAAATTTGTCCATTTCATCTAAATTGTTGAATGTATTCTTAAAAATGGTTTATAATAATTGTTATCCTCTTAATGTTAGTAGATAGGAAACATGTTTCCTATTTAACTATGGACAATTGCAATTTGTGTTTTCTTTCTTTTTAATAGCCTAGCTAGTAGTTTATCAATTTTATTGCTCTTTTCCAGGAATCGATGTTTTGTTTCATTGATTTTCCCTATTGTTTGTCTTTTTTCCATTTCATTGATCTCTACTCTTATTTCTATTATTTCCTTCCTTCTACTTATTTTATATTTAACTTGCTCTGCTTTTTCTGGCTTCTTAAGGTTGAAGCTTAGAGCATTAATTGTAAATCACTATTAATTTCTAATCTAAGCATTTAAAGATATAAATTTCCCACTATTTTTGTGACATCCTACAAATCTTTAGAAAAAAGATTTTTTTCTAAAATTTTTATATTTTATATTAATTTTGACTTTTTCTTTAATAAATGGGTTAGTTAAATGTGGGTTGTTTAATTTATAAATGTTTGGAAATGTTTAAATCTTTTTTTGTTATTGATTTGTAATTTAATTCCACTTTGGTGAGAAAAGATACTTTTAAATTTATGGCTTGCTTTATGACCCAGCACATGTTTTGTCTTGGTGTATGTTCTGTGTTTTCTGGAAATAATGTGTATTCTGCAGGATTTGGGTGTAATTTCTTATAAATATTAGTTATGTTAATTTGATTAATAATATTGTTTAAACTTTCTATATTCTCACTGATTATTTTTATGTAGTTGCTCTAACAATTACTGAGAGGACTATTAAAATCTGGAAGTCAAATTTACTCTCTTCCATCCTCTGTGGTAACTGTTACTCTATACTTTATTCCAACATATGTTATGAAACCCACATTACATTATATTTTGGTTTGTTTGTTTGTTTGTTTTAAATAATATATTTTGTAGAAAGTTATCATTTCAGGTGCTCTTCATTCCTTTGTACGATCTAAATTGCATTTGTTATTGTTACACTCCAATTTTAAGAACTTTAATATTTTGTCTAGTAGAGACCTGCTTGTGAAAATTTCTCTCAGCATCTATTTGATAGTGTCTATATTTCACCTTTAATTTCGAAGAATATTTTACTACACATAGAATCCTAAATTAATGGAGTTCTTTTCTTTAAACACTTTAGAGGTACTACTCCGTTGCTTCTGGCTTGCTTTGTTTTTGATGAGAAGCTCATTTTCATTTTTACCTTTGATATTCAGAAGATAATATCTTTTTTTTTTTTCCTGTATGGTCTTCAGATTTTCTTTTTATGTTGGCTTTCATCAATTTGATTATGAATTGCCTTGGCATGGTCTTTCTTTGTTAATCTCCCTTGGATTTCATTGAGCTTCCTGGATCTTTGAGTTGATATTTTTTTATCGAAATTGGTAGATAATCTGACATTATTTCATCTCTTCTATATCTCTAAATACATATATGTTTAGACCATTCAATATCCTCTGGGCCACTGAGGACCTATTTTTTTATTTTTGGTACTTTATTCTCTCTGTGCTTCAGTCTAGATAGATAGTTTCTTTATACTTCAAGTTCATTATTTTTTTTCTTTTTCAATATTCAATCTACTGTTAAGTCCATTCAATTGTTATTCTTTCAAATTTTGTATGTTTCCATTCTAGAATTCTTATTTTTTTTTTTTTATGGTTTTCATTTCTTTGTTTGGTTGCCCAATCTATTCACTTATCTATCTTTTCTTTTAAATTCTTGAACAAATTTAAAATGGCTATTTTTTATTTTTGTCTTTTCTAAAATTTCTTATTTACTTATTTTATTGAAGTGTCATTGACATAAAACATAGGTGTACAACATAATGACTTAATATTTGTATATATGGCTAACTGATCACCACAATAAGTCTAACACCTATCACCACAAATAGTTACAGGATATTTTTTTTATGATGAGAACTTTTAAGATCTATTCTCTTAGCAACTTTCAAATATGCAATACGGTATTATTAACTATAGTCACCATGCTGTACATTACATCCCCATGACTTGTTTATCTTATAGCTGGGAGTCTGTATGTTTGACTCCTTTCACCCATTTTGCGTTCATGCACGCGCGCACGCGCGCACACACACACACACTCTCTGGTAACTATTAGCTTGTTATCTGTATCTATAAACTTGGTTTTGGATTTTTTTTAAATTACGGTGACATTGATTAACAAAATCCAATAAGTTTCAAGTTTACAATTCAACAGTAAGTCACACATATATTACATTGTGTGTTCGCCAGCCATAGTTAGATTTCTTTCTGTCACCACATATTTGACTCCTTATACTCCATCTACCTCCCTTCTCCCCCACTTTCCTCTGGTAACCACTAGTCCACTGTCCGTGTCCATGAGTCTCTGTTTGTTTGACATGTTTGCTTGTTGCTTTTAAATTTATATCCCACATATAAATGATATCATAAAATGGCTATTTTAAATCTTTGTCAGCTAATGCCAATATCTGTAATATCTCTATATCTATTTCCATTGATGGCTTTTCTCCTGGTGATGGGTAACATTTTCCTGTTTTTCATATGTTTAGCAATTTTTTTGAAATTCTGGATTTTTGTCTTCTTTAAAGTGTTTTAAGTTTTGTATTGCTAGCCAATTAATTTACTGGTGGATTATCTTGATCCTATTGAGATTTATATTTAAGTTTTATTGGGCTAGGTCTAGAATAGTCTTTACTATTCCTAAAGCAAGGCCTTTTGCCATCATAGGTAAATTTCCAAGTTTCAGTCCGACTAGTTGAACTCCAAGGTCTCCCTGCACAGTGAAATCTTTAGAATAACACTGTTCAGCTCACACACTGCAGTAGCCATTCTCTGCCAGACATCAGAGAGTCATACCTTATATGTACATATCTAAGTATTCAGCCAAAGACTCAAGAAAACCTCCAATGTGGATTTCTAGAGCTCTTTCTCTAGAACATTCCCCTTTTTCACTATCCCTTTCCCCAAATTCCAACTGCCTCAGCAGCCCCAAACTATGGTCTGTTTTCACATCTCATAAGACCACTTTTCTCCCTTTGGCCTCAACAACCAGAGGCTGTAATTTTGAAAGTGCCCCCATGGAAAATGCTGGGTAAATATGGACCTCACCCTACATGTATCCCTTCAGTCAATGGTTATAGTCTCACGCTATTTGTGGTCCAAAGACTGAAAACACTTGCTTCATATAGTTTTCCAATCTTTGAAGGGTACATATTAGTCCATTGTGGTCAGAATCGGAAGCCTAGATCCAAACTAGTTATAATAAAAAGTAAAATAAGAACTTAGAGCAATAAGAAATCTTCAGTAAAAGTAGTCCTTATTTTTAATAATGACAAAATTCTATGAAGCACTATTATTTCAAAAATGAAGAAACTGAGACTGAGAGAGGTTAAGTGAGATCAGTTAGTAAATAGCAAAACCAGGATTTGAACCAAGACAAGTTTTACATCATGGTCTACATTATTTTGCTTAAAATAATCAAAGCAGGTTTCTTAAAGCAATTGAGAATTGAACTGGTCTTTGAAAATTTGATGGGCTTTGGGTTAGTGAACAGGTGGGAAGAAGCAGAATCACATCCTAGGTAAAGGGAGCAGACATGGTGGGCAGTAGATTAGAGCCAGACTAGAGAGGCAAGGTTTTGTGTGGCATATATCGGAGAAAAAATTGAATAGCTTGTATGAAGTCAGCTTATAGAGGATAACGTATGTGGGCAAAAAAGAAAAAGAAAAAAGAAAAAAAAAAGGAAAAAGAAATAGTACTACATTATCAAAAATTTTAGATTGTAGTTTATTATATTATTTTAGTCACAGGGTTTTTTTTTCACATTTTCTGGTAACTATATAATTATACACATTCTTATGTTGTAGAATTTTCCCATTCTATGTTTATAGCTTCATGAACACTGAAGTCTCTGTCAGTCTTATTTACACAAATGATTAAAGAAGTTGAAAAAAGAAAGCAAAAAGGGAAAAGGTGAATTTTACCTTTGTTTTTCCCTCTTCATGTCTGGTTGGTCTTCATAATAATGTGAAGAATTTCTCTAAGCCTACTCAAATATCAAAACATCTAGGGTTGCTGAAATTCCCTGAGTTCACAAGAGATATCTTGCCTCTTCTCATTTAGCTACAAAGTCTTCCTTTCAGCTCATGACCTCTTCGACCAGAAGGATCATAATTTATTTAGATATAGTAGCTGAGCAGTCTCTCTGCTGGAGGCAGCATCCCAGACCTGCCTTCCTAATCCTAACTTGTAAAGAGAATTCCCATTCTTTAGCTATATAGTACTGCTTTTTTTTTTTGTATGAAAACTAACTTTAAAGACAACTATTTGTTTATTATTAAAGATCTGACATTTCTTTAAATATTTACAAGATAGTTTCCATTTTTTGAAATAATATTTAGAATTTAACTGCTTTAGCACCATTCTACTCAGTGTCTAATTTTGTTAATAGCAATATCAGTTAACACAGACAGAGTACTTGCTATGATCTCTACAAGAATTATCTCATTTGATCCTCACAATGACCTTATGAGGTAGTTTTTATTATTATCTTCCCCATTTCACAAAGAAACTGAAGTTTGGAACACTGAGTAACTTGCTCAAGAACACACAGCATTAAAGAGTTACAGTAAGTTGAATTCAAAAGTTCAAACACTTGAAGAAAATAAAACCTAATCCCTAAGCATATATAAAGACAGCAAAAGTAACTCTGTGAGGACTTCACATATAACAAAAATCTTTAGAATCAGACACATAAATTCAAATTATGATTCTCCCATCTTCCAGCTAGGGGATATTGGAAAAACTGCTTATTCTATGTTGTCCTGTTTATCACTACAATTCTGTGATATTAACACCTCTTGGTGAGTTCATGATGATTAAGTAAGATAATATCTGTGAAGCACCTGGTACAAAAAGAAGGGAATAATAAGAGCAGCTACTATTGTTAGTCTAATATTCTCCCTATGTTGAGTCAAATTTAAAATTCAGATTTCCCTGAAATGAAGTTCTCCAACTTACTAGTTCCGTGAGCCTGGGCATTACTTAAATTTTCTAGGCCTTAGTTTGCTCATCTGAAAAGATGGGTGTAATAATACCCCCACTCAAGAAGTTGTAAGAACTAGGTGAAGTATATAGCACTCCCTGACACACCATAAGTGTTCAATATGTTATCTGTTACGATGATTATGATGATGGCTAGACAAAATAATATAGTGGGTTTGTTCAAAGTTCAATACATACGAGGACCAATATGCATGAGAACTTGATTTAGAAAAAGTCCATAATCTTTGAAGAGACCTGTTACTCAGATTTAAATCCTGGACCTGCTCCCATCAGACTTCTATCTGCATGCCATATAGAGCAGTAAAATCTCATGGAAGAGCTATTCCATATCAAGGCCACTGTGAACCCTCCCTTACAGAGAACCATCCATGGGGAAAGTACCATTCCTCTCCCTACACTTTGTCATTGAGTAGCAAGGACCTTTGGCACGGTGCTGGCTCACTGCCTCAATAAGAAACCTGGTAGAATAGTAGAGGCATCCATAGTAGTCAGGAGAAAAGTAGCAGACAAACAGTGAAAGAGACGATGGCCCTTCAAGAATCATCTATAGCAGATGAGCCACAGGATACAGAATATAGCAAGGGCAAGCCTGGCAATAAGCACATCTAGGGATTCTCAGAAATAACTTAGGAAGACTTTTCAGAGAACTCTATGAATACAGGGGGGGCAATGAACCAGGTAACTTGAATAATGACTAATAAGGTGGCCTTATTTATATCCACAGGCTGGTGAGATCTGGATGCATTCAGGGTACATTATAATAAAAACAAGTAATTATTATTATTATTGTGGTATAATTGCTTTTGAAGTGCATATTTTGCTCAGAGTTGCTTGCTTGACACTTTGGATCACACCAATTTTCTAGTGGCACAGACCCGATTTTCTAGTGGTTTGAATTTTGACATTGCTTAGTGGGTCAACATGAGTAAGCTTTTAAGAAATATATATTTGTTCTGTAAGCATATTCCCCTTTTAAAAATGCCGGTGTTTTTCCTTATACCTAATTAAAGTTTACATAAACCTTCATGCCTGTGCTTTTCCTTGCATCCTATGAGAACAGTTATTTTTAAATAGACTTAATTAACACAGGAACAATTAGAAATAGTAAATTTTTACAGCATTAGTGAACTTTTCATTATTAATTAAACCCTAAAAAATATCCCTTTTGAGTATTAACTCAAGAGGCTACCACCTCAAACATATATGTGACAGGCTTATCCATTCTGATTCAGACTACAAACTAATCAGAAGGATTAGGAGATAAAGTAAACTTTATTTTTCACATTTTTTGTTTAGTTTAGTTTTTTTTCTTTAATAGAGCCACAAAATTATAGTCATCTTGTTTAAGGTCTCATAAATATAACACCTAGAAAAAGAGGTTAGTTTTCATCAAAAGGCCAATTTATAAATTCAGTACTGTTGCAGTAGAATTTTTTGCTTTGGTTAATTTCTCTGTAAAATAAATCTCTTCAAAGAGTTTTATATAATAAAACTTTTATGTAAAAAAGTTATGTATATTTAAACTCTCCAAAAAGAGTTTATTTATAATCCGTGAACTAATAGTGAAGTTGCTCAAGGAAATAAAACATATGTTTTTAGTAGAGAATAACAAAATATCTATGTTTCCTAGAATTTGACCTCAAAAAAGTGATGTTTATTTGGCAAACTGTGTAGAGAATTAAGCTGCTTCATAGAGGAAATGCAAGATTTATTTACTATGAAACTGACCTTCATCCAATCCTGCATTGTAGATATTAGTAAAGATGCTATCAGTTGCCTGGCTGGTTAAAAATGGATTTCCCCAAATATTTCTTATGTGACAACTAGTCTTTCCCATAGTTACATATGGAAAGTATGTCAACAACAGTGTCTCACCAAAAGACAACTAACTATTGATTATTTCTGATGCTCATTCAACATTAAGAAACATAAATTCTTTGAAAAAAGATGAAGTTTTCAATACATTAACAAGTGTTTCTGAGTCAATATTATTATTACTTAACAATAACTTTCTATCAAACATTTAGAGCCACTATGCTAAACACTACATAGATCATAAGTATGTGGGAAAGGTGCTATTATTATCTCTATTTTATAAAGATGAAAGCTGAGGTTTGGAGAAGTTAAATAACTTACATAGGGTCACAAAATCAGGTTTCAGAGGCACAAGTGTAACCCATGAAACACATTCACAAGCTTGTTCTTATTCATTATATAATGTGCAAGACATTGTGATAGAACAGGGAGATGAAAGATCTCTAAGTCTGAGTTCCCACCACAAGTTTTTTATAATCTCATATCTAATAGAAGGAGAACACACTACAGGGCAGAACCATTCCAGGTGTATCGAATTTTTCCCAAGGCTCTCTCATTTTAGTACTTCATTCATTCCAAAGCCAGGGGTTTGGACACTTGGGGAAGGGAAGCATACAGGCATTCAACCACCTTGCCTTCAAATTAGGCCACGCTGAAAAATAAAATTTACTTGAGATCATGATTACAATTTTACATACCTAGAAACTATGAGGTTCTAAATCTTGAGATTCAGGAAAATATTGTGGGGTTTTGAAGGAAGGAGATAGAGACATTTGCCATAAGAGGTCAACCGGCAGCAGGAAATTAGCTTAATGTAGGAAAGGTAGCAGAATGTCTACTTTACAATGCAAAATTCCGATGGATCTGGTAGTATCAATGTGGCTATATTATCTGGTTAGAGGAAAGCTAGCAATTGGAGTATCTATTTTCCATTTGACATTAGTGAGACTTAGCTTTGACAAAACCATTTTTGTAAAGTGGAAAGCCAATAGTTTCACAGGTCTTCCTATTTGTATGCAATTTTTTAAGGTGAGTAACAGATTAATTCTCAGCTTCTGAAGAAAATTTTCCTCAGTTTATTTTGACTACCCTTGTGAAGAAGTGAATTAAAATTACCTAGTCTATTACTGATTTTCCCCTCTAAAATTACAGTTGTGCTATAATGTGCAAATTTTCATTGCTTTTCAACATGAAATTAAAATTACATAATTATAAAAAGAAGAACCTCAATTTACAATTTTTGAAAAGAAGTCTTGGACTTCAAAGTATAATTACCTAGAGCTCATTAAAATGCAGGATTATTAACCCAAGAGCTGAAGTTTCTAGTAATAGTGGATCTTTCATAAGAGTGATTATAAGAGTCATAAATATTAAGCATGAAAGTCACACTATATTTAAAGGGAAAGTGTGTGCTCACGTTTTTACCAAATTTATTGTGAAAACAAAGACATTGAAGGAGCCGTCAGATTGTTAAAGAGCCAAGCGCAGGCTCTGTGGTTGGACACCTTATTACTGAAAGGCATTAAAAATAATATGTTCCCAAAAGTTCCAGGTATGAAAAAGTCAATAGATAAAACATATTAATTAGTGGGAAATGTATCCAGTAATACCTTAAATGGTCTTTTCCCTAAACTGTTCTGGGAGAAAAAAGCAGATAGGAATAGTATATTCGGTATAAGAGTTTTCTAAAACTCTGAAGAAAAAATGACTAGAATGAAATATGCTTAAACATTAACAGCAATAATATCTGGATGGTAGATTTATGACCAATATTTTAGCTTTTTAATAACTTTCAGTAAGCTCTCAGCTTTCTACAATGAGCTTATATTTCTTGTAGCTTATCTACAACTTTCCACATATAGTTTTTATTTCCAAGATTTCTTGTTCTTTTTCATAATGGTTTATTCTTGTTTTATATTTAAAATGTTATCCTTTACATCTCTCTGGATATTAATTAAATGTATTATATTTTGTGGCTGCCTGTCTCTTTTAAATTATCTTCAGTATCTAATGGCTCAGATTGTCTGCAGGGAGGGGTTGGAGTGTTGCAAACTTGCATAGCAGTGTTTTCTGTATGTTTTAGTGGGATAGGGGTCAGGGGGAAGATGGATGTGCCACTGGACTATGTACCTCTAAGACTGGTTTTCTGAGAATAAAAGTTCCTTTTCTTTCCGGTTATCACCAGTCGTCGGGAGCATTGCTTTGTCACTATAGCCAATGTCCTACACTCCTTGCTCCTACCTGGAGGTAGACAGTGTCGTTGCTGTCCTGGATTGCCTCCTACCTATTCTGCTTCCTCTTTGTTTATCACTTTTCTCTGTAGATTATGTCTCCCTACTCGTGGGATTTTTCCTATTTTGTGATACACCAAGGGTTGTTTTGAGTATGTAATACATATTTAATTACTAACACAAACAAAAATCTTTCTTTTTTTCTAAATATTTGTACTGTAGAGGCAAACCAAAAATTGTATTTAATTTGCCATTTTGAAACAGAAAAAGTAAACAAATTGCCCTTTCAGTAGAGTTGTCTTTTTGCTAATTAAAGAAAATAAAAATAGTGCTGCTATGAACATTGGGGTGCTAATGTTTCTTCTAAATCCAAATTTTCATTATTTCAGATAAATACCCAGAAGTGGGATTGCTAGATCATATGGTAGTTCAATTTTAATTTTTTTAGGAAACTTTACATTGTTTTCCATAGCAGCTGCACCAATCAATCGTGTACAAGTTATAATATCTCCACATCCTCACCAACACTTGTTGTCTTTTGTCCCTTTGACAATAACCATCCTAACAGGTTTGTGAGGTAATAATTCATTGTGGTTTTGATTTACATTTCCCTGATGATTAGTGACATTGAATATCATACACCTGTTATTCACCTGTTCATATACCTGTTGACTCTTTGTATGTCTTCTTGGAAGAAATATCTATACAAGTCATGTCTATACAAATAAATGTCAATGATGGATATTTAGGGCTAAAGAAATAAAAGTACAAAAAAAGTGATATATATATTCTAATTAGAATATATATATTATATATATAATATACCACCATATATATATAATATACCACCATATATATAATATACCACCATTCTAATATATATATGTTAGAATATATATAATTAGATATTACTATATTAATATATATATTATTCTAATATATATATATATTAGAATGGTGGTTATCAGGGGCTGATGGGGGAGAGAGAATTGAAAATTGCTAATCAATGGGCATAAAGTTCCAACTATGCAAGATGAATAAGTTCCAAAGATCTGCTGTATAACATTATGCCTATAATTTGAAATACTGCACTGTACTGTTAAAGAATTAAGAAGACAGATCTCATATTAAGTATTCTTATGACAATAAAACAATTTTTCAAGTAAAAAATAAAGAAAGGATAGAAAACTAAGTTAATTAATGCCTAAGGCAACCAGTTCAGAAGATGTGGCAAAAGTACCACCACCATCTGGTCCTGGAGTTTGCTTTTTACTATTATTCCAGTGGTATCACTTTTTTTTTTTTTCGCTTTTTGCTTTTGAGAATTTTCTTTCTTCCTTTTGGTAAATACGTGACGATTCCTCACCTAAAGACTGACTCTTCAAGCATAAATTTATTTTAAAAAAAACAGCAATACCATAGTCAAATAATCAAGTATTAATTAAATTTAAAAAATTGAAACTATTAAGAATTCTAAATGTATATTAGGTTTGCCAACTACTTGAAGCAATATAATATGAAAACTTGCTTATGCATCAGGCCTATGATCATTCAAAGATAGTCAGTACATACTAAAAGAAAACAACAGCCAACGTTTTGGCACAGATTCCTTGAAAATGCTATTAACAATGTAATTTCATTTCAATTCCCTCAGAAGCCTCTTTAAAAAATCAGAAGTTTCATTCTTTTAATTCTAAATTAATCTTTATAACTTAGGATGCAGTTAATCAATATGTCTTCTATTAAATTTTACTTTCTTTTTTTTTTTTAATAAAAACGGAGAATCAAATGAAAATAATAACCAGAAAAAAAGAAAATTCCTAAATGGTTATTCTCCTAGCTCATGAGTTTGAAATTTGCAGCTTGACTTTTATTCCCTTGAGGTTCATTTTATTTACAGACAACAAAATGAGATTTTCTAGTTCCACAAAAAGGAGAAAGCCCCCAATTCTTTTGAAAATCAAGCATGTTCTAATCAACTGCATTTAATGAGGTAAGGGTAAAGGAATTGTAATCAGGCAGATTAGATTTCTTTTTAAATACACAGGGTTAGATAACGAAGGGTGGGGGAGGCTTAGCTCAGAATATCTTTGCCTTTCCAAAGCCTAAAACATTTAGAAAAAAAAATAATTGAAATTATTTGTCGAGCTCCAAATATCATTTATTTCTCCAATATGTAAAAATTATAGTATTAACTTTTTCCTTTTCCTGAAATGAATTCTAGCAGTTAACTATAGCACAATCACAACAGAGAATTTCTTAAGTGGGAAAAAAGAAAGGAAAGAGAAGAAGTATAAGAATTGAAATATATTACTGCTGACTAATCTTTGGCTGGGTCTAATTCAGAGATCTGGTCTTCTAATCTAATCCTAGATTTGGGGCAGAGCAGTAGCAGAGAATATATCTCAGTCTTTTACACACTATTTAAGAAGTGGGGTTGATAAACAGCAAACTTACAAGGAGAAGCCTACCCAAGGCCAACCACATTTACTGGGGATTCAAGGGTGAAGACAGTGAGTCTGATCCTGGTATTTACACCAGTGACAGCCAACCCCAAGCAAGGCTGCCATGACAGAGGAGAGAAGGGGCAGAAAATACTATGATTGGGCCATAGCTAAGAAGCAAAAGAAATCATCTCCAACAAATAGCCAATAAACATGAAAAGATATTCAAATGCATTACTGATTATAAAAAAATTCTAAAATGAAATAACAAAATTGTATATTCATCAATCGCTTTCACCTATCAAATTGGCAGAGATTATAAAATTTGATAGAAACTGTTTTAGGGAATGTATAAAGAAATAGCATTTTCTTGTAACAACCTCTTAGTATAATTTTTCTGGAAAGAGAAATTTGACAAAATTCAAGAAAATATCCAACAATTCCACTTCTAGAAATTTCTCCTAAAGAAATGAATTCATAGATTAAGATATATGTGTAGGAATATTCACTGAATGTGTTATAACATAGAAAAGTTATAAGCAACTCAAAAGTTGGACAATAGGAGATTGGTTGCATGTGTTATGATACATGTATAAGATAGCCACTAAAAGTGATATTGAATCAACACTTTGTTAGGAAAATTAACTCCTAATTTGTTTTTTAAAAGTGATATTGTAGAATATGTACTAAAATGGGAAAATGTTCATGATATAATTGCTAAGTGAAATGAGCAAACTAAAACACCATGTCAGAAGTTTATCGCATTAAAATATGTATAAATGAGGAGATTCACATCTTTGCTCTCTTTCTCTTGGATGTCTCAAGGACTCAGTAGTACTTCAATACTCCCCTTATACCAGCTTATGGTGATATCAGCCAGACTCATGGCTTTAAATACCATATTTAAGCTAACAACTGTCAAAAATGCGAGCTTCCTATGTCATTCCTGTCCTCCTTTTCCTTGCCTGCATTCTTTCATAGCATTTATTATCTAAGATACTATATTATTTATTGATTTACATTGTTTATTTTTTGAGTCTCCTCCCACCCCAGGTAAAACTTAAGCTCTACAGGGTATGGATTTTTGTCTCTTTGAGTCACTGCTGTATCCATAGTGCCTACAACTATGCCTGATAGTAGGTTCTCCTTGAATAATCATTGAATGAGAGACAAAGATGTATACTAAAGTGAGCAGTAGTTTTCACTGGACGGTAGAATTTTGAGTGATTTTTATTCTTTTGTGCATATGTTTGTTTGTTTGTTTTTTAATAGACTACTTTTTAGAGCAGTTTTAAGGTCATGGCAAAAATTAAGCAGGAAGTACAGAGAGTTCCTATATACCCTCTGCCCCAAACACACTTACAGCCTTCTCTACTATCAACATCCTCCATCAGAGTGGTACATTTTTAACAATCTATAAATCTATGTGTATACATCATTATCACCCCAAATCCATAGCTTACATTACAGTTCACTCTTGCTATTGTACATTCTATAGGTTTGGATGAATGTATAATGAATGTATATGATTATATAATGTGTAATTAATGGGTTACTGTATCCACCATTATAGTATCCTATAAAATAGTTTCATTGCTCTAGAAATTCTCTGTGCTCCAATACATCCCTCTCTCATTTCTAACTCTTGGTAACCACTAATATTTTTTACTGTCTCCATAGTTTTGCCTTTTCCAGAATGGCATGTAGTTGGAATCATAGAGTATGTAGCCTTTTAATATTGGCTTCTTTTATTTAGTGATATGTATTTAAGCTTCTTCCATATCTTTTCCTGACTCATATCTTTTTAGCACTAAATAATACTCCATTGTCTGGATGTACCACAGTTTGTTTATACATTCACCTACTATGGGACATCTGGGTTGCTTCAAAGTTTTGACATTAATAAAGCTTCTATAAACATTCATGTGCAGGATTTTGTGTGCATTACTTTTAAATTCATTTGGGTAAATACCACAGAGTATAATTTCTGGATATCATGGTAATAGTATGTTTAGTTTATAAGAAACTGCTAAACTGTTTTCCAAAATGGCTGTACCATTTTGCATTTATACCAGCAATAATAAAAAAATTCCTATCTCCATAACCTCACCAGCATTCAATATTGTCAGCATTCTGGATTTTGCAGTGGTATCTGGTCATTTTAATCTGTATTCCCCCTATGATTTATAATGTAGAGCACTTTTTTATATGCTTATTAGCCATATGTATATCTTTGGTAATATGCCTGATTACATCTTTTGCCCACTTTTTAAAATCAGATTATTTTCTTATTGAGTTTTGAGTTCTTTGTTTATTTTGGATGACAATCAGATGTCTTTATCAGATGTCTTGTCAATGTTTCCTCCCAGTCTGTGGTTTGTCTTCTCATTCTCTTGAGATTATTTTTATAATTGAATAAACATTCTACATTTTAAAATATATATCATAAGTAATATACTGAATGACTTAAATTATTTTAACTTACAACTCTGTACATAACAGCTCTGTTATATTGGTCATACCATAGAGAGTACACATGAATCAATATAGTCTGAATCTATATAACTGAATATCTTTCTGTGCATCTTTACTATTTTTAATATACACTTTAAAATAAATATAGCCATTGCTGGGATTCCTCTTCCATGCAGTCCATGTCACATCTAAGTTTTTATAGGCACAGCAAAAGCAAATGCTCTGTAAATGCAAATGCTCTGTAAATCCATAAAAATCAAATGCTCTATTTCTAGACAAAGCATCTGTCTTGAGTCCCGGATTTCCTGCGTGATGAACTAAGTAGCACCCTTTCTCTGCCTTGAGCAGAAAGTGTCCCAAGCAAATACTCCTGCCTGCTTTGCTTCTGGACCTCTTCCACTCTACAGAACCAAACATGCCTTGCCAGAAGTTTCCTTAGCCCCTCAAAAATCAGCTACCCAGGACCCACCTCAGTTGAAAGGCGTTTAAGGAGCTCACACTCCCAGAAGCCCCAAAGCTTCTAATCTGTCTGTGGTCAAAATGCTAAGAGGCCAAAGCTCCCCCAAAGCCAAAAGTCTGTTTTTCCTTTTAGATTTTCCCACCCCTTCAAAATTTTCAGTTTCATAATCTTTTCCCTGCCTTTACTCAATAGGATATAGATGTTATCTGCCCCATGCTCTAGCCAAGACTCTCTCTGTAAATTCTTTTCTACTTCTAATGGAAAAAGAATTCTCCTTATTATTATTGAGGGTCCTTAAGCATGTCTCTTACTTTGCTTGAATCTTAGCTTTTATGTCTGTCAAATGGAGATAAAATTGTCTTCCATTCAGGGCTGCTATGAAGACTAGAAATGATGTGTGTAAATCATATTACACATCTTTATTCAACAACATTGCTGTTGATTTGTTCATTCTACTTACATTTCTTAGTCAATTCCTTGTCCTTGTATTAATACCTTTCTGAACTCTCAATTCCATGTTGCAGTCCAAGTGTTTTCCTTGAGAAGGTACAGGTGAGACAGAAAGATATTCATTCTATATACCTGGTTTATGTGAATAACATATCCTATGAGATGAGCTTTTCCAATTCTAATTCCCAGCTAAGTAAGTAAGGAAAATGAGGCCTAGATCTGATGTCACACATTGAGCATACTCAGCAGCATGAATGGGTCATAAATTCATTCTGAGGACTGATTTTTACTCTACGTTTATAATCACTAGGAAACTTTTTACTGTGACAGAGATGAAAGGAAACTGAAGCTCGCAGAGTCCTCCTGCCTCCCAGCCACAGAGATTTCCCCATGCCACTCAGTTACACTCACTACCCTGTACTCACTACATGGCTCTGATTTACCATACTAAAACAATTAAACTCCTAACTTTCTAGCCACTTACCCCAGAAGTGTAGCTAGGTAGTACGCACCTACCCCTAAAGTGACTGGACAGGAATAAGCTAGAGTGGGGATCCTACAGGGTCTGACAACAATAAAAAGGCACTACATCTTTTACTATCTTTTTTTAATGCCCCTGATGTTGCTACCATGCAACATCATAATTTTGACTGTAATGTTAACTTATTTTTTTAATTGTTGAAAGGTACCATTTTTAGAGATGAGTCTCTCCTTTTTTCCTCCTAGCTACATTTCTGATGCATTGCCACTTCCACCTTGCTGATATGTTCATTCATGATCAAGAAAGATATTTAAAGTTTGGTTAGCAATTTTCCCTCAAGCCATACAGCATAAATGACTCTGAATTTCTCCAACAGAGAACCACACTGTGTAGTGGAATGGGCCATCTCTAGAACCAAGGAAAGGCTTAGAGACTCAGCTCTGAAATTACTTAATTCCCTCTTTTTCTGTACTTATGTGCCAAGCCATAAACTGAGGCTTAGTTTCTCATCTGTAAATGAGGACAATAATATCAAACTTATAGAATTATTGATATTATAACCCTTTGCAAATGATAACCCTCATAAATTACAAATGCCATCTGTGATTTCAGTTTTACTTAATTCCGTTTTATTTAATAAATAAAAATAACAGGCATCAGGCACACTACTTGGTGTCTGCTGGACATCACCAACAGAAAGCCAACGTGGACTTAAGAACAGCTTGGATACCTTTTCAAGTGAACTGTTCGATTAAATGTTGCATCATGAGCATAGAGGAACAATTATATTCTTAGCAAAAATGCACCGATACTGTAAAGACTGTGGTCATTACTAATGAAATGTTTGCAGAAGGTAAATGTCTTCTAACTGTTAGAAAATCAAATATCAGAATGATAAGAGGTCACCCGGTATTTGAAAGACAAACTAAATGGTAATTACAGGGAAACCAATTAGAAGATTAACAAACCCATAATGGTTTAATGCCACACAAGTTACTATTTAAAAGTTAGAATTTTAAATTCAGAAGATAAGAATCTTAGACATCTTCCAGCCAAATCTTCCCTGGGGAACCATGAAGTGATTTGCCCAAGGTTACATAAAGACTTTGAATGAGAATCTCTAGATAGTTCAGGTGATATCTACGCTCATATCTTTAAAAAGTTTAACTACAAAGAATTTTTTGGCTGTTATATAAGATAAGCTACTAATTGTTCACTACTTGTTAAGAGCCATGCATTATAGAGAGTATTTGACATATATTTCATTGTTTCCTCTCACAATCCAATGAGATGAAAAGTATTCTGTTTCCCATTGAGTAGGTGAGAAAACTGAGGGTCTAAGAGGTCAGTAAACTTGGACCAAAGCCACAGAACTGATATGTGGCAGAATCAGGCTTCAAATCCAGGTCTAACTCCACAGTTGGTGCTCTTCACATTATCTTTCCTTTTTTCTCAACTTTTGCAAAGGTCAGTTATTAAAGATACCATAATAACTGATAATTATGGCATTTCACAAAAAATTTAAGGTAGCCTAGGTTGGAGACTTTCTGACACATAATGGACTTTCTGAGTCCATTATGCGATTCCCAGCAAGGTCAGTGGACACTTTTCCTGTCTCAACTTCTGTTCTGAGCTACTGGTTTCTGCAGAGCTTCAATAAGACCATTTGAAAACACATCAAGGCTCCAGAGCAAAGACACTGCCCTTCTCAGATATGTGAATATCCATCATGTTTCTACAAATATTGTTAAAAGACAATTCAGAACAAAGAGCACCTGTGGAGGAATGAAACATGTCCCAGGATTAAAGTCAGTAGCTCTGAGTACATATAAGACACGGTACTATCACTTTATACCACGTGACCTTAAAGCTAGACTGTTACCTTCACCTGTAAAATGAGACAAGGCTTTGAAAGAATAAAATAAAACAATTTGGATAGCCTTTGAAAAGTTATTAAAGTAAATTGTAAAAAATATTTATAGAATACATGATTCTATTAAAAAATAATATAGAGCAAGGGAATCTACTGTGCACTACATTTAAAACAGAGTCCCTGCCTTCAAGAAGTTGATAAGCTAGGTAGTAAAGCAAATGTGACTAAATACAGAAAAAAAATTCAAATATAGTTTTCTATACACTGGTAATAAGTAAAATTGGTATAGTTGTAATAAAATCTTTTGCCTTTTGATTTTTTTTCTTAAGATAAACTTCTAATTTTAAATGATATCAGTATTTTACTGGTTTAAGGTATAGGTCAGGCTATCTATTGCTATAACGATTAATCATCCCCAAACTAAGTGGCTTAGAACAACAACTACTTTTGCTTTAGTCTTCGCAATCCTGGGGGTGACTGGACTCAACCATGCAATTCTTTTCCTGGGTCTCTTAGGTGGCTGCAGTCAGTCAATAACTTCTTCCCGCACATATCTGTTGAGCAAGGGCCTTTGTCCAGAACACCTTCATGGGACCTTTCTATGTGTGCTCTCTGCTTCCTCATGGCGTGGTACTTGGATTCCAGGAGCAAGCACCCCAAGAAATACATGCAGAAGCCATATCACTTTTTATGACCTAACATTAGAAGTCATAACATCACTTTTGTTATAGTCATAGACCTTCCCAGATTCAAGGGGAGTGAACGCCATCTTTTTCTCTCACTAGGAATAGTGTCAAAGTCATATTGAAAGAACATGATCATGGGAGATCATGCTGCAGCCATCTTGGAAAATACCATCAGGGCATATTAAGCAGAATTCAAAGGTCTATTATACTGTGAAGAAAATTTGTTAGCTATACGTGCATATGAGCAAAAGAAATATACAAAAAAGAAAATCGCTATCAGGCCAAGGTCTTGGGGTAAAAGAATCATGTCATTCTCCCTGTATGTTTTTGCTATGTTGTTTTTTTCTATTTCAAAATGTTTACTCGTGATACCAAATCATCTGTATTCTCCAGTGTGGCCAGGCTGAAGGATTCAGGTGCAGAATAAGGGGACATAAGCTCTCATGGTGGTTTAGAGCCCTCAGTGGATGAGTAAGAGGTCGATCCTTAGTTCTTTAGGTGATAAGAGGCCAATGGCATCTGTTGAAAAGGTCAGTCTGTGTGAGAAAGTGTTTTAGAAAGATGCATCTTAAACTGGGTGGGGGATGGGGACATTGCGGTCAAAGCAGTAGCTCAGAATCCATGGTGATGTGTCAACCGTGGAGGTGCGAAGGCCTAAAGAAAGCTGGGAGCAAGAAGAGAGAAATGGAAGCAGGAGTCAACAACACTGTACAGAAAGAAGGAATGGGATTTGGAGACTGGAGAGTCATACACCAAGATGGAGAAGGAAGAGCCAAGGACCACTTCAATTTTGCCAGCCTGAGTAAATAAAAGAGTCTGTGAATTACTCATTGTTCTAAATAAGAAGGTCAAATAAGGCACAGGAGCAAGTTCCAGAGGAAAAGATAAGAAATTCATTTTTTTTTCTTTCACACAGTCCTTTACTAGTGAGTTTTGAAGAAACAGGCATAGGTATATGTTTGCTAATCCATATTAATTTTGCTCAAGACATCAACTCTTCATTTTCCAACATCCTCACCACTTCTGTGCCTTTGTCTCTCAGTCGACATTGTCTTGTATATTCTTCATTGAATAATTTCTGCTTGTATTTCATGCCTCTGTCTAAAAATCTCCTCCTTGGGGAAGCCTTCTTTTGCTCCAAGACGAAATTAGGTTCTCCAGTTACACACACACAGCATGTTGTAGCGCTCCTTCACAGCACTTAGCACACTCATCGTATTTAAGTATTTGTAAAAAGATATTTGTGCCAGTGTTCCTCACTAGAATATGAGCTCCACTTGAGGGGAACTGTCTCTGATGTATCTCCCTTGGTATCCCCAGTGCCACCCACTTTGCCTGGCACATGATTGGTGCTCAGTAGCTGTTTGTTACCTGAATGACTGACCACCTCTGCCTTCTAAGTTCCTTGGGCTAGCTATTACCAATATAAGTACCTCAAGGATAGGGAGGGCAAAGTAAAGGAGGCCACGAGTGAAGACTATAGTAAATTATAAAATGAGCCCAATGAAAGCATTCAAATTCTCATTAAAAGCAAAACAGCAACACAACAAAAAAATAACACCATGTACTGAATAAAACATAATGTTAATAGCCTACAGCTCACGGGCAGTCTTCTAACTCATATACAACTTGTGCTCTCTAAGGTAGAATTGCCCCCTATATTAGGAAAGAGCCGATTGCTAAACATTCACAACCAATGGGTATTCTTCAGGAGGGCATTCAGACTTAATACAATGACCTTCATTATCATTGTTCTAATATGAATCCTGAACATCAGTAAATTCTGTCCCCACATGTCATCTAGCACCTCTTTCTATAATGCTCTTCTATTCACTAAGCGTAGGACCCATAGAAAAACTTAGCCATCGCCCATTTTAATCCAATTATTTTATAGATAAAGAAACGGGGGCAAATAACTTACTAGACAGATTATACGACCAGTTACTAGAGTTATGCAGATATATGATAAGAACCCATACTTATCTAAGTGCTATCCAGTGCTTTTCCCATGTCACCACAATACCTGAAATGAAGCTAGAGTTGACTTTTAGAACTGAAACACCAAACTACCAGATAGAGAAATAAATTTTACTATGTATCTATTTTAAAATAAAATATAAATATGCATATGAACAAACATTCTCACGCATTGCTTTTCTTTAATTCTGGGCATGACCCAGACTGGGATCTGAAATTGATCCCTTGCTAATGAGAGACAACTAAAAGTCAAAGATTTAATGATGGAAATTGTTTATAGTCAGCCATAAATAATGCAGTAATGGAATATTTATTGATCTCAGGTTCAGTAACTACAATGAGTGATGGGCTAGGAAATGCCTGCTACTTTCTGAAGCCTTACACACAGCACAATCCACCCTATTAATGGAATGTGCTAAAGCACAGAGCCAAAAATTGACTGAGCTACTGGGACATTCCAGGCTGACTCATTTGCAAGATGGTTCTTTTCTTAGATTCCCAGGATGGAAAAGACATAATATTAGCTTTTGTGCACTGGAAAAAAAAAAAAAAATGGCATGACCTTGCTTTCTATTATTGCTGTCAAGCTAAGGAAAACAGAGAGGTGTCAAAATGGCCTGAAATGCAAGTTTGTTTCATGGCCCATCTGTCTCACCAAGTACCAGGACTCCTCTGAAGACCCTCGGAATCCCTGCACCACTGTTCTTTGTTTGCATTTTAATTTCCTCAGAGCCCTAAAAGAGATCCGACCTACAGCCTTGATGCCTTTTTCCTTCCCCTATGCCTCCCTGGCACAAGTGCCAAATAGAAACCACCTTGCTGCCTCCGTTTAATCACAGAATGACAATATTTCAACATAACAGAGGGGCTGTTTGTGCTTTATCTTTTACTGCATTTTTATGAGAAGCAATATATTTTCTTCCTTTCCTCCCCTGATGCTGTAACAATCTTTCCTAAATTAAATATGTAACAAATTTCTCATACGACTTAAGTCCCAGGCTCTTTTTAAACCATCATTAAATATCTTCATGCTGTTTGACAGTTATTCCTCATCAGTATGTTACCTTAGAGACTGCCTGCTGTAAAAGGAGGTTTTGCAGTGTGTAGAGACAGAGGAAGAGCACTGAGGATCTGAGAGTGTGTGTGGGAGGGTGGCCAGATCCTCTCACAGAAGGCAGGGACAGGCACCAGGGAACTAGAGAGGTACACAATCGAGAAGCAGAGTTCCTCCTGTTTGTCTTTGCATCCACAGGACCTAACACTGTCCCAGGCACAGCAAACTGCTGTGGAGATTTGGAGGAAAGTAAAAGGGTAGAGGGAGGAAAAGAATATAGGAGAAAGGGTAGGAGAAGGAAATGGAGAGAGAGAGAGGAAAGAGGCTGAAAGCTGGGGAAATATTCAGTAAAGAAAGAAGATAGGTAGAACACAGAACATCAGAGAACTATTTGGAAAAGTCTTCCAATTATTCATTGATTTGATCCAAGACAAGATGTAGACAATGATGGCCAAGTGCTTCCTCAAGAACTGCAGCTACTGAAGAGAATGACAGTCTGCAGAGTAGCCCCCTAGATTGAGGGCGTACTCTGCAGTGGACACAGGCAGTGGTGACTCAAGGAGTATTCGGACAGGCAGGAAAGTGGGGTCAAGCACACGGATTCAGGACCGAGCCACACTGCCAAAGGTGGCAATCACTGGATTGGGAAAAATATATATTTTAGTAAGACTGAACTAACAACCACAATATCTGGAAGGAAATTACACAAGCCAAGAAAGAAACACACTTAACTTTCCTAACAACAATTCTAGTTGTAATTATCAGGATTTATTGATCACATCACTGAGCCTATCTGAAAGACAAAGAAACAAACTAGTGGTTATAGTCATAGCTGCTGTGTGTCAGCTTTAATTTGCAACTATTCTCTTTGATATATAGTCTTTGAGGTGTTGAGCAAGAATTGGTAAGACTTTTAAATGTCAAATTCATATGACATTTGTAGAAATGTGGACTGCACCTAATGTGCCATTAAAAACAAAACAAAACAAAACAAAACCTGGACACTTGAGCTATGTTTAAGTCTCATAGGTAACAGAATTATGTAGGATAGTGCTATTTTAGCACTTGTTATTTTTGGTGTCAATCCGGCCATGTAGATGGCTGCAAAATCAATCATAGAAGAAATATTTTGAGATTTTTTTTAGTGAATAATCTAATTCAGCCAATAGTTCTTGGCAATCATACACACTGGCTGCCCACAGGATTATTTCCAGAGTTAGACTTCCCAACAGAATCTAATATTATATACTGTAAATGGTGACGGTCTGTTTACAACAGAATGAACTGTCACTATGAAGTTTCAGAACCAAAATTTGTTAGTTCAAATTTCAGCCATCTGAAGTGTCTAGGAAGCAACTTAAAATAAAGGGAGTACTTTACTTGAAGCCTGGTTCTATTTCAGGTCTTCCCACTAACTGGGAATGTGATCTTGGACAAATCCCTTCTTCTGGCCAAGCCTCAGTTTCCTTATCTATGAAATCAAGAGCTGAAACAGATAATCTTTAAGAACTCCAACTCCATCATCTTTAGATCCAAGTGCAAAATAAGGAGCAACATGAAAGCCCACAATCAAAATTCCAGGAGGTTCAGGAGAGAGATCATCTCTGAAGTCTCTCCTCCTCTGCCTTGGAATTCCTGGCATTGACCAAGGTTATGATAGTTGTCACTGGTCCCAACAATTGTGTGACATGGGTGCTTGGGAAGACAGATTTGGACATCTGAAAACAGAGTAGAATGGTAATACATGCAACTAAGAGCCCGATAACACTCTGCCCTTCATCATTCTGTTCTTCCTCACTCAGTGATCCTCACCAGGAATGAGGAGGCAGAAATGTAAAATGACACAATAAACACAGAAAACAGATGGCAGAGTACAGCCAAGGCCCAATTTTTTGGTTTGTTTAGCTTTCGTTTTTTATTTTTGTTTTTGTTTTTTAAATAATTTTAGACTTATAGAAAAGCCAAAAAAGAGTTTTCTTAGGCCCTTTACCCAGCATTCCCTGATGTTAACATCAATCAAAACTAACAAATTAACATTGGTACAATAATATTTCCTAAACCATAGATATTATTCTGATTCCAGTTTTCTACCAATGTCCTGTGCTGTTCCAAGATCCAAATCCAAATGCTTGATTTTAACTTAAGATTGGCTTTGCACATAGCACAGCAGGTTGAGTTCTTAAGTCATTGGATTCCCTGTATATTAAGCTCCATGACATTCAAGGAAGATTTTTTCTACCTTGTTTATCTCTATAATCCCAACTGGGAATAGTGCCTGAAACACAGAGGTTCAAATGTGTTACATGAATGAATGGATGACTAAGACCAGTTAGACCATCTGACCTTCATCTTTACAAAACAAATAAATGTGATCAGTTGCAAGGGATTCTTCTAAATATTTTATTTTCCCTTAATTCCTGAATTCTCTTGGTTACTTCACAATTTTCAAATGGCATAATTTTACTAGAATTACATTTAAACTGTTAAGGATTCTGGAGACATAGGTAACAATCTGACTACTATCTACCTCCTTTTCGAACCACTAAGTTAAGCTAAATACCCTCACCTGTGTTCCTTTAAGCATGTTTTATCACCATACTTATTATGTTTTCTATCTTATAATTATCTGTGCTCTCTAGAATGAATTTGTGAGTGAGAGTTTTTTCATCTAATTACACCAAGTACTTAGTAAACACTTATTGAATAAATTCATGGTAACCTTTCTTTGGTACAAAACATTACCTATATGCCAATATTAAACACATAGAATTCTTTAAATTAGCATTGTTGATGCTAATAACAATAACAAACTAAGCAAAATAAGCAAAATTGTTCAGTGAAATATATTGTCACATTTCCATTCTCTGCCTTATGAGAACACTGAGTTTCAGGCCCACGTTCTCCAGCAAACACTCAAGAGAAAGTTTATTCTATAACCAACTAAAAGATCTCTGACCTTCATTTTCTCTTCAAGGCATATTTCTGACTTATAACAAGTATATTTTTTTCTCTTTACATGTTTGGTGGATTTGTCCACCAAACAGATCAGGAGCTGGTGTATTTTGACTCTAGCCTTAAAGTACTTAAAACACTACAGCATGCTGTATGGTACTTAATAAAAAAAAATGTCCTTGGTATAATCAAAAAAGAGCAGAGACTATTAAAGCCATTCACTGCTATGCTTCCAATGCTTTATGACCATTTCTTCAAACTGTCATTCACTCTCACACACAGTGGCTCATATAAATCCATATTCTTCTCTATGACAGGTAGCAATGCCTTCCTGGCTTGACCTACAGGGAAACAGGGCCTCATGATGGGAGAAAAGGCATTTAAAGAGTTTTAGATCAGCTGGCTTGTGGACAGGACAGAGCTCTGAATAATCAAAGATATTTCACTCATGCATACATATATATTCACACTGTAAGCAAATCTGTCTACAAACAAAAACAAACCACATTGTTTTAGAGGAACAGAGCCAAGAAGGCCCTTGCAGAGAACAGCATGTGGTACAGGTGAGGTGACGTGGCTCACATGAGACCACACTATTAAAGTCCCAGTTAACACTCTAAATATTTTAGAATGTAAATCATTGGACTGATTCTTCTAAAATCACAGCTTCATAACTGGATGTCAAAGGTAGCAGCAGCAGGTATCACAAATCAGACCATGTTGCTCCTTTGCTTGAAATTTTTTAATGGATTCTGATGGTGTTCAGGCACCAAGTTCATCACCATTATTTACAAGTGCTATGGTGCTCTGAGTCCTGCTTGCACCCAGACTCATCTCTTACCATCCCCTCTCATACTGTACAGGCTCCCAGCCCATTCTCCTACTTCAAGTTGTACTGTGATGCTGGTCCATGTTCCACATTGCCTTTGACCCATATTTCCACTGCTAGACCCCTGAAAGACCCCAGTCTCTATGCTCTCATCTCGCCTTATGATTCTCTACATTATATTGCTTAGCTCAGTGTCGAAATTAGCCTATTTTCTTTTTTCTTTTCTCCATAAAATAAGAAATAACATGAGAGTAGCAATCATGTCTATCTGATGCCTTGCTTTATTCCCAGGACCTTGTACTGTGCTTGGTGAATTATATGTAGTAAATAAATATTTTTTCAACAAACGAATACATTTAAAGAAAGAAATAAACATTCCTGTTATCTGCAAATGATAACTAAATATTTCATGAATACCATTTTCCCACTAGGATAATAACACTATATAAGTCTAAAACCAAACCACATGTATTTTATAAGGGTTAGTTTGCTATACAGAGAAAATTAGTTATTATCATTTTAATTATTCCTGAGCACCGTGATATATCTATGCCCTTTAAACAATTAGGTTATAAAAATTCTATATCTACCCACTCTATCCCCTGTAAAAGGCAATTTCAACATGCTAGATCCTTAGAGCTCTACTCCACTCATTTTGGATTTTTCAGTCACATCTCTAATAGTTAAAGAAGAGCACTTTCAATTCCTAGCCCCTGAGTATCGATACCCAGACATTGTGCCAACGGAACCCATAAACTTTGCTAATCCTCAGAATAAGAAGCCTATGCCACCCTGTATATGCATTATTTCTGCTATAAAGATTTTTATATAAAATGCTTTATAGCACAGTGACATTTTATACACATAAAGAGTTAAATTTTTATTCTGTAATATTCCATATTTTTTTTCTGACAGGACCATGTGACAATAAAACTGTCTTTCCAACAAGTATTTATATCTCCCGTCTTCTTCCACATGTGCATGAAGGATTGCATTTGGATCCCTGCCGAAATCAGGCTTAATTGATTTTTTCAGGTGTTTCCTACTACCATGGCAACCATAATCAAATATCTTTTTATGAATAGCCTCGTCAATTGCAATATAATATTCTCACTGAATACGGTCTCCAGTTCTCTTTCTACCAAGCTCTGTAGATCTTTCTCTTTCTTGACCTATAACATCTCCTTCAGGTTCCTCATCCCCATGGAAATACTATATTTAAATAGCATGCATGATTTTTTAAAATGAGAACCTCTGAGTTCCATCAGTAATGACACACAAAAAATATAAAAATAGATCATGCTTTCAAGGGTAATAGACATTTTAATACCGGCATGATTTGTCAAATATCTATAATCCTTCTCAAATCACCTTTGACGGTGCTTTTTTTTTTCTTTTCCTCTCACAAGAAAAATCATTATTCATCTTAGAGAGAACATCTTGTCAAGTGTTGCAGTTCAACAAAATAAGGAAAACATCACTGCCAAAATGCAGTAAATGTGATTACACAAGGCCAAGGAGAAGCCCATAATTAGATCATTACCATGGAAACAACCTAATTACATGTGTAAAGCAAAGAGGGCTGAGTTGCAGATCTGAATATGTTAATACCATTGTCTATGTTATAATATTTCTGCTACTTAGCCTTCCCCAAATATAATCACATAAGCCACATATATAAATCTCAACTCAGTTTAAATGAATGAAAAAATACTATGCAGTTATGTGAATGGAGTTCAGGATATTCACTCTCTTTAATGTGAACATATACCTATCCCCTTAAATAAGAAAACAATGTTGTGTGTATTAATAATTGATATATATTAGCATGTAAATGGCCGAATGGCCTTAAGTATGCATTCTGGAATTTCACACAGTACAAAATTTATAAGGACAACCAAAGTTAGGGCAAAGTAATTTAATTTTTTAAACCATAAATTCTTTATTAATATTAGGAAATAATTTTACATGGTTTACTCTTAGTTTTTTATTGGTCAGTTGTTTTTTACAGTCTCATTTGATCCCTTAAGGCCAAACTGTGAGTGTTCAAGCCACAGTCAAAGATATAAGCCACATCCTCAAGTGGGGAGTGGAAGACTACCCAGAACAACTTTATTAATATAAGGGCTTATTTTACTTTTTTCAATTATCAAATTTAAATACCTGTTTCTAATTGCCTTTTAACACTATTTACAAATGTTCTTATGTTTGCATTTCTTAAGCATCTTCCGTTTTCTGTCCTTGCTTTTCCCAACTGGACCCTCCTTTTTCAGTAATCTCAGACTCTGGCTGTCATTTGCACTTCGAGCGGATATTGCTCCTTCCCTGCTGAAGTTATAAGGAGGGCTTCGGGGATGCTGCTCTGTCCTCCCATGCAGTGTCATTTGGAAAGTATCTTCCCCAGATATTGCCTAGTCCTTGACCCCCACCTGCACCTCTCCTGGAAATAGCATGGCTTCCAGAGGTGAGGGGGGCAAAAAAAAGAGATGTTGCTGATGCTCCTCACGCCCTGCCCCCTGCTCCTCAACACACGGGATCAGACTGAGACAGAGCGCAGAGCTGAGGATAAGGGTATGAAGAAGGGCCTTTTCATTTTCTCACTGGTCTGCACTTTTCATGCCGTTTATATGACTCTAACTCTGGCAATGCTCCTTTCCTGCCATTTTCTACTCTTCCCTACAGACACTGGTCTCCTGCTGGGGAGGAGAAAAGGAGAGAAGAATGGAGGGAACTATGGCTCTTTTGGGGATAGAGGTACAGACTCTTTCTGGAGCTATTTTCTACCTGTCTTCTTTAGCTTTCTCCTCCCAGTGCAAAACACACACACACACACACACACACACACACACACACACACACACACACACACACATATCTGGGAACTGAGAGGGAGAAGTTCAGAGTCCATCAGCAGCTCAAGGATCTTAGTCCCAGATAACAATATCTTCTTTTGATAGAGGAACCAAGGGATGTGGTACATGACCTGGTAACTAGCTGGGGACAGGGAACAGAGTCCATCAACTCAAGCACAGGATCTGAAAGAGAAAGGGAGCTTGATGGAGGGAAGATAGCTGAGCTTAGTCAGAAGTTGGTTCTGTCTTTGAATTGTCATCTTGTGTGACTCACTTTTCCACTAAGCCCTCAAATTTCTCCTGTCTATATAGGAATAGGAAAGGACAAGATGAAGTTTAGATCTTCTGCAAACTCTAACATTCTGATTCTATGGTTGTAACGTAGGCTGAGCAAAGCCCTGCTTCCTGCCTTCTTCCCTTCTACATTCAGCCAGGATGGTCCCAGGACAGCATGCTGGGCTCATGCAGGCCCCTGTTCCCTTTGTTGTCTAGCCATCCAGGCTGTAAAGCATACACACACACTGCTGGGATAAAAGGAGACTGAAATGGAGACAAGATTACTATATTCGGGCTTAAGCCAATCACATAACCTCTTTAGGCCTTAATTTACTCTTCTATTGAAAGATGGCAGTGGGAAGGAATCTGGAGAGAAGAGATCTGGAGGGGATCTCTAAAATTTCCTCCAACTATTACATGTGGAAAATTCACTTTCTTTATGACTGCTTTCCTCAGCTTTCTCCCATACTCAGCAACCTTCAGTGACTCCCCATTTTCATATATTCCAAATGCAAAAGCCACTGCCTTTCAAAAAACTCTTAATCCAGCTACAGTGTTCTTGCCCTATCTTGGTTCCCTTTCTACTCTTTTCCTTCAGTGTCTCACACCCCAGCTCACTGGTCTAACAAGCTTTTCTCACGGATCTGCATGTCCCCAATTCCAGTTTTCTCCTGAGCTCAGTTCTGCATCCCATTCATGAACCTGACACATGCTATACACCCAATAAATGTTTATGGCTGGACTATTGAACCCTACTCTTCCCCCATCAACCAAATCCTATCTTAGTTTACAAGGAACAGATTAGGCCTTGCTCCATCTAGGAGGCTTGCTCTGGTCTCTCTGAATTGCATAATCATATTCTCTTCTAATCCTCAGAATTTATGTTGTTACACACCATTTTGGACCTACAGTCATGACCTCATAATCACCATTAAAAGTATGTGGAAAATGTAATCTACTCATTACAAGTAGACATTCTGAAGACTAATAGCAAGTTCTCTATTTCTTCATAATTATCATTCCACCTTTCTCCACATTGAATTCTTGATAGGTACTTAGGAAATATTAAATGGATAGGCTTAGAGGTGTCCTGAGAACATTTCCTCTACTGGCGATGAATTTTATCCCTATCATACAATCTCCACTTGGCAATGTGCTCATCTTTCAAAAAGAAACTCAAATGGCAGCTCGGTGTGCCTTTTTCTCTACACTGCTAGGCAGAAGTTGTCTCTTTTTCTTATATATGTCTTTTGCCAACTGTCATGTTGCTATTATTATTTGTTTATACATCTGTCTCCCCACCTAAACAATGAGCTGTTTTCCTTCTGGAAAAGAACACACTTCACTTTTGTTGTAATTCCATGCCCAGTACTACTCTCATAACATAAAAAATGCCAAATGATGTTGAATGGATGTATAGAATAACTGCCCATGCTTTTAGGAAAACAATGAGTTTTTGCTTCGTTCTCTTTAAAAGCTCTAGGACCAATTTTTGACAATTTGAGATGAAGGACTAATGTGAGCCTTGACACTAAGTTTATAAGTTAGTGATCTAAGTTGTATTCAGATTCAAGGGATAGAATTATCCACAGGTTTCTAATATCTATGCCAAGTCTCCCCAGCCCCTCCCCCCAATTACTATTAATAGTTTTGAGTTGGCTATGAATTTTACTGTATTCTGTGGCTTCTGAAATCCACATTTGAAAATCATTAAGTTTTTAAAAAAACACCATTCAGAAATTAGCATAGTAGTCTACGGCCATGCCACTGTGAACAAGCCCGATCCAGTCTGAACCTGGAAGCTAAGTAGAGTCGGGCCTGGTTAGTACTTGGATGGGAGACCACCTAGGAAGACCAGGTGCTATAGGCGTAAAAAATAAAAAATAAGGGATTCTAAGCTGACAAGTTCCTTGCAATCTGTGAGGTCAACCAAGGGTTGCCTCGCCCATTAAACAAACAAACAAACAAACATACAAACAAATAAAAAGAATTAGCATAGTTAATATATTAGAAAGTATAAAGAATGTACTTATCACAATATTTTCTCCTGGGGTGGTCCATAGATTGCTGTGAGACTTTAATTGCTTCTTTTACCACCATATGTGTACCTCTCATCATTACTATCTACTTTGAAGTTAGTTTATTAATGTATTACTTATACTGTCTACTAAATGCATATTCTTTGAGAGTGGGAGCAATTTTAGATGCCTCCCTGTTCTGTGTTACACCTAACAATAATTTCTATGGGGCAGGGTCTAAGTAAACAGTTACTGTATGAATCTATTAATGATCATATTCCAAGTTTATGTTATGAGTAAATCACAATTTTAATTACTTTATAGATTATTCATAATTTTGCTTGTGCTTAAGAAGTATCTTTAACTTCCCATGTAATCATCTGGGCTCACTACAACACAGTTCTAATTTAGCTAGTGCCTTTATGAGAGGAAATATTGGAAGAGAAGGTGTATAATAATTGTCTTTGAGATTATCTTTGTACTTTCAGAGTTGGAATGCAAAAATTGCTAACACTTCCACACTTACTGTAGGCTAGCATTGTACTAAAAACTTAACATCATCATTTAATCCTCACAATAACCCTAAGAGGTAATGTGATTATTATCATCTCGTATTAGTGAAAAGAAAACTGAGGCACTCTGAGCTTCAGTAACTGGCTCAAGATCACACGGTGAGTACATGGCAAAACTGGGATTGAAATCTAGGCTGACTGGTCCCAGGTTGTGTTCCTAAAGATTTTGCTAACTGCCTCAACTACCCTGGGTCTTCCAACTCCTTAAAAGTTCAATAAGATAGCATTGAAATATTAGCTTCCAGTATTGTCCAAAAGATATTACAAATAATAAGGGGGGAATAACAAATTAGATGATCAGTTATGCCACTATAAGTAAAAGACAATTGCCCCCTCATGCCCACTCTGTTCCCCGAGATGATATTTCCCAGCCCTTGCCCCCCTCGGCCAAACAAAGCATTCATGGATGGTGCTTTAATTAAACTTTGTTGATTTTTAAGAAATACACATACTATTTAAGTGAAAGGGCTTGTGAGAAGGGGGGATTTTCTTTCACTTGGTAGCAAAATTATTCATCGCCTACTGCTATTAAAAGTCATTTGTTGCTTTAGTCAATACTGCCCGGGGCAGGCCTGGGCTTTATTTGCCACCTCTGTGTGTGAGCCCTGAAATGAGGTTATCGATTTACGATCAGTGTAACTCCTGGCTGACTCCTGGATGTTATGATACAATAATATAGTGTCTTGAGGAAATCACCTGCTACCCCTCAAGGCAGGATCTACATCTTGTTCACTTTCGTTGTCACTATAGCACCTAGCACATAATAAACACTCAATAAATATATGTTGGCAGAATGACTGGATTCATAAATTATTCTTTGGGTATAGATTTTAAGTTTCTAATGGAAAGACTCTGTTTACCACCCTACATAATACTAATATTGAGTTACACAGATATGATGGAGTGAATGAACTATTTACAATTTTCAGGTAAATGGTAAGAACGATGTATTGCTATGTATTGCTGAAGTCATATGCTAGAAGACACATAAAAATAAAAGCTCTGTCAATAACAAAAATTTGCTTAAAATCCCATAAGTCCTATTTCATAAGGAACCAACTTCTTCATAATTCATTAACTAGAAATCTAGCTTTCCCCCGCCCCCCCCCATTTTCTCAGCAACATAAAAGAGTATTAATCTCTCACAACTCCCCAATTTAAACCTTTATCACCTTAAATATAAAGTGGCTTCTAGGTATATGGGTCTTAGCAAAGTAAAACATATTATGTATTTCTCTAAAGCATTAGTTAAAAGATGCCTGTTGTTTTGTTCAACCATAAAGGGCCCATTATGATGCCATTTGGAGTAGGTTTTACAGTACCAAGTGTGAATGGGGTAGGAGAAGACAGTTCCAACTAGCTTGAAACCAAGATACAGAGATATCTGGCATTTAGCTTTAGAAGAAACGCCTGTCTATTAAGCTGTTCATATCCATCTAGTAATTTATATGGTTTATGAGGAATCTCCTAAAAAATTTCAAAGCATATTTCCAAATGGGAACCAAATGCATGCAGAAATGCTCAGAGGACTAAAAGTGGTAAGGAGACAAAGCAAGCCATAGTGCCAGCAGGGTTTTGTAGAATCTCTGAGGGATAGTGTTCATAGAGGAATGCGACAGGCATGATGAGCCTGCCTCAGCCATGGGATTGAGAATGAGTGAGAAGGGTTCCAGGTACAATGGCCAGTGCTAGTGCTGCCTGAAACAACCCCCCCCCATGCTAGATGTGTGAAATACACCATGCTCCCCCTGCACTACAGAGGGGCCCCTTTAATTAGATATAAGAGCAAAATCAGGAAGCTGTTACCTTCTCACTTCCCAAAAGACCAACCACCTTGTGTTAAGCACAGAGGGCTTTAGGGCCAGGCTGCTAGGCCAGGATCTACTCTTTGGATGGGTAGAGGCTGATGGGGAGAGTAGCAGAGACCTGAGGTAAGGGAGCCCTGGACTGGATCTGAGTTACCAATTGTGGCCCACAGAAGTATCGGGGATGGACTTCTCAGGGAATAACACACCTATCTGAGTGAGTGAAGATCATGGCCAGCAAAATATGTCTTTATTCACTACAAAATTCAAGCATAATTCTAAGTGTGAAATCACTTGTACCTGCATGTTGGAGAAATCTAAGAACATTCAGTTTATAAATTCTTCTGTAAGATAAAATACAAATATGACTATAAATTTCTATATATCCTTGACTGGCACTCTGCTTATGATTTCACAACCATGTCTCATTTCTTTCTTAGAACTCTATGAGGAAAACAGAGCCAGCATTATCCCTATCTAATAGATGAGAAAACTGAGTTTCAGAAAGACCAAGAGACTTGACCTCGATCATACAGCTCATGTAACTCCAATGGCCATATAATTCCACAAATGGAGAGTCTCTGTGTGTTATTTATTCACTGAACTGCAATGCACCAATCACTTGTTCTAGGAGTTCACGAGTACTAGATAAACCACGATGTTAAAGTTGGGGGACCAGTTGGAAGAAAGGCAAGATTGTTACTCCAACAGATATTAGCAAACATTAACTCATTCAACATAGATTACTCTCCAAAGCAGTCTATGATGGTGCCTTTTCCGGTCCTTCACTTCACTTTTCTGACCCTTCTTCTCCTCATCTCTTGCCACACATGTACCAAGGATGTCCTGCAATGGCTGGTGCTGGGAGCATAGTGGTTATACCTGGAGTAGGAAGATGGGGAGGAGAAAGATGCAGCGGGGAAAGGATTTGAGGAAAGACAGAGAGCAGGTGGAACTGGTAGAAGTTCTACCCATCTCTCTTTACTCTGTGCTCTTTAAAAACATTCCTTTTTTTAAAAATCTCATTTAGTCAAATGCATAAATACAATTAACCAAATACAGTAATGTACTTACTGGATAAAGAAAGCTATGGCAACTTTTTTTTTTTTTCCAAGTCAGCAAACAACACAATCCACCTGCAAGGTCAGCCAGCACAAAGACTAGGGGTATAAGACCCCATAAACTTTTCAGTATTAAGTGGGTTTTAGCTTTTTCTTCCTTCCTTCCTTCCTTCCTTCCTTCCTTCCTTCTTTCCTTCCTTCCTTCCTTCCTTTTTTCTTTTCTTTTCTTTCTTTCTCTCTCTTTCTTTCTTTCTTTCTTTCTTTCTTTCTTTCTTTCTTTCTTTCTTTCTTTCTTTCTTTCTTTCTTTCTTTTCTTTCTTTTTTTAATTTATTTTCAGAGCCAGTTGCTCTTTCCCACTTCTCCATATTCCTGTGGAACCACCAAAACAGCACACATAGGCCACGCAGAGAGTCACACAGGCCATCCGGCCATCAGGCCTCCAGGGTTTCGCTCCCCATCCAATCTGCCCATCAATGCTTTTTTCAGAATTGGAGGATGCCATGGAGGGGAATTACCTTCCAACTGATTTTTCTAAGAAAGAGAAGCAGAAAAAATAAAAGTTGCCAGGGGCAGCTAGATTGGCAGAGACAGCCTGGATCCTAAACACTGCAGTGAGAGGTTTACATCAGGGTCAAGCTGAGTGCGTCTTAGTTTCTAAACAAAGGAAAAAGTTGTCCCCATCCTGGCTCCAGGTGGAGGTCACCTATCTGCTCCTATAGGGCAAGTGATTCACCCACCAGATAATAAGGGTCAAAGGTGTTGGTTGCGTAAGCCCGATTAAATAGGCTGGGTGAGCACAATAAACTTTGAAGAGTGAATCAGAGCCAGCCCTCACCACAGCTATTCAACAAATTTTGTTCCTCTGAGATTTAAGGAGTGCCTGTAAGGCACTGTACCGTGAATTAAAATTTTAAAGGAATTCTTGCAACCTCTGTTACCTTTGATTGATAACCCCTGGGCAGCTGGAATAACTCTTGTTATCAAATGATGAGCTCAGGCCCAAAAAAGTTTCTGTGACAGTGATGAGGTAGAGAAGTCACTGAGCCTGGCTGCTCGTCGCCCACTGTATGAGCTGGGCTAGTCCTTCAAACACTTTGGGCTTCAGTTCCTCAGCTATAAAGAGGAGAGTTGACCAGTTAGTCTCTGTAAAAGACTCCTGATGGTTTGTTTCTTATCCTTCGTAGCTAATATTTGTTGAGTACCTGTTAACATGGAGTAGGTACTTATTTTATTCACAGGCGTATTTCTAACATTCTATGATTGTTAAACTCCATAATCTCAAAGCAATGCCACACAAAGTTTATATTTAATGATATTTAATTTTAAAGGTGAGCAATACTTTCTTGCCTTCCTTCAGTTGGCATTTTGTTAGCCAAAACTTCTTGCTTTTAGTCTTACAGAGAATGTGGAATCTGAGCCAGAGCATTAAGACTTGCAGTCATTTTTTATCGTTATTTTTGATTTTCATTTAAAAAATACTTGCAGAGAGAAGACAATTTTTAGTTCATCCTAGGGGTGCCTCGAAAAGTTACATATACAGCTTTGCATTAGCAGGAATCTAAAATTCACTCTTTTAAAAATCCCTAGTAAACAAGTTTTATTGTGTGTGTGTGTGTGTGTGTGTGTGTGTGTGTGTGTGTGTGCATACATTTGCACATATATTGTTCTCAGCTGCTACTATACATTTCTGTGGCAGTTTACATTTGTAAAGGATTTTATAATTATTTAGCTGACTCTGGTAATAACCTTCTAAATTAAAATTCAGCCTCAGTAATGGATGTTTTGACTCCACTTGCCAAGTCCACTAGCAGGAAATGAGTGAAGACCTCTGGTTGGGAAAATCTTTCTGTGTGTTTCTTGCAAGTAAACTGTCATCACATTTAATTGAGATTTGAGAAATGGGTAGCAAAACAACAGTGAATGATGGTATTTGCAAATTTGTTGAAGCCAAGCGAATTTTGCCTGGAGTATTCAGGCTCAAAAAATAAATATGAAGAAAATCAATGTTAGAGGAAAGAGTCTTTCTTGTTGTCCTGCTTATATTCTATGAATTAATATACACATATCTGATTCGGCTTGGAAGTTCCTGTCTTTTTGATCCTTTAAGGGAATCTGTCAAATTTGAAATGAGATGTAGATGTAAGATAAGATATAGCAGAAAAAATCTTTGAATTTATTGTACTGATCAAAGTAATGGCCAACCTGTATCTTCCCCTACTCAGCCTCTAATATAGAGTCTTTCTTTTCTAGGGAGTCATTTAAAATGCTTCCCAAGGGGTAGAGGAAGTTTTTCAATTTTTCTCACTTTCAACTGAGATATGGAGAAAATCATCAATACCCATTTCTGCCAGTAATTGACACTCACTGTTATCAATGAGCCTCCTGGAGCTCTGTCCTCCATGCATTCTTGTGCTTTTATAAAATTTAAGCATGTGAGGTCAGGGCAAAGTAACAAGATTTGAAAGAATGTGAGATAATAAAGGCTTTATTTTAGACATAGTCATCTCTAACATATATGCCTAGCAAACTGGGTTACAGAACAGTTCTCTCTATCCCAAATGTAACATGTTTAATTTAGATTTTTAGAGAAGTTATCATGCATTTAATATTAATCTCTTTTTAAGAAAACATTTTATATTTTCCAGATAACACAATATAATCTGTTTTGGCTTAATAATTACTTAAAATGAGACAAACTTTATTTCTATATAGCAGTTTATCTTTTTACATTTGCATGTATGTAGAGGATATGTACACATATAACATATGCATATGTAAAGGTTAAATTTGTCTCTAATTATTTTCTACTTCTGTTAAGTTTTTTATTATTTGTATTAATATTTATAATACTATTTGTATTAATATTAGATATTAAGCTTCAACAAATAGTGGGTTTTTTTTTCCTGTGTCTAATTTGTTCTTGACTCCAATGGTAAATAAAGAGGAAAAAAGAAGATAATCCTTGCCATAAATGACAACTGATCTAATTTTTTTCTTTCTTCCCAAGGTCTGTGGCTGGATTCTAGAAAGGAATACATAGATAATTTATTAAAATTTTCTTTGTGGTTCTATTCAAACTTTTTCAGCTTGTACATGGGGTATGTATCTTTATAAAATCGAAATATGTTTCCATCGAAAATTAAGTTTATTTACAATGTTGATACAAAAGGCCTTGAAATTTTAGTACAATTTTCAGCCATAGAGCTTTAAGAAATACTCCTAAATTTGTGCACTATATGAGGTATGTAGACTAGTCATTTCCCCTACCTTCAGCAGAAACAGAAAAACCAAAAATGGATTTCAGGGGAAAAAAATGAAACAGAAATCTCATTTTTACATGTCAAAGTAATTTTTGGCCCCTGAAAATGCTTTGAAAATGGCCATAATTCTAACCTACTCCTATGTAAGAAAACAGAAGCAAAAGGAAAGGATAATAAAAATCTCAGTGTAGTATATTCTTTAAGTATTACCTCAGTTGTTTCCAATTCTTGCATGATTTCCCAGCAATTCTGCATTGCTTTTACCCTTATTCTTCTCTAATATGTTTCACATTGATTTTTTTTTTCTATTCTCTGCTGACTGCACAGTCTAAAAATGCTTTGACCTTAAAGTCAAGGTCAAGTTTGCATTCCTGGAGTAAACAAGAAAGAAAGATGGAGAAGAGGAGAACTTAAAACCATCTAACCAAGAAAAATAATGGAGCAAAAGTATCTCCTAAAAAAAATAAAATAAAACAATGTCTCTCTTCTGGGATTTCTTTTTCTTCTATATTTGGCATTCAAGGTGAGGAGAATTAATATAAGCTGCCAGTGAAAGGAGTGAAATTTTTCCCCAAGTAATATTTGAAAAGGAACTAGTCTAGCATTAAATATTCCTATCACTTTGTAGAATAATAGATATGATAGAATGAAATTTCCAACCATACTATTATGCACAGGTACTATACTAGAAAAACAAGAACTATACATTATGGCTGCAAGAAAAATTTAAATAAATTAGTGCTGGAAAATATGCTTAAAAAGCCATAAGTTTGAATAATCTTGTAGAATTGTTGCAAGCTTTATAAAGATTTCATCTCCATCTCAGGGCAAAACTACAGTAATTTGACAGTTAATCGCTTAAAAAGATAGTATTTCTTGAAATGTTCATAACTTTCCATTTATGACACAGGCAGGAAAACAACCACACTCATAAAAAACATATTTCTTCTTTTTCTACCCTTGTCTGAAGCAGTTCTCACACAACAAAAACAAGGCATTTTTAAAGCTTCAGTATGATGCATGTAATGTGGACATGATTATCCAATGCAAAGTTGACTCAATTGAATATTTGGAAGGCCTACATTTTCATAAAGGCCCGCCACTGAAATACTGTATTTCTTTAGAGAGGCTTTTAATATAAAGTTAGGTCCATGAATAACCCTTTTCATAATCTGTGTCTTTATTATAATATGATATGATGTGATGTCATCCAGAAAGCAGTTTGAGTAACTGGTTTGCATTCACATGGACTGCCTAGTTCACCTTAGACACACCTATCCCACCATACAGTGTGTCATGGATCTCTATCTATTGAAAGCACATTTGCACTGACTGGATATCTACATATGGTTTTTGGTGCACAATATTGGTATCAGAATCCATTCCCTCTTCTTCCTTTTTTTTTTTTTTAGCAGAATCTAATTTCGTCCAAACATTCACATATCCAGCTATAAGCATGGCCCTCAATTATAGGGTTAACCATAATGAGATATAATTAATTTTGGGGTGGGGGCAGGGCTCAGATATTGATTCAGGATGGGAATGAGATCCAACTCTGGACAAGGAGATGTTAGGAAAGGCTGTTAGGAAGATTCTAGAAAGAGAAAGAAGCATGAGAAGAGACTCTTCCTCTCCTGGATATTATTGCCCATAACATGCTGCTTAGAACTGACATAGCCTTCTGTCATTCTGAAGATGAAACAAACTCAATGGCTAGTGGTGTGGAGAAAAGATTTTAAAAAGAGAGAGAGAGAGACAGAAAGAGAGAAACTTGATATCAACAAGGTAGAGTATCAACCAGCCCTGTCCATAGCCAAATCCTACTTTACTTAGGACTTGGCTATGTGAAACATTATTATTATTGGTATTTAAGACATTTGGCATCTGGGTTTCTATTATTTGCAGCCAGTAACATGCTAACCAATTTCTCTTGGCTTCCTTCAATTGCTCCTACCTTCTGAGCTTATGCCTTTCAAAGAAGAGAAATTCCAAAGCTAATGGTTTACCCTCTTATTTAATATGAAACTTTCTGTCACAAACACAAGAAACAAGATAAATTTACAGAAAGTAAAGCAAGATGACTTAACAATATGGAAACATTAATATCTGAAATGTATCTTGGAGGAGTTGCTTGCCATTTCTTGGCAATGTTTTCAGCCAGTGTAAGGCTGCTGAGTAAAGATGTGAAGAACAGAGCATTCAAATGACCATCATTTATGCAACATGAGCTCAGACAGATTATGACCAGTTAATTAAATTAGATTGGCATGCTGATGGGCAAACAAAATTCCAATTTCTCTCTACAACCTTTCTCAAACGTACTGTCAGGTTTTCTTCCCTACCACTCAGTGGCATCCCTAGGCAGTTTCCACAACTTTTTGCTTACATTCAGGTACTATAAAACTATTCAGGAACTAAAAAAGTCCGATCCAATTAAATACCAGAGCTTAAATGTCTCCTCCAATTCAAAGCTTCTTTCCTTCTCTCCAGCACAGGTTTGTTTGTGGACCTTTCCTTATTGTCAAATGCCTCTTTGCAGGAGAGGTATTCAAAATATCAAGGACTCATGCAGATAGCATTTCTCGTTGCTTGTAAAACTCTCTGGTTAATCTCTTGCAAGACCCTTAACTCCTGCTCCTAGAAAGTCCTTGGGATCCCTTTTTCCTAGCAAACATCACTCTTGTGTGAGGTACTCTCAAGATAACTTGTGCTATCTTGCATGGCATCACTTGTCTCACAGGAAAAGGAATATACTCTTCCCTGCCATGTTCTCATGTTCTCAAACTGCAGGCACAGTTGCTCTCTGGCCTCGCTCTGCCACTCCGCACATCTTCAGCTCTCCTCATGCCTTCTGATTTCTCCTGAAAAGAATTGGGCACCAATCTTGATGCTGCCCAAACTGTACAGCTTATGGCCAATAGCCATTAAACACATGAGGCTTTAAGACCTTGAAATCTGCCTGGTCCAAATCAAGATCTCAAAGACAATACAAAAATTTTTAAATTATAAGATAGCTCACATAATATTTCCATTGGTTGGCTCTGTTCTAGAGCCTTGCAACTCAAAGAATGCTCCAAATCAGCAGCACTGGTATCACCCAGGAACCTCTTAGAAATAAGGATGTATTTACTGCAGTGCTCAGAAGGGGCATTTTAACCAAATCTCCAGGTACAGCTCTGATCTGGAGCAGGGCTACTTAATCTGAGGTCTGGGAACTCCATGCAGATCCTTAAACAGTATGTTATCAGTTTGTGACAAAATAAGTACAGAAATTAAGAGAACTCTTAGAAAATTGTATAGCACTAACATTACTACTATACAGTATGTATATGTGATCAGCGAAAATTTTTTTGTTTCATTTTTCTACAAACTCTTTTTTATTAAATTTTATCCAAGTATCAGTCCATTGTGAAGCATTACTCTACAGAACACATTTCAAACCCTACCAAAAAATTTCTCACACTTTATAAGATGGCATCTTCCTTGCTAGCAAGCATATCTATTCTCACTCTTTTCTCCAAAGGCATTTCCTACAATCTCTTTCCTTAACTTGACGTGAGTCACATAACTGCTTACCCTCCCACATCACTGCACTCTCTATTCCTACAGATTTCTTTTAAGGAATTGTCTTCTAATAAAGTTCAGGATGTTAAATGTATTCTTTGAAGTGATAGTAGCTAACAAATGGGCCACATATTAGCTCATTCTATGAGGTACATATCCAGTACCTCAACTGTCATTGAAAGAACTGTCCTTAGTTGTCCTCAATTTCAGATATCGGCCTAAATTCCAAAGCAATAGGAAAATTCCCATTTTACTTTCTATCAAGGCCAAGACTCCCAAATTCTTTGGGGAACTTATTTTAGGGTTGGCAATTTCTTTTTTTTTTTTTTTTCCTATTGAAACATTTTTCCAATTTCTCCAACTTGACTGAAATAGTCATGGCAATCAATCTCACTTTGAATGTTTTAGTTGGAATAATTGATCTATAATCTTCCAAAATATTATATCTTATGCTTCTTCTAAAGTTTAAGAAAAATCTTTCAGTCATGCCCAACACATTCTATTAAGATACGGATGTACTTTGTGCATAGCACGTGTTCCTGGCAAATGGGCATTTTAAACCTTGTTTTGGTCAATTTAATGTCCACAAGCAGTTCACCATTTAAAGCAATCTTATGGCTATTTTGTGAAACAAAGACTTCTTTGTTAAATGAAGAATCACTTCCAAACTGTCCATTGTAACCACATAAACACTGATTTCCATCTACCAACTTCATTTTAGGAAAAAAGTACCTGAGTTTTCATTTATATCTATTTTAATATTTTATTAATAGTTTTAATATTAGTAGAAACTGCATTCAAAAAACATTCCATAATTTCCTTATGCATTTTTTAGAACTTTGCTTCTTGCCATGACACTTTCAATAGATTCATAAGTATAAACAATTCAATTTTTTAAAATTCAGTGGCTATTTATTGAGTCTTTAATATGTACTAGGCACTCTACTAAACCCAAAGGGTATAAAAACAAACAAAATATGGTTCTTCCCTAGTGGAACTCAGAGTCTGGTAGATGAGACAGACTTTCACACAGATGATACGGCACAATGCCAAGGACCGGAAGGAAGCATTATGTACAGATTTCGGTAAAAGTAAAGGGAGGGGCCCTTAGCTCTTAAGGAGATTCAGGTAAGGTTCCCTGAGGAAAATGATGCCTGAACTAGAAATAGATGCGGTCACAGTAAGATTCTCAGGTTAAAAAAAGTTAGAAAAACATTCAAGGAGAGGGTACTTGGAAGGCATGAAAGAGAGCCCAAAATTTTCAAACCTAAATGAGATAAACTGAGGCTGGCAAGCTGAGCAAGACCACGTGATAGAGACCCTGGCTTACATCCAGAGTGTGAGTGGAACTTAACTGGTGTCACAGGTCGTGGTAGTGCTTCAAACTCCTTACATAGTAGTTGTCCGTTCATTTCTTTTCTGGTCTAATTTTGCAATGATTTCCACAGATCTTGAACATTAACCTTTTTTGAGTTTAAGGTTATATTTAAAAGTCAAAGAGAATAGTAGTCTCAGTGAAACAAGCAATAAATAAAAGATAGAGGCAGGAATATTTTCTAGCTCATAATGATAATTACCTTAACAATTTTTTGGCACTTAACACTTTAGAGATCCTTTGTTAAGTAGTATTTCACTTTCTAGGGCAACTTTGTGACATACAGAGAGCAGATATCATTCTTCCTTTTATAGATTAGAAAATCGAAATCAAGATAGTTATATATGTAGTAAGTGGCAGAAGATGAAATTAAGATCAAGTCTTTAAAAAGCAAATTCTTTCCTTTTATTCTTTACCATGAGATGGTATCTATGCTAACGAAATTCCTTGTTAAGTTTAAGAATGCTCATTGATAATGGATACTATAGGTAACATTAGCCTTCCACTCAGGTTAACCTATCACATAGGTACAGATTTTTTATATATTTGTCTAAATTATGTTTGCTATACTTTCTATGTAGATGATTTCATTGATAATAATTAAAAACTAATAATTTTTTGAGCACCAGGTAGTGACTGATTTTTAATTTTTCTTTCCCTTGTAAGTATTTTAATCTACAAATTTTTCTCTAAGAACCACTGTAGCTGCATCTCACAAATTTTGATATGTGGGAGTTTTTATTATCATTTAGTTCAAATTACTGTCTGATTTCTCTTGTATTTTTTTGATCCATGGATTATTTGGAAGTGTTTTATTTAATTTCCTAATATATGGAAGTTTCTTTGACATCATGCTATTATTGATTTCTAATTTAGTTAATGCTAGTCAGGGAAACATACTCCATACACTTTTAGTCATCTTAAGTTGATTTATATTAAGGTCCAGCATATGATCTAGGTAAATATGCCATGACTGCTGGAAAAAAATGTGTATTCTGCAACTATTGAGCATAGTGTTCTATATATAGTGATTAGGTTCAGGAGGTTGATGATATTGTTCAGATCTTCTGAATTTATATTCTCACTGAAGTTTTTTTGTCAGGTTATTCTAGCAATCACTGAGAGAAGACTTCTAAATTAACTGAAATAACAGATTTGTCCATTTCCTCCTATAGTTCTGTTATATTTTTACTTCATGTATTTTTCAGTTCTCTGCTTAGGTACTTGCACATCTAAGATTTTTATGCCTTACTGATAAATTGGCCCTTTTTTCACTTACAAACTCTTTTTGCCTCTGGTACTGCCCCTGATCTGAAAGTCCACTTTCTCAAATATTAATGTAGCCACACCAGCTTTCTTATGCTTTTAGCATAGATTCTCTTTATCATCCTTTTTATTTTCAGTCCATGCTATTACATGTGAAGGACATTTGTTGACTTCCAGGTTCTATTTAGGATACAGAGTTGGAAAGAGTGTTGCTTCCATCCTTACTACAATGATAACAATAACCATACTAAAGGACTCATGTATCGTTTCCAATGCTATACATTCAATTCCATATATATGGCTTCTTTCCCCTTCACCTGGAAGAACTACCTTTAGCATTTCTTATAGCTTACTTCTGCTGGTGACTAATTCTCAAACTTTTTGCTTTATGAAAATGTCTTGTAATATAGATCTGCTAAGCTAGAATTCCCCAAACCTTTGTCTACGTGAAAATGTCTTAATTTTACCTTTATTTTTGTATTATATTAGTTTTCTGTTGCTACCATAAAAAAATTTCCACAAACTTTGTGGCCTAAAACAGTAAAAATTTATTACTTTACAGTTCGGAAGTCTAACATGGGTCTTACAGGGCTAAAATCAAGGTATCAGCAGGGCTGCGTTTATTCTATAAGCTCTGGGAGAAAATTTATTTCATTTTTTTGAGCTTCTAGAGGCTACCTGCAATTCTTGGCTCATGACCATCTTCAAATCCAGCCATGTGCATCTCTCTGATCCTTCTTCCATTGTCGTATCTCCTTCTGACCACAGCTGGAAAAAAAATTCTCTGCTTTTAAGGATTTTTTTATTATATGTGATTATATTTGGCCCACTCAGATAATTAAGAATAATCTACCCCCATTTCAAAGTGTGTAACATTAATCACATCTGCATAGTCTGTTTTGTCATGAAAGGTAACATGTTTACAGGTTCTGATGATTAGGCTATGGGAATTTTGGGAAAGGGGCATTATTCTGCCCACCACATTTTTTAATCTAAATATAAACTTCTGTATTTACAGATTTTTTTCCCCTACTTGGTTCTACCTTCCTTGCACAGTGACAAGAAAAGGCACCCACGGGGAAAGCCGGGCCCATGATGAGTCTAACTTCTCAAGGCTTGCAGTCCTCCACAAACTTTTAGTGCCTGAAAAAAATCCTCTCTTGCATTTTGTTCAGTTTTATAGTTGTTTTTGGCAGACGATCTAGATTGGTACAAGTTACTCTGTCATAAGCAGAAATAAAAGTTGTCAAGATTAGTTTTTAAAAAATAATTGGCACCCTGATTTTTGGGTCAAAATAGGAATTCTTTTCTCTTACATTGTCACCTTTGGTTCAATTTACCCAAGCAATCTCTCCATTTTGTACCACTGACAGGAAATGCCTTAGATAAGTGTAGGTTGAGTATTAGTTTAAATATAAGAATTTCATAGCAGCAATATATGACACTTTTGCATAAATTTATCCAAACCCACCATCAAAATTATTGTTTTTCTGTGTTCCAAAAGAAAATATATTTTAATAAAAATCTCTATAAACAAATTTAGAGATAGTCTAATCGTTAGTTCACTCATCTATAATTTGTAGTTTTATGTTGACAACCTAGCAAACTACTTTTACGTCTTATTTTAAAGAAAAAAGAGAAATAAATAAAATGCAATGCCTACCTTTCTAAGAGTTTGTGCACAAATTTCATAATAAAAATCAACCATACAAAGTGGATTTAGCTAATTTACCAACACTATGCTACCTTCCCCAGGTAAATACTGTGACCTTTGACTCAAAATGAGTAAACACCTATTTTTCCTAAAGGATATTTTTAGGGGCTTTTACACAAACATGGCTGGGTTTCTGCTTTGGCCAAAGAACAGTCTTTGGAAACAAATCTTAGTACATATACTGGTTCCATTATCCAATATAACTTAGAATCTAACCTCCTTGAGCTTAAACTTTCACGTCTGTACTATTGGCCTAAACACAACTCCCCTGTATGGTTATTGTGTAGTTTAAATGAAATTATTTCTGCACCATGTCTGGCACACAATAGATATTTTTTAAGGGTTAACTCACTCTTTTATACCTTACCCAGTCCTCTTTATACCTCTACCCTCTTCGTGGCCACAATCCCATAAAAGACATGGTTAAGATAGTGAACTTCAATCTGTTCTCTGTTGAGTCCTTGCATTCCTTTTAAGTAGTTCTTGGGCCACTGGGACTGAGAAATGACAGAGTATGGAGATGCTGTTTAAACTTTTTATCTCAAGAAACCTCAGTTAGTTTTTAGAGAATGTTCATAGATTAAAAGGAAATGGTATATTTGGCCTGAAGAGGGGTTAGTGAAATAACCTAATTTCAGACAAGGATCATAACTGAAGTTTTGGTTCAAATTTATTGTACTTTGGTATCTTTTTAATTAGATAATTTTAAGTTTATAGTTTTTAGTCATCAGGAAAAAAAGATTGCAACATATTCTGTTTAGAGCCAAGGCATGCTGCTGACACATTCAAAAAGTCCTGAACCTTTATAAATAAATACTGCCAGTGTTTATTTCAAAACATCTGAGAATAAGGGAAACACAGTGACTCTCTGAATGTTTCAATTTGGAACTGTTTGTGCTGATTCATCATTATCTGTGTGCATCCCTTCTGAGAAACAATGGAGTGTGTTCAGTACCTGCCAAATATGCAGATATGAATAATTCTGGAAGGGGAATCACATTATAAAACTTATTTTTTTCCTACTTAAAACATAGCCAAAAAGTCTAGAAAAAAAATAATTTTTTTCTAGAACTTAGTATAGTGACTTTTATTCTTAGTGCTCACATAAATAACTTTTTCAAAGAGAAAACTTATTTAAATGAATCTTGCTTCATTCCTATTTAGAGAGAAAAGTTTTGTTTTTTTTTAAAGTTACTAAAAGTATGAATTGAGTTTATAAGATTAATTATTTCTCTCTACTTCATTGATACTAATTTAGTGATTTTCACCAAGTAAATGGAGGTGATGATTTTGAATTCATGCTCTAAATGGCTGGATATACCTTGGACAAGAGAAGAGGAAAAATAGAAAAAATGTTTCTGTTAATTATTATTTCTCAGATTATTAAACTTGGAAAGTTTGTCCATAATTCATAATTTAAAATGTTTTTAAATGTAAGCATTCGTGTATAGTCTCACGAATATTTTCAGTATTACTACTCAGTGCTTAATCAATATTATATCCAAGTCCAGGACTAACAGAAAAAAATCCCTCCACACACCCTGAATTTTTTCCTCTTAACTAAGCGCTACAAAGGTATATGTACTTCTCTCTGGGAGTGAGACTTGAAACAGTTTGTGCGACTCTCTCATTTTCTTCATTCAATCCAGTCTTTCCACAAACATTTAATATCAGTTAATATGTGATATCAGACCCTGGGGATGGAGAATGAGATGTACTCATTATCATCAAGATTGTCATTATCTAGCATACAGAGATAGACATGTAAAGAAATAAGTTAAATGTACATGATAAATACACAAGACCCAAAGGAGAGGCATTTTTTTTAGTACAATTATCAACTCTAAATGGAGTAGGCTGCAGTTTTATTCTCAATTACTTTTAAAATATCATTCATCATATTCTCAAAAAGATAATGAGTTAGAAATAATTTTAAAATAATTTTTAAAATACTGTAACAAACAGATTAAATTTTAATGCTAGCTCATAACCTAAAATCGAATTATTTATTAGCACTATTTTATGCAAATCTCCTATTCTTCTATTCTTCTGGAAAGTCAGGTGATGGCTATCCAAATGCCATTTGGGCTCTTATATAGATATGTTAGAATATAGATACATTAGAAGTCACCTATAACTTAAGATTTGACCATTTTACTACAATAAATTATACTTTAGTAAAGGACTATTAAATACAAAATGATACCCTCTGTTAACATCTTGTTAAAGTGTCTGGCAACTGCAAAACTCCTAGTTGTTCTTAAGGAGTATAACTTTTATATTTGAGAATATCTCAAAACATCACAACAAAATGTGACAAAAATTTTAATCAAAGAACATAAAATTTCTCCATGTCAGGCCAATTGAATGACCTAACTAAAAAGGCTCAACTATAGCTACCTCCTCTTTGAAAATAGATAGTTCAAAACTAGAAAAATAATTAGTGTAAACATCAAGATAAATATTAGTTTAACTGTTCAATTTAAACTTTAACTAAATTTACAGATAAACTGGTCTTGTTCCCAGTCAGAAAAAAAATGAGCTAATTTCAAATATGTTAAGAAAAGTGACCTAAGATGTTGAAGAAGACAAATATTTGAGCCTTGCACAGTAATCTGAAGAGACCAGCGATGGCGCTCAGATGTGGCCATAAAGGACTCAGGAGAAGAGAATGATGACCAATATACAGTTCTTCAAGCTTATCACTTTGCGTGAAAGGGGATTTGTTTGAAGTAAGGGGCTGTATTATTTATGAGCAGAAGTTAAGATTTGGCTGGACTGTCAGTAACCTTAAAAAAACATGAATGAAGGGCTGGGGACAACGTGGTTTTATCTCCTCTATTAGATAAACATTACCATCAGATATGGCAGTCTGTGTAACACCCCAGGGCAATTCTTACAGGTCTAGTCTAAGAGTAAGCTAGGCAGTTCAGTCAAAGGAATGATAGAAAATGACTAAGACTTGGGCAATGGAATATGCAGCCAAGAACCCCACTTCTGTATCTTTCCTGGGCCATACACTTCCATGCCACCATGTTTTTTCTTCATAGTCACACTGCAGCACAGCAGTCTGTTCCCCCTGCTGTTACAGCAAAAATAACCTGATGGAGATTCAGAGGAAGCCAAAGAGCCTCAGTCTCTCTCCCAAGAGGGATCTGGGAGTAAAGCCAAAAAGAAAAGGACAGTGGAGTTCACATGACATGTGGGTAGCCACCACCTGACTTTCTAGAGAGAAAATTAGGAGATTCAGAATTAAGTCCCCAGATTGGAGAGAATAAAGTGGAGAAAAAATGGGCAAGAGCTGGGGTAAAGAATTGACAGAAAACCCTGCAGATAAACATCCTGGCCCAGAACTCAAAAGTAAGGAGTATGATTCAAGGTATCCAGAGGCTAGCGCATCAGCATGAGTGCGATTGAAAGAAACCATGATCCAAAAAGGAAGCCTGCCCTTACTGTGTGCTGACTGCCCAAGGATTCCTTCAGGATCATTTCACATGATCCATCCTCAAATCCCACACCACCTATACCAGCAACAAGTGAAAAATTGACTCCAGCCTCTGCTGCTGACTCTACATTGAACAGCTTTAAAAGATCACTCTCTGCTCTAGCTTTCACATTCCCTCTACTGAAATGCTCTTCCCCCAAATATCCATGTGGTTCATTCCTTCACTTCCTTGAGTTTCTGCTCAAATGTCACATTCCTGAGAAATTCTGCCTTTACCAACTCTACAAAAAATTGCAAAGCCCCTGACTCTCCCTAAATACACATTTTGCACTCTTACTCCCTAAATACACATTTTGATCTCCCTTACTCTGCTTCACTGTTTCCGTAGCCCTTATCACATTTTAATATACTATAGTTTACTTAGTTAATTGTCTCGTTTATCTTCTTTCTCCCTCCACTAGAATGTAATCCCTATCTGCTTTTTTCACTGATGTTCTCTTAGCCCCTGTAACTGTACCTGGGACACAGTTGATATTCACCAAAGACTTGCTGAACTATTTGATGAGTAAATGAAGAATGCCATAGACTATCAGCTCTGAAGTTACGGGGGCTAAAATACATTCATCTTAGAATTCCTTGCAATCAATGCCAGATTTGCACATACTAGACTCTCAACAAATGCTTGTAAAATGAATGAACATATGGAAATTTTAATTCCAAGTTGAAAGAGCTGAATTTGTATCTTAGATTGGAGTGTGATTCATTGAGGATAGGTGGTGAATCAAAGGAAAGAGGATATGATATAATAATAATAGCAGTAGTATTCATAGTGATAATAATAATGGCCAGAGGTAATATCTGTCAAGCATGTCGTTTGCTATACTATGGTATGTCCTCACAATCACCCTGCAAGAGAAGTTTTATTATCTTAATCTTTATAGATGAAGGTTTTAGGGCTCAGAATGTTTTAATAACCATCTGACATTGCGGGGATAGTAAAGACACCTGGCATTCAAAACTGGAACCAACTGGACTAACCCTAAAACCAAGGCACCATTCTGCATAATGCACATTGTGCTCAGCTACAGAAACTAAACAATGTTTTTCCTCCCATCACAGGTGTGCTGATACGGGAGAAATAACAATGCAGGCAGCTTTGACCACCTGGTTCTAAAGCCTCGTATGAAAATGCTACCATTCTTAAAGATAAAATAAAATAAACACTGAATTGAGAATTGAGGGGAGTTGGACTCCTTGTGGCAATTCAAGTATCTAGGAAGGTTTCAAAAGGGTGTAAGAGATGTGAAAGGGAAAAGGCAGCAAATCACCAGAAACAAACAAAAAAAAATAGAATGAGCCCCATGGAGAACAACATAAGCTGAAATGCAATCTTTGCACTACATATTAATTTATTCATTCACCTAATAAATATACTATAATCTCTAAGTTCAAGGTGTTTTTCTGAGCAATGAACATACAGCAAAACAGTAAGAAAATTCCTTCCCTCATGGAGCTTCCATTCAAGTAGGGGACAAACTAAAATTTAGGTGAAATATATTAGACGAGGTTAATGCTAAGTAACCTCTTAGAAAGAGAGGAGAAAGAGGTTGGGAGTATTGGGGGTTGTAATTTAACAGTGTGTTATTTTAATACTATTTGAAGTTATCAAAGGAATTGGTACATTTAGGGCAAAATTGCCAGATTTTTATAAAACAATTCAACTCTAAGTTCTGTTTGGCTGCATAAGATTTTCTCATTCTTCAATCGAAGCTGGCAGTTCAAGAGGGCGACGTGCTCACTGTCTCTGTACTTGAGACTCTGCTGATTGCTCTGAGCTGAGAATAAGGGCAGAGCTCCAGCCAATTTCTCAAGTAGTAAGAATCTTGAAAAAAGATATTTAAAAAAATATTATGCCCCACGGTGTCCTGACGGTTGGTGAGGAATAGCAGCGCCTTCCTAGGCCAGCCAAAACTCTAGCCTGACCACCAAGTGTCATTGTAGTTACAGAACTCAGACCTGGGTCAGGAAAAGAAGAAAAGAAGTGGAATAAAATACAAAGATCATGAATAAAGAGCTTCATCATACTTGATAGGTCACTTCTAGAGAATTATGCGATTAAGGAACTTGGACAAGGAGAGTAGCCGATGCATAAGGACTTCAGAAAAACATCTTGTGCAGGGCTTTAAAATTACTTAGGAGCCTAATAAAAATTGACATCTATATAGACACTATCTCATGGTTGAGAAGCTTAAAGACTCAAAAGCCTGTAAACAAATGAAAATAAATTGCTTGCAATTCATACTGGGAGGAGTTCTCAGGGCTGGCATCTGAAGAGCTTTGATTTAGCACAAGAGCTTGATGACTAAGCTATTACATTGGGATAAATAGATTGGGAATGAAATGTGCAAATGAATCAACCTGGCAGGAGTTGTTGGAAAGGTAGGGAACTTTATACCACGGAGTCGTTTATATTCAGATTTACAAAAGGGCTGCTTCTGAACATCTGCTTTTCAGAATACAAAGCGGTGTAATGTTGGCTGGAAAGCCAGGAAGAAGCCACACTCATGACTGGCTGATAAGCGTGGCCAGTGCAGGAGGAAAGAAAAACTCTAAGTTAGATCAGACAAATTGATGATTAAAATGAAACAATCTACAAACACTTAAAAGATATAAACACCAACTAGAGTGTAAAATTGTTCATCCTGATACCCTAAGGCAGAGTAATAAAAAAGAATTAAAGAAAAGATAATTAGAGCTAAATTCTTTCTTTTAAAAATCATGAACTCAATTGGTCATTTAGACTAAGAAATGATTCTGTTATACTTCATATTCTTATTTCAAGACCCTGCTCAAATATCACCATGTTTTTTGGCTTTCTTTCACTTATCTCCCATACCATCAAGGCAGAATTAATTACTCCCTCAATTATCTTTCCAGGGCATTTAAAAATTCTTCTATTGTAACACTAACCACACTGTTATTTTAGCTGTTTTTATCTCTATTCATAGGATAGGAGCTTCTTAAGGACTGGGTTTATGTCTTATTATATTTTGTACCTCCAACACCTAGAATATTGACTAGTATATTAAATGTTTAATGAATTGTATGTCACCTTAATATGTTCACTTGGGATATAATTACTAAAGTTATCATTTGTTGTCTTTGATAAGGCTACACTGTGTTAAAAAGAAAATAAATAAGTATCTCATGTACTGATATGAAAAGATTGCCAAGGTGTCCATTTTCAGTTAAAAAAAAAAAAAAAAAAGACAAGGTGCCAAACAACGTGTATAGCTTGCTATTTTACATGCAGAATGAGAGGAAAAACAGGGTAGATTTATATGCTATTATTTTCACAAATAAAACCTGTAAGTATACTTAAAAAGCTAATTATTGATTACGTAGGTGGGTGGGGTAATGGGACAAGAGGGGATGGTATGATAGGGACAGTGACAAAAGCAAAATTTTTCACTGTATACATTTTTCGTATTGCTTTGACTTTTAAAACATTCATTTATTTTGTATCACCTATTCAAAACCTTCTAATATTTTTAAACTAATCACATAGAGAGTTAAAATAACAGCAATAACGATGACAAAGAAGCTGTGTAAGACTCCATAGTTAATTAGTATAAACAGAAAGGTACTGCTGTGTATTGGTTTGTTTGTTTTAACAAATGAACTCAATTCCCGTTATGGACTAAGTTGTTGAAGAAATGAAAGGGCACTTTTATTTTCTCATGCAAGTTATGATCATCAAAATTCTTTTGAGAAGCTCACTGGATAAAGATGACTGCTTCACTCTGTTTCTGCTAATTACACTACTAAGGGTAGCATGCCTGAAGGATGCTCCATCTGTCACATTGAACCCAAGACAATTCCTTAACATATTGTTAGAAAATCAATATTTTAAATAATGAGATTTAGCTTGTCCTTGAAGTAGTACTGGGTACTAAAATAGATCTATATGAAGTTTTCATTTGTCTAAACTAATTAGTGATTGTTTCCCTGACTGATTACTTTTAAGCAAGAAAAAAAAATACACACACACACACACACATACATCTTGAGTGGAACTCGAAAAAGTATAATTTTCAAGAATTTATAAAACATAACTCATACAACTATAAAATAAGCATGTGTTAAAATGTTATTCAACTCGTAAATGAGAGAACCAGCTTGACAGTAAAAATGGTGCATGGGAGAAAAATAAAAGTTTGGATAAGATGGAGTTAGAAAGAGAACTGGTTAACAGATCTTATATAGAAAACCGTAATCTTTGGGGTTATCATTTTTACCAGGCATAAATTATTTACATCTCTACCAGATAAAAATCTACCAATGAACATGCAACTTTATAGAAAATGCACTTGTAATCAAAAGTTAGATATAATCAAACACAGGTATATTCCCTAGAATAATCAAATAATCTTTGGGCAGACCTGTTAAACGATGCCCTTATATGACATTGAAAGGGCACACCATCCTCTCTGTGCTTTACTTCCAAATTAGGCAATGTTTCTTAACATATGTTAGTGAAAGTAAAAGTTACTGAAAGAATTGTGTGAGCTAAAGCTCCTCTCTTAACCACCAGGCCTGCAGTGAGGAAACAATTCAGAGATGGGGAACAATTCGGATATTTTAAGATGAAGACCTTTTCTAATATGTTTTTTTCTACATAATAAGCTAAAAGAAATTAAAAAATTATTAATTAATATATTTTGCAACTAATACGATGAGGATGAGGACAAGGTTGATATCACTAATAGAGATAATCAATTTGACTTTATCCAGTGGTAAAATGCATCAATAATCTGACATTTATTGAGTTGAGGAAACATCCTAATTCGGAAAATTACATGAATGGTAGAAGACCATTTTATATTTACATAAACTGAGGATGCAGTTTTAATATAGGCAAATATCTCAACAAACCAACCTTGTCTCTCCTTATTCATTAGAAAGCTCAAAGAAAATTGTATAGCCTAGTTTCTCCTAAGTAAATCATAGGTTTGATCATCAGAAGACATATTTTTGATCCAGTCAACACAGGTAGTCAGTTCTTTTTAAATTTCAAGCAAAATGATTGTGCAGTAAATAGCAAAGCTCAGCCAGAAGTCTTCAGGAAAAATAAAGGACCATAGAGAAACCAAGAATATGGAGTTCATGTTGACAAAAAGGTAATTTTTCAAAGAACGATGCAATCTATATTTTTCTAGAAACTAACAAAGATATAATCTCAAGTATCAGTAAATAAAACTGGCTAATTTTTATAATAATAGTCTAGGAAAATTCTTAGAAATCATTAAATGGGCAATTCATAATTAACTTTTTCATGCTGGAAACCCATGGGCTAAACCCAGAATAAGAACAATCCTATTTATCTTTATCTAAGACACTATAATTTTTTGCATCCTTTTCTTTTTGCTTTATATAATGTTATAAAGAATTTTAAGTTAGAAAGTTTACAATTGGCATAAGTGTTTTTATATGTCCTCATAGGAATATCAGAGGTGCTTTTTATATAAGATATTTGCCTTAAAAAAAAAAAAAGCAGCTGGTTATCCATATATTTCTTTATAATGGCCAAATTGATGGGTTGGAAAGGAAAAAAAATGTTAAGAGAAGCACAGGAAATTTGAATTATTTGAAAACTCTACGGTTACTCTAGAAAAGAAACCCGGCCCCAATAGAAGTGGCTCCAATACTACTTACTATTTATTTTCCTATCCATTAAAAGTTGAGGTACTATTTGGGAAAAAATAGAAACTGGAAAAAAGACCACTTAACATCTTCAAAGTACTGTTGACATCATTCTTTATTATTCTCTGTGCCTGAGGCAGACTTTTTCTTTGTTCTTTTCTCAATTGGTCTCTTAATAAAGCCTGAGGAGGAGAGACTTTACTTTCTCATGAAGATAAGGCTACTAATTAACTAGATTTGCCAACTAAGACTGGGAAAGTAAAGTATTAAGTAGGGGTCAAACTCAGATAATGCAAAGTCATAAGTGGCACAACAATGCAGGGAACTTTCAATGTTAAAACTACCTTTTGTGCTTTAACAAATCTGTGAGTAAAGCACCAAGATTGTTTTAACAACCGATTACCAGCAATTGAAACCTAGGTTTTGGGGTCTTCTTATGGTATATGGTAGAACACATTTTTATTTACTTATTAATTCTTGAAAAAGTCTCAGTATCTGGTCTTTCTTTAAAAACAAACAAGCAAAAAAACAAAAAAACAAAAAAAAAACAACTACAACAAAAAACTGTCTTCAGAAACACTACAAAGGACAAAGGACCTAGAAATGCTATATACTAATTCTGGGAAGAGGGTTATCTCCTCTTACACTGATCTGACTGAGTGAAGAAAACTTTTGGGGAGGTACATAATGGTTTGTGATAAAGTGAAAATAGAAAAAGAAAAACTCTCCATGAGAACTTCTATATAATATTACATAAAGGAAAAAAGAAAAGGATGCAAAGGAGCAGATCGGGCTGAAAGCTGCCTCTGGCAGATTCCCATTGCCTAAGAGGCAGCCAGTAGCTCAAAAGCTATCAAGGAAGTCCAAAAAAGAAAGAGAAAAGGCGAGTTTCAGTAGGGAACTGGAAAGGAGAAAGTGTAGAATTTCATCGGAAAAGAAGATATAAAACATAGCAAAGTTTTCATGTATAATGGAGGATTCCTACATGCAAATGAGTACATTCAAACTAAGAAGTGGTATTCAAATGGCAAGCCACTAGTAGAGGAAAATAGTTTTGTGGTCATGCAAACAAAGTTCTCAAATTTAGATTGTGACCTTGAAGATGAGAAATTGAAAATGTTCTAGCCCAGTAGAAGTTTAAAATCACATTATATATGTCACGAGAAAGAAATGATTCCCAAATATATAAGGGAATTGATGTATTCTTTGAACTCCCAGGCAGGGTAATTTTATCATTCTTAGCTTAGTCTTCACCTATGAAATTTCATTACTGTATCTTGTTTAATGGTCCAGTACACTACATGTTCAGTTAGAGGCAATGTGGTTTGGTTGTCAAGTCAAAGAAATAAAGACAGGGGTCAGATTCTTGTTCTGACTCTACCTTTTAAAGAACCAAAGGAAACCAAATCTTAAACACTTAACTTCTTTTCCAAATTGTAATCTCCAGTTTCCATAAATGGTCCATATTTTAAACAAGTATTTTGAATCCTCAAATTGAAAGAATTTAAGCAAAGAGAAAAAACATTAAAATTGTTTTTGGAATCACTAAGGTTTACTAAAGGGAAAAACTATGACAAATGCATGAGCAAAGATTCTAAAACAAAATGAGAGTAAGTTCTTTTGCCTTATCAAATTGTTAATCAATCTTCGAAAAACTGAGATTTCATAGTTCTTTAAATGGAAAGAAGAATCTTGTATACTCTGGTACAAATTCTACTCATGTTTTTTGAGAAAGAGGAAAAAGGATTTATTCTGGCATATTGGCTTTTCATATTTAACTCTTCTTAAATCTGAAAGAGGCCTTTGAGAGAAGTGCTGTTGTGTACCAGGAGGCTGGAATTTGCCTGCTGTGAGGAATTACATGGGTGTGGGAATAATTTGTGAAAGAAGAAAATATATGTAATTAAGTATATTCAAAAATCAATCGAGTTTTTCAGGTTCCTTCAGTTTTGGGATAGAAGAGAAATATTTTTTATTGATTGCAGTTGTAAATTAAATAATGTTTTATCTAAATAGAAAGATTGACTTTGAAAAAAGAAGAAGAGTTGGAGGAGGAATGGGGGTGGTATATGTAGGAGGAGCGAAAGAAACAGGAAGAAGGATACAAAGGTTTTTATTTTCAAAAGAGACCATGTGATTGAATTTCAATTTTCTTTTCCTAATCTGATTTTTGTTGACATTGATGTAACCAGAGGGTGAGAGCATGTAATTTAAACTTTGTTAATGAAGTCTATCAATATCGTCCTTTCATAAATCAGCCATGGTTGACGGGGAAAACTGTGGCATGCAGTTATATCTGAAATGCACACAAATTTGGTCCCTGCAAAGGAGAAAGGAAACTAAAATTTATAGAGCACTTACTCGGGATGAGGTCCTTTTCACAGGTGACAGCATTACCCTTATACTAACATTATGATGCAGTGATTTTTGGCCTTGTTTTAAAGAAGATACAGAGATTCAGAGATGGTGATTGTCTGTATTACCAGACACATTCAGCAAGAGTACTCTGTGCATCTGTAACTGTAACTTGATAACATTTTCATGGCCAAGTAGAGGCAGAGCTACAATGCAAACACAGTTTGGCTGGAAACCTGAGCTTCCTCTCTTTTGCTGACCATCTGCTGCTTCTATGGACCTGACTTGCCTCTTGTGGGCACTTGACTTCTTCCAAGGTTTGGTAAGGTCAGCCTCCACCACTGGACACATAATCAAAAAAAAAAAATTATAACATAAAAATACCAAAATTCTTATAAAATACAGAAGTCTTTCATGTGAAGGAGGCATGCTTAGGGTCCTTGGTTCTCAACACTTGCCTGTACTGATAGAAATGCCTACCTACCAGGATACTCGCTTTTTATTCTGACACATATAAAGCTCTCATTACACTGAAGGTAAATTTTTCAAGTCAGACAGAACTAGTCCTGTGAACCATAAAGCCTTCTATAGTTCAGCATTTTTCAAATACTCTAAGTAATATATGATTACAATCCTTAGTGTCCCCCTGTCAAACTGTCACTCAAATAGCTTAGTATAAGCCACTGCAATGGTCTTTTCTGTCATGCTCATTTTATTACTTGTCCTTTTTTTATTCCAAATTAATTTAATCTGCTTATACTTCTTATAAATTTGGAAGAGTATAGGTCACTCTTTTACTCAAAATCAAATGAAAAAACCAATGTATCTCATCAGGGATGGTCCATTGTGAAAGATCCAAGAGAATCTGGATGAAATATGAATATTTCTGAAAAACAATAAGAAAAAACATTGATCCTATACTAATATACAGGTCTTGTGGAGAAATATAATTTTTTTTTTAATAAGAGGTCATTTATCCACCCTCCCCTCCAAAATTAAAAAAAATAAAATCTATGGCTTCTTTTACTTCAAAACCAGAATGATGGCTGCTTCATAGAAGGAATTGGGTTCAATCTCTCTCACTTAACATCTCCACCCATCAGTAGCATCCAGACTTGAAGTATCAGCATCACTGCGGAGTTGATAGAAAGTCCAGAATCTCATACTGCCCCCGTCATAGATCTGCTGAGTCAGAATGTGCATATTACAAATGCCTCTCCCAAAAGATGATTCATACACACATTCATATTCATACATTGATCTATCAAACCCTGTCACAGCATAGAAATAGTCCTTTTCTTGGATAATATACTAGAAATAATTTCACTAAAAAAAATAATATAATAGTAGAACTAAGAATAGAATAATAATATAAATAATGATTTTACTAAAATAATCATTAAAAAATAAAATAGGGATGATTTTAAATTTATTATTTTCAAAATAAGCTATATAATTGATTTCGATTTTTTTTCTTAAACTGTTTTGTCAACATTGATATGACCAAAGGTTCAGTGAATGCTTTTCTCCATGAGTAAATAGACATAATGTTACCTATTCCACAGGGTCCTGGTGAGGATTAAGTTAAGACAATGTGTGAACAGTGCCTGGCATGTGGCAGGAAGTCGAAAAGTAGTAGGCACTATTAGTGATCATCATTACTAATTTTTGTATCAAAGCCTAGTAGATTAACTGGCCAATTTATCTGGCCTCCAAATCAGCTTGACTTTCTCCTCTGCCCTTTTAGAGATGTGCAGATCTATAACCACAACATTTGGTTTCATATTCCTTAAATTTCTAGATATGTAAATAATGAGTCTAGATAAATAAAATTCTTCAAATATGCTGGACATAAAACACTGATTCTTCATTCTCCTGTGACTCAAAAATAAACAATGCAATATTCACTAGCACAATTATAATTAAAACAGGAAATGCTTCAGTTGGACTTCTTCTCATGACAAAGATTATCATCGGGTTACCATTCCCTTAGCATTCTCCCTCATGTGAAAAACCCACCACAATCTTATATCTGTCAACACAGTTGCCATTTCAATCCTAGCATCAGAACAGAGAGCTGCGTAATTATTACCATGCCATATTAGCATTTTTGGGTTCCCTCGATACTAATGGGTTACAAAAGGTGACACGTGTATGGATTTTGTCAAGTTGTCACACTGCACAAAAACATAGTCTCAATCCCACAGCTGTAATATCCACCTAATGATACACTCATGTCACCGAAGTACATAAATAGCATTCTGCTGCATGTTAAGACTTCCTTTGCAATAGGATGAGCTCAGGGGGATGTATGTGAATGAGTGATCACATGTCATATGAGATGATTAAAAATGAGTAGGTCCCTTTTAGAGATTAGTGGTTGTTAAATTATTTCATTCACTTGCTATTCATGATGAATAATAAATCACTCTCACTGTCTGCTGTTCTGTTCATTTATTACATAAGTATGTTTAGAAGCTAATTACTCTGAGATAGCCTTCCCAGAAAGAAGAGAATGAGGGGATAAGGAATTTTAGCTCTGACTGCAATTATTATTATTTTTTATTAATATTTTTTTTTATGTTGAGCCTGACAATGAGCCAGATTTTTTTCAGGATTACCCATGGTTACATCCATTGCCCAGTGTTTTTTTTTTTTTTTCGTTTGTTTGTTTTTTCAGACTTCTGTTTAAAATATCCTAGTGTTTGAAAGGCTGTTGGAGAGTCTTTAAAGATCTAAAAGTCCATTAATCTAAACTAGTACTTCCTAGAACTATAAAATTTCGGCCTCTATATGGTAGGTGTATGGAAGACTTGTTTCCTTTTTGGGCATCTGTTAAAGTTTTCATATATTGTACAACAAACACACTCAGCCTCTTCCCTCTAAGAATGCAATTAATAAATTCCTTCAGCCAGTGTTTCTTGAGTGCCTACTACATGCTCAACATTGTAATAAGAGATTGTAGAAAAAAGACTATAAGTCATGTTCTTGGATCTGAAAGAGCTTAAAATCAAATTAAGGAAACAATTAATAGTCATCAAATGACAAAAGTTTCAATAATTATCTATTGTTTATGAACCTTGGGCCATGCACTGTGTTAGGCACTTTTGCAAATATTATGTCATCTAACTTAAGCATAACGATACTTTGGGGTGAGTCTTATTACCATTTTACAGATGAAAAATTAAACCTCAGAGATGAGACTTGCTTTGTTCAAACAGCTGTTCAGTAGAAGAACTGAGACCAAAACCCCTCTGAACTCTAAGCCCAGTATACTTTCCCAAATCCCATATGTTCCAAATACAATATGTGAGATAATTAAGTGCTAATTTGTATGTCAAAAAGACTGAGTTTTGTAGTTCAGAGAAAAGGGCCCAGAGTTTTCAAATAAGCCTTTATAAATATAGGGGCTTCACTGAGTGAGGCTTTAAAAGATGAAAAAAGAGGCAGAGGAGAAAGAGAACAGAACCAAAGCCCAGAGATAAAGATAAGGATCTAATCCAAATTGAATTTGAGTAGACCACATAAATTGGGAGCTCAGGGGGTGGGATGACTAATTGGTTAGGTTTCCCAGGCAAATGGAACAGATTTTGAAGGATCTAGAAAATTAAGCAAGGAGCTATTAGAGGCCACACAATAGGAAAGAAAGCTACTGGAGGATATTCTTTCTTTGACCAAATTTCAGTCATGTTCCTCTGAGCTGCCTTCTCAACTAGGCCTCAAACTTGGCTGATGGGAACTATAAACTCTCAGGACAAATAATTTTGTGCACCCTACACAATAAGAGACTTAAACACACTCCAGCATGGCTTCCATCAGCCCAAGGTCAGGTTCCTAGGATGACCCCAGTCCCCTTAAAATGCCTGAATGAGAAAATTCAACATAGCCACAAGAATTTTCTGTTTGTTCTAGTTAAAACCTGACTATAGTCCCCTAATCTCCCTCTTCTTAGAGTGTTTTCTTTAGAAAACTTGCAATTATAAACCCTTACTCTGTCACTTTGAGATGTGTTTTCTATAACCCAGGAATATCTTCCTCAAGGGGCCATCCTTTTGAAATGTAACGATGAAGGAAGGTAGGGTCCCTGTTGCCCATTCTCTGTGGGAGGGTGGGAGCCTAACATTGATAACCGCCAGGGAGCAAATACAGACGGCCTAATCACAGTGACCAACATCCGCCTCCTCTCTCAGTGTCTTTTAGGACTCGTCCTTTAGCACATTCCAGTGTTTAAAAAGTCTCTCATCTTTTGTTTCACCGGAGCTGAGTTTAGTTTGTATTGGAGTCTCTCTATACTACCGAAGTAGCCTGAAGAAAATCTGTCTTGTCATCTTTAACAAACATCCAGTTCTATCTCTCTTTCACAGTATTGGTCAAAAGAATGGCAATAAAAGCAATGTTCAGCTTAGCAGCAAGAAGCAGAATGACTTATTTTTGCCCTTATAATCCTTCAGTGGATCTTTATCACCTACAGGTGAAAGCCCAAAGAATTAAGCATGGCACTCAAGGTCCTTTAGGTCCTGGCTCTTGCCTGCCATTCCAGTCTCCGAATGGAGTTTCAGGGCTCCCCAACCAATACCCAGGGCTATACTTAACTATAATGTAAGCTTGCCCTTCCTAAAAGAGACCATACTTGTTTCTCACCTTCATAATTTTTCAAAGGCTACGTATTCCCTTTGCCTTAGAATATTAAGGAAAATAGGCAGCATGCATTGAGCACTTAAGGTGTGGTAGGCTCCATCCTAAGAAATTTATATTCATTAGCACCATTAACGTTCACAATTTTATAAGTACATGGTCCCCTTTTGCACATGAGGCAACTAAGGTTCAATGAGTTTAGATGATTTTCTTAAGGTCATTTAGAGAGTGGCAAAACAGAATTTAACCCAGGGACTCTGAATCTCCCTCCTGACTCAGCTTTTACTCTAGACCAAATACATCATGCTACTTCCCCTCCTCCCAGGAAACTGTTTTTCCCCTGCTTTGTTCCCATAGCCAAATTCTAGGCATACTACAAAATTTAGCTCAAAATTCTACCTCTTGAAACAGTGCCAATCCCTCTCCTCTCTGTTTTTATAGGATCCTATGTTTGCTATAATTATATGCATTGTCTTATTCAGAGATGGTGTTTTTCATCCATTTGTGTCTCTCCCACTTTGAAGGTAGAATGTCTGGCTCATTTTCATCCCAAGCCCAGTATTTGCTACAAAACCTATACTCAGGTAAAGCCTATTGCATAAATGCTTGAAAGTGGAGAGGGATGAGTATGAGACAAGTAACTGGAAAAGTTGTGGTAGTGAGGGCCTATGTTGGTATTGGCCATAAAAGGGAAGTGAACATTTTGGCAGAAGAAAATCTACAGACTTGTTGATTTGTTGCATGGGATTATACAAAGGGAATTTAAAAAATGGTCTATTCAACATATACTTATTGCACCTCTTCTGTGGGCCTAGCACTGTGGTGAGCACTTGAATGACATTGACACTCCCAGCAGGTTGCCAGGAAAACAG